>NC_133378.1:15777811-15900782 GCF_049309525.1 Garra rufa
ATGCTGGAGTTCATGTGTAGAGACCCAGGCGATACTTCGAGCAAAGGTTTATGGTGTGTCGAGCCTTCTTAGTGTTGTAAAAATATCGATTTTGATGCGCTCAAATTTATGCCCCTAGTACTCCCATTCACCGGCCATTGACCACAAAACGAAATCACGGTCAATCTCAAAAACGCCTCGTTTGTCGTAATTATGCTTTTAGATATAAGTTTGTCTCTTTTACAATAAAAAAAAACTGCCCAGGTTGCATTTTGACAATAGTTATCTTTTAAGGTGATGATGTGGATTTGTGGATTTGTATTTATTTATTTATTTGTGGTTGATAAATGCTTGCTTACTGACCCAAGTAGGCCCATTCCTATGACTCAATGATATTCTGGTCTACACCAGAGATCTTCAACCTCTCTCTGAAGATCCACTGAAGAGTTTAGCTGTAACTATAATGAAACACATCTAAACCAGCTAATCTGAAAATCATAGGCAGTTGCGTTGGAGCAGGTTGGGAACAAACTCACAGGAGAAAGGTTGAAGACCTCAGGTGAAGGGGTAAACTGAAATTGTTACCTTAAAGAGCAGTTTTAACAATTTGAATAAGGAATATGCATACATGCAAGAAAGGTCAGTGCTTTTGCAATCAAGTATGCATGACTTTTGATATTTTCCTCTTTAAGCTTTGCAACCACATAGGTCACCACATGCATTGCGCATTTAAGTGCAGGTTGTTCAACACCAAAATCCCCAAACACCTACTTAAATGAACACTCATGAAGACACATGCAAATGCTGCAAAACTACAAATCACCCTTCAGCCCAGAGTCATGCAGAAACGGCGTATGCTGAAATATTCATTCACGTGTTCTATGTAGTAGCATGAGAGGATGTTTATGAGAGGACATAACGCAGGATCTTACCAACCTCACATCTGCATAGTTTTGTCTTTGTAAAAGTCAATGAACTCTATGGCCAGCTCGACGCAGAGCGGAAGGTAGAGCCAGGGCATTCCAGCCAGTCTGGTTAGTGTCATATTTGCATGGCCATTTGTTTACAAAAGATTAGGGCACATGGAAACACAACACAGAGACTCATGGGAAAAAGAATGGCAAAAGCATCTACCATGTATGCTTGTGATAGGTAGGAAAAAGTACTTTTCCCCACCTGTAATTTGGTGCACATGTTAGACAGAGGAAAAACAAACTGGCCATGGATATAAATTATTTAAACAATTAGTTATTTGTGGTGAACTCTAATTATCCTGAGAGATTTGAACTGTAGAAGACATATGACTAATGTCCAAGGACAGTCATGTGACACCAAATGCTCCATTAAAGTTCATTTCCAGAACAAAATGTTAATGTACTCACCCCTTGTCATACAAGATGTTCATGTCTTTCTTTCTTCAGTTGTAAAGAAATTTTGTTTTTTGAGGAAAACATTTTAGTATTTCTCATATAGTGTCCCAGGGTTTGAACTTCCAGTTTCAACGCAGCTTCGAAGGGCTCTAAATGATCCCAGCCAAGGAAGAAGGGTCTTATGTCGCGAAAGGATTGGTTATTTTCTAAAAAATAATTAAAATTGATATACTTTTTTTTTAACCTCCAACTTCAAAATTGTCCAACATCGTTGTTTTACCTTTTTTGTAAAGGTTGTGTCACGTTGAATAAGGGAGATCTGGGTCCAAATGCGGGGTAAGGAGTTTAATGAAATAATAATAAAATAAACAAACAAAAAGGCCAACACGGCAACACTAAACATAAACTGAAACACAAAATGAACAAAACAGGGAACACGGTCTAAGGCCAGGAATCAGGAACACAAATGATACAGACAACACCAAAGACAATGCAGCCATGAAACAGGATTGAAAAGTGAGAGTTCTTATAGTCCAGATGATTGTGAACAGATGTGAGTGTAATCAGTGCTAATGACAAGACAGATGTGAACGATCAGGGGAGTGCAGTGCAAGGGGAACAGCGACCTCAGGTGGCTGAGGTAACCCACAGTCCAGAGTCATGACAGGTTGTTTGATCTTCTTTGCATGTTCACTTTCCAAACACCTGGATCAGAACTTCTACAGCAATGCAGGATGATTTTGAAGCTGGAGGAGAAAATACGATGGGAGTTAACTGTCTTGAACCAGAATAGACAGTGTTCACACAGAGCTAGACAAGACGAGCATTTGAGATTAAAAAGTATACAAATTGTACATTTTTTTTTTTTAGAAAATAACCAATTGTTTTACTAGATAAGACCCTTCTTTCTCAGCTGGGATCGTTTACAGCCCTTTGAAGCTGCAATGAAACTGCATTTTGGATGTTCAAACTTGGCCATTATATGTAGAGAAATCCTGAAATGTTTTCCTCAAAAAACATAATTTCTTTACAGCTAAAGAAAGAAAGACATGAACATCTTGGATGACAAGGGGGTGAGTACATTATCTGTAAATATCTCTTTTAAGAATGGAATTTGGTTTAACATCAATTGGGGGGAGGCAGTCACCACCCTCCTGGTCACTACCACATGTAATCCTCTTAGCCATTTTACTAGTCACATGAAAAATGACTGAGCTAATCTATTTATTTTTCATTGACACAAGTCTTATCGTCTGTTCAGGACCAGTATATATATATATATATATATATATATATATATATATATATATATATATATATATATATATATTATGTTACCCTAATGGAGTCTGAGAGTTTGATCTGAAACATGCACATCATTTTGAAGGGATCTGGCAGTGCTTTTCGTGTTACTCCTTGCACAAAAGAGCAGATACTAGTCCTGCTTCTATGTCGTAGACCTTCTTTGCCCCTGTCCAGCTCTCCTTGTGTAATGGTCCATCTCTATGCTCTTAAAACTGTACTGGAAGACACAACAAACCTCCTTCCGACAGCACATACGAATGCCATCCTGGATGAGCTGGACTACCTGTGCAACCTGTGCAAGATACTGTACCTCATGCTAGAAGTAGTGAGAAGGACCCTAACAAAACACAAAACTAAAGACATAACATTCAAGAAGCATAAGGAGAGAGCACCCTCAAAACCATTTCCTTTTGAGGGGTTGTCTGCTTTTGCCTCTCTAGTGCACCTGTTGTCATTTTCATTTGCACCAAAGCAGGTGAAACTGATTCACAACCACTTCTGCTACACTCTTAAATATAAAAGCTCTTTATTGGCATTGATAGTTGCATTGATGATGAAGAGCCTTGATCATTCATGGAACATTTCAAATGCAGAAAAGTTTCTTTATAGTGGAAAAAGATTCTTTAGATTATTTAAAATGTTCTTCAAAATGCTTCTTTTAAGAACTGTTCACTGAACGGTTCTTTGGGAAACCAAAATGGTTCTACTATATGGCATCACTGCAAAAACACCTCTTTGGAGCCTTTCTTTTTAAGAGTGTACCTAAAGTGTAATTTACAGTATAAATTATAGTGACGACATGTCAGAACATCATTCGAGAGGTTAATTGCCTCTCACTACCGACATACGCCGCACAAAAAAAATTATGCACAACTCACAACAAAAAATTATGAACAAGCCATCGGCAAAACGTAAAACAGTTACAAACTGCTGTGAGACTTTGTTGGTAAAACTACACTTTTAAATCCCACTACACTCTTAAAAATAAAAATGCTACACGATGCCATAGAAGAACCTTTTTTGTCTAAATGGTTTCATAAAGAACCTTTAACATCTGAAGAACCTTTCTGTTTCACAAAACGTTCTTGTTGGCGAAAGAAGGTTCTTCAGATTATAAAAAGGTAAGAAAGTGATGTTTTTTTAAAGAACCTTTGACTGAATGGTTCTTTGTGGAACCAAAAATGGTTCTTTTATGGCATCGCTGTGAAGAACCTTTTAAAGCACCTTTATTTTTAAGACTGTAGACAGACTGCAGACTAATTACACTCTTAAAAAGGTTCTAAAAGGGTTCTTCATAGAACCATTGATGCCAATAAAGAACCTTTATTTTAAAGAGTGTAGAGCTGTGCACATCCCACATTCATTCTATTTACCTTAAAATGCACTTTTCTCATTGCACATATAGAAACTACAAGGTTGTACTGTTAAATTTACATACAAAAGAAACAGTGTACATCTAAAATGCCACAATAGAGTTTTTAGGTTATACACATGATTGATGAAGAGGTGTAGTTTATAATGGCAGTGCACCACTCAGTGCACCTGTGTGGGTGTTCACAGGCAGCGACATGCCACATTACTCTCATTTGACTGCCACTGTTGCATCCAGCAATGAGGAAACTCTGGTTGTACAGGATGAGTTTGTGTGTCTGATCCAAACCTTGTATGTTCCAACAGGAAGTTGGCTTTCTTAAATAATTCTGGACCAGCTTCCTTCTAGTCAAATGTTCAAATAAACATATCAAAGGGCAGTTATCTGCTGGCCTGCTTTAACCAGCCAGCAAACTGAAATGTCAGGTTGTAAACCTGCAGAATAGCTATGTTTCCTGTACTCTGTCAGGAAAATGGGGAGGAACAATGTCAAAAAGCAGTTTTATTATGCAAAATGCAACTGTTATTATTATATAGTTTTGATGCTTGATTTTGAACACTTGATGCGGCAATAGTGTGTTTTTTCTTGCTTTGACATGTTTATGTTTCCCTCTTGTAGTGTCTGCACAACACTAGGTGAGTTATTTGCATCACAGATGGTAACGTAGAGGGGCGCAAGACTAATTAAACACAGTATCTTGCCAAGCAGATGAGACGTTTGTCGTGTTGTTACAGCAACGAGGACCTCTGTTGATATTGTCGTCATGGAAGCCGGTGTCACATGCCTGCCGTGTCATAATAAACCAGCGGAAATCAGGTCTTACTGTCCAGTCTCTTGTGTCCATCTGATAATATCATATCCTGATGCTAAGCTACACTGTATACAGTACGCCAGAGAAAAAAGGACACTGATTTTGTTTTTCATTTGCATTTATCATTTTGTCTGGGGTTTTCCAGGCCAAATGTCATTATTCACTGGAACTCTTGCCCTTCCTCATAACTTTTAAATTTCACTTGTACCGTATGAATATGTTTTTGATGTTTTTTGGCTACTGCACTATTTGTGTACATTATAATATTTGTAAATGTAGATGTAGAGTTGGGTGGGACAATTTTTGTTAGTATATCAAGGGGCATATATGGGCAGTCATATGTTAATCTAATGACATAATAATCATGAAGACTAGAGTCACTAGCTGCGTGTCAATTACAGATTTGCACAAAACTTTGGCGCTATTTTATAAATGTTGATTAAAAAGTATTGCAAAATGACGGCGTTTCCATTAACCAATGTTTTGGGACTGAAACGTAATTTTTTCCTCTGGCAATGGATTTTTGTGGGATTTTGGCTATATTTAACCGAATGTAACCTGTAAATTCGAACAAAAAGAAAGTTTCCATTGCTGTTTTGCCAAATATTCCTTTTTCGAATTGCCTGAAAAACTACCTCATTTTTCATTAACCGACATTATGCAACTAAAACGTAATTTTTTCCTCTCACGATAACTCATGGCAACGGATTTTGGTGGGATTTTGGCTAAAATTAAACATGTGACCTGTATATCAAGTTTCCATTGCTGTTTTGCGAAATATTCCTTTTTCAAATTGCCTGAAAAAAAACCTCATGTGAGTGTAAAAGCTTTTTTGCGATATATGGGAATTTTGCGCAATTGACGCATTTCCATTAGGCAATTTCAGTTCGCACAATTCAAAGGGTAATGGAAATGCAGCTATTAGGCACGTTTCTGTTACAGAATTTGCGCAAAACTGGCGCTATTTTATAAATGTTGATTAAAAAGTATGGTGAAATGAAGGCGTTTCCATTCCAAAGCAGTGCAAAATAAGGTTAAGTACACACACACACACACACACACACACCTCAAAAACCTGAAAAAAGAATAACTCGAGACAAGCACACACACGGCTCTACCCTAAAACCAAACACACATTCACACTGGAATATTTGGAATGTATAAAACCACCTTAAGCAAGCACATAGTGTTTGTGCATGTACTGTATGTGTACCTGGTATTCCCTATTATGAGGACCAAATGTACAGTAATACCAGTAAATTCTGATTCAATTTTTTTGGTTTGCATGAGATAACAAGCTTATTAATCGTAGTGTTTTGAAAATCTTAAAATGCAGAAAGTTTCCTGTGAGGGTTAGGGTAAGGGGATCAAAAATACAGTTTGTACAGTAGAAAAACCATTATGCCTATGGAATAAACGTACAAACAATGGAAAGTTTGTGTGTGTGCATTAGGATAGGTTTATAGAATTCAAATTAGCCTATTTAAAGAACATTGGGTGTGAATGGAAATTCCTAACATGGACATAAACACAAGCTTGTTGGTTTTGTGTGTGTTTGTGTGTGAACTGCAGTATAATATGAGTGTGTGAGCCAGAACAACTCAAGGTCACACTGCAGCTCCATGTGTGAAGAGCTGATGTGTTGATATGATGCTGTTTGATGGCTTCCTGTGATTGTTTGACTAAAGTTTGGACCTCACGCCACTGCATTCTGTCATTATGCCACATTAAAACAATCACTACCCCTAATTATAAACAATGGTAGTGATGCTTGCACCAATAATCAGTCTCACTGAAGAACTGGTGGGTGTGTGTGTGTGTGTGTGTGTGTGTGTGTGTGTGTGTGTGTGTGTGTGTGTGTGTGTGTGTGTGTGTGTGTGTGTGTGTGTGTGCACCTGGTATTCATCACATTGTGGGGACCAAATGTCCCCACAAGGATAGGAATACCAGTAGATTTTGACCTTGTGGGGACATTTCTCAGGTCCCCATGAGGAAACAGGCTTATAAATCATGCACAATGAGTTTTTTTGACAAAGTAAAAGTTTGCACAATCTCCTGTGAGGGCTAGGTTTAGGTGTAGGGTAGGTGTAGGGCGATAGAAAGTACGGTTTGTACAGTATAAAAACCATTACGCCTATGGAATGTCCCCATAAAACATGTAAACCCAACATGTGTGTGTGTGTGTGTGTGTGTGTGTGTGTGTGTGTGTGTGTGTGTGTGTGTGTGTGTGTGTGTGTGTGTGTGTGTGTGTGTGTGTGTGTACGTGTAGTGCATGGGTGGGCTACCCTAATGCCTTATGAGTAACCCATGACTGTCCTTCATGTGATCTGGTGCACAGTTCATGGTGGTGGTCATTGCTAGAAAATGTCTATGTGTTTTATATTTTTCATATATACACTACTGCTTAAAAGTTTTATTCTTAAAATCTTATTAACCCCAAAATTTGTAATTTGCATGTATCTGGAAATTTTATGAATAGACCATCAGATCCATATTTAGACTGAGCTGGCTCATTTTTTTTACATTTTTCAATCAGAAACGCTCCCTTTACCAGCGGCAGCAGCCGAACATGATCATGTGATCACAGCTTACTCGAGTCACAAGGCACTTTATGGTCGTCTGGAGAGTCTGAAATGCTGGCATTCTGCTGACAGGATATCAGATGGTTCATGTCAGGATAAATCAATAGGAGTGGTCGAATCTAAACTCGTAAAGTAATAAAATGCAAGCTGATATTAGTCATATGCATATCAGTTTGTGTCATTACGTACGTAATTGTTTGAATAAGAAGCTGGGTGAGGGTCAGCGGGCTTCGGGATATGTGAGATATGAGAGGAGGCAAACAGAATCATAAACATTTATGGAGATGTTTATTGCTGCTTTAGTGCTATAAACTGGTCTTAATGAAAAGGTCATTAATGTTGTGTACTGTAGTTTGTAGGTCATGATATGTTATGAAATGTGATGAAAGCATAGTATGCTGTTGTGCTTTGAAAAGTAGGCACTAGCAAATGCAATTACCATCTAATCACTCCATTAGAAAGAAAGTCACAAAATTACTAAATGTTTTGCTGTTGTTGTTGTTTTAATTGAGACTCATTACATACTTTTACATTAGTATAATATGTTAATACATATATGAGCAATGTCACACTCGTAGACGTGAGATATGGCTAACCCTCTTTTGTGCAAAACTACTTCCACTACTTCAGTTTAACAATTTAACAGCTGAGCCCAAGCCTCCGTTACTAATTTGAAAACGTCACTTTAGAACTAGTAACCAAGGAATGTTGAGTTGCTTCATTGAAAAGGCATTGTATTACTGCATCAAAAGCGCATTGTATTATGTAGAGGTTCATCAGAGAGATGGTCTGAGTGGTCGTAATAACCTGCATCTGATACAGCATTCATTCTTAATATTCACAATGAAACATTAGTTTTAATGTCCGCTAAGGAAAGCGATATCTTTATCGTTACATTAATATCCTTAATATTATCTGTTAATGGTGATCTCTGTTGAAAGCACTGCTCAGTGCATTTGTTAGCTGTGTCAAGCTGTTGTTGAAACTAAAAATAATTTCTATTTCTATTTTTTATTTTTTTTTTTGTATAAAAGTCTTTACTGCTGACTCGAAAAAAGTCTCTCTGTAACTAAAATCACCATCACGAACACTCGCACTGTTTCTCAATACTAAACACTTTTAAATACTACTAATTCAGTCAAACGTACAAGACAGCATTCTGATATACAGCATGTTTTAAGATTTTGTCAAAACTATTTGCTCTGGAACAAATAATAGTTTACTGAAACCAAAGAGGAATATTTTTTACCCCAAAAATTATTTTTACCCTTGTGTGGATTCATGAGTGCAAAACATCCACTGACGATCTGGAGCTTTCATGTCCGAAAATGTTGGTGCAAATACCCTGCTGAAAAAGCTGGAAGTAGCTGGTTTTAGCTGGTCTTTAAGTGGCCAAAACCCCTCTAAAACCAGCCTGCCGAACAGCTAAAACCAGCCAACCAGCCTAGGCTGGTTTTAGCTGGTTTTTTTTTTTTTTTCAGCAGGGTAGATGTTCTCTTTAACAAACTGCATATTTGAACTCTAAACAACTACATTCTTGCCTGAAATCCTCTTAAAACTACATTCTGTGACAGAAAAACAGTAATATTTAAAAAAATAATACTGGATTTGGCCATCCGCCATGACACTTGCTGTAAGAAGTACAGCAAGCGGAGTGATACATTTACAAACTGAGTTCTGATATCACTCTAATATCAGCCAGATTCGAGGACCAGAGAGAACTATTGTATAAAAATATAAAACCCACTTTATTTAAAAAAAAAAATCAGGTTGTTGACTTTGATTTGGCATATAGCATGTATTGCTTTACTATATATATGCAAATAAAGTTGGATGTTATGTATACTTAACTTTATATATCAATCTGCACTATAATAATTCAGTTTGATTCACTCACTCACCGATAAAATTTAATTTAAATGAATTTAAACTTTAGAACTTGCATTAGTGCTTATAATGTTTTGGGAAACGCCCAAAACATATATTGCATACAGTACTTTTATGATTCATCTTTAATGTTTTACAGAAAATTCTTAGTTAAGTAATATCTACCCAGTGTTGTTTCCAAAGTAGCTGCATTAGTCACACAAAGCAATGAGACACACACACACACACACACACACACACACACACACACACCCTACATGACTGAGTAATCAGAGCTTTTAAGGTGGGCATACATTCCTCAGATTCCTGTGTGTGCATGGCTCTACAGCAGCTTATATATGTTGTGAAGATATGTCTTAAGAAGGTTTTAGATGTGCTCAACATCTGTTGTAGCATGTCTGCGTATGGAGAAAAAAAAAGACAGAAGGGCTCCAGTATTAACCACATCCATTATTATCCCAGTGTTTCCGATTGAAATGAGGTTTGTGGTCATGTACAGTAAATGGGTGTAGTGTTTGAGGGAGGGATTGCTCAGTTGTAAATCTGTTGTAAAGACACAAGACACACACACTCAGTGTGAGCAAAAAGATGTGTGGGTTATCTGAGGGACGGTCCTATCAGCACATAAAGAGCCATTGTTTTCTGCTTTATCAGCATGGCCTTGTGACTGCACAGGACACACACACACTTATGAAGGACGGAGTCCAGCTCTGTATGCTTGCACACATTTTATCTTGTTGATGCAAAAATTAAACATTAATGCCTGGAAATTAGGTTGTTCTTTTACAGGATGTTAAAGTGTGTGAAATCTATTGAACACAGTGCCTATGGGATTCTCACCCAACCAACACCGCTATGCTAACAGATTTGTTCAGCTTCACGGTTGTACTTAAGTGTAAAATGAATGCCGACGTGTCCATCATTACAGTATTGTGACTGTGGTTGGCTCAATTAGGTAGCAACAGGATAGAACTACATATTTATATTTTATATTATAGTTGAATATAGGAAGCATCTAGTCACCATTCACTTTTATTGAATGGAAAAGTACAGCATGAACATCCTTCTTGGCATCTCTTTTTGTGGTGTAGATAAAATATGGATTGGTGTTTCATTTTTTGCTGAAATATGCTTCTCTCATTTCTTCAGCTGAAAACCGTGCTGATGATCCTTTAGAAAATGCCACAAATGTTATAGTCTCACACCAGCTGCAGATTGACGGCCATAATTATGTGTTGTGTCAGTATGTTTGCAGTTATTCAGATGATAATAGCTCTCTCTTGTTCTCTTTCAGTTAATGAGTACCTGTTCATGGTCCAGGCCCACGGAATTCAGATCCGTGAAAATGTAAAGCATATGGGAGCTCAGGTTCTTGAGCAGATGGTCCGCGGTGCCTACAACATTAACGGCACAGGTACGAAACATACACTTATCCTCACCATTGTTACGAGGAACAGAGAACAGACCACCAATCTTCCTTCCCATAGAACATCCCGTCAGCAGCAATGACATATCCTCAGGAAATGAGGGCATTCTTCCGAGAAGACATTTTAGCCAATGTTTTTCATTCATAAAGCAAGGTTAAAATTTAAGCCAATGTCCAGCTTTAGCCTACTTGGCAAACCTGATTTAATGAAGGTGTTTAATAAGGTGTATAAAAAACATGTTGGTTTTGTGTTTTTGAATGTACACTAGTAAACCAAAACCAAACCAAAAGAGGCAGTTTTCATTGCCTAACCCCCAAACATCAAATTATTTGATCCCCTGCTGATTTTGTATGTTTGCCCACTGACAAAGAAATTTTCACTATATAATTTTAATGGTAGGTTTATTTGAACAGTGAGAGACAGATAATAACGACTAAAAAATCCAGAAAAACACATTTCAAAAAAGTTATAAATTGATTTGCATTTTAATGAGTGAAATACGTGTTTGACCCCTTTGCAAAACATGACTTGATACTTGGTGGCAAAACCCTTGTTGGCAAATCACAGAGGTCAGACATTTCTTGTAGTTGGCCACCAGGTTTGCACACATCTCAGGAGGGATTTTGTCCCACTCCTCTTTGTAGATCCTCTCCAAGTCATCAAGGTTTCAAGGCTGATGTTTGGCAACTTGAACCTTCAGCTCCCTCCACAGATTTTCTATGGGATTAAGGAGACTGGCTAGGCCACTCCAGGACCTTAATGTGCTTCTTCTTGAGCCACTCCTTTGTTGCCTTGGCTGTGTTTTGGGTCATTGTCATGCTGGAATACCCATCCATGACCCATTTTCAATGGCCTGGCTGAAGGAAGGATGTTCTCACCCAAGATTGGACGGTACATGGGTCCATGTACCATCAAATCTTGGGTGAAAATATCCTTCTATCATCACTTTGATTCCGTGCAGTTGTCCTGTTCCCTTATCAGAAAAACACCTCAAAAGCATAATGCTTCCACCTCCATATTTGACGTTGGGGATGGTGTTTTTGGAGTCATAGGCAGTATTCCTCCTCCTCCTCCAAACACGGCGAGTTGAGTTGATGCCAAAGAGCTGGATTTTGGTATCATTACAACACTTTCACCCAGTTCTCCTCTGAATCATTCAGATGTTCATTGGCAAACTTCAGACATGTGCTTTCTTGAGCAAGGGGGCCCTGCGGGTGCTGTAGTGTGTTACCAATTGTTTTCTTGGTGTCTATGGTCCCAGCTGCCTTGAGATCATTGACAAGATCCTCCCGTGTAGTTCTGGGCTGATTCCTCACCGTTCTCATGATCATTAAAACTCCACGAGGTGAGATCTTGCATGGAGCCCCAGACCGAGGGAGACTGACAGTTATTTTGTGTTTCTTCCATTTGTGAATAATCGCACCAACTGTTGTCACCTTCTCACAAGCGGCTTGGCGATGGTCTTGTAGTCCATTCCAGCCTTGTGTAGGTCTACAATCTTGTCCCTGACTTCCTTGGACAGCTCTTTGGTCTTGGCCATGGTGGAGAGTTTGGAATCTGATTGATTGATTAATTCTGTGGACAGGTGTGTTTTATACAGGTAACAAGCTGAGATTACGAGCGCTCCCTTTAAGAGAGTGCTCCTAATCTCAGCTCTGTACCTGTATAAAAGACCTAGAAGCCAGACATCTTTCTGATTGATAGGGGATCAAATACTTATTTCACTCATGAAAATGCAAATCAATTTACAACTTTTTTAAAATGTTTTTTGGATTGATTTGTTGTTATTCTGTCTCTCACTGTTCAAATAAACCTCCCATTAAAATTACAGACTGATCATTTCTTTGTCTGTGGGCAAACGTACAAATCAGCAGGGGATCAAATCATGTTTCCCTCACTGTAGGATGCACCAGGGTTTATGGAATATGTGGTTTCACGTACTGCTGGCTGGGTCTTGGGAAGATAGTTGGGATGTTTGTAATGTATTGCTGTGTGAATTTACGATTTTCTTATTTTCTAGACTATGCATATGAGTTTAACTTAAGTGAGACAGATGTTCCCACCACCCCGTACCTCCCGGAGGGCTTCACATACATGCCTGATCAGGTCTGCCCAGAGAAACTGCCCTCTATGAGTAAGTGCAGAAATATAAAGTTTCTTTTAATACTTTTTGGGAAAGCACTATATGGTCAATTCAGTGAGTGAGTGAGTTGTGGAAGCTCATAAGAGTCATTTCATTAGTGACTAAGACTCCTCCAGTTGCACTTTGCATTAGTTGATGAAAAATGCAGGCGTTGAAAAACAGTTAACAGAAACAGTAAATCATCCATCCTATCTCACCCTGAAGGGGGTTGTTTCACAATAATTAACTGACATTAAATACAAAATGGCTACCAAATAAAAAATAAATGCACATTTTAAAACTGGTTTTGGAATAGAGCTTGTACAGCTTTGTTTCTGGTGTCATTAGCTGTAATTGCAATAAATGTTCTCACAAAGCTCACACAAATACTGTAATGATTAACAGCAGTTGTTATAATAATATGCATATCCTCTCTTCATGTCTATCAGAGGGCAAACTTAAAGTCAACATGAGTGAGATCTCTCTAAAGAAGGTTGAGAAACTTCTTAAGCAGGCAGATCCAAGTCTGTCGTTTGGGGGCCACTGGAAACCCCACGACTGTCTCCCACGCTGGAAGGTTAGTCATTTACACTTCCTGCTGCTTTTGACACAAAACCACTGTCTCTTACCTGCTTCTCTTTGTGTGTGTGTGTGTGTGTGTGTGTGTGTGTGTGTGTGTGTGTGTGTGTGTGTGTGTGTGTGTTTATGTGTGTTTGTGGTCTGAGGTGCAGAGAAGGCTCTGTTGCAAAATGGGTTGAGGCTTAACTGTGCACATACTAGACTATTATTTTTTTTAAGTCTATTATTTGCTTCTCTTTGTGTGGTTATATACACTGGGACGCAGTGAATTTAAAAGACAATTTAATTTAAAGAACATATGGGACAGTAGAATAATGATGAATCATTAAATCAGATGTGGGAAACAATTAACTGAAATTGATAAAATTACTATTTCATGGAAATGAATTAACTCGTAGGTATTAGTATTTTATTTTATTTTATGTTGTGACTTTTAAATCAGATGCAACACTGGGACAACATTTAAAAAAAACATCTAATTAAATGTGTGCTAAAATCATATTTACATTATTGCTTTTTTTCATGCTTTCATGAGATATGGCTGGGCTGTATATTGGCACTGCTATGAATCGGCCGTAAGTGATCACAGTTTACTGATATAGAGCTATATCTCACGTCTATAAGTGTGAAATTGCGGTTATACAACAGTTCGACAGCACGAGTTTGTAAATACATAAACAAAAGAACAGCATAGTGTCTTTAAGAGCCCTCTTTTGTGCAGAACTACTTTCTTCCGACACGAATTCATTTCTATGGTTGACAATTTAACAGCTCAGCCCAAGCATCCGTTACTAATTCGAAAATGCCACTTTAGAACTAGTATTGAAGGAACGCTGAGTTGCATCATTAAAAACATATTGAATTACTATTTTAAAAGCTCACTGGTTTATGTATAGTACAGTATTATTGGACTGAACAATCGTGATACAGCATTCATTCTTCATATTCACCCTGAAACATTAGTTTGAATATCTGCTGAGGAAAGCGTTATCTTTGTCCTAACATTAATATCCTTAATATCATCTGTTAAGGATGATCTCTGATGACAGCGCTGCTCAGTGCATTTGTTAGCTGATTTAAGCTGTTGTTAAAAACTAAAAATAACTTCAGTTTATAACGTGTTTATTTTTCAGTATAAAAGTTTTTTGCTGACTTATAAAACAGCCTTGTCGCCATCTAAAGGTAGAACAATGTAACTAAAATCATCACCACAAACACATGCACCATTTCTCGAAACTAAACACTTTTAAATACCACTATTATTTATATAAAATATTATTTATCGAATAATAATATTTGGTAACACTTTATTTTACAGTCTCTTAATTAGTTACTTAATAGCATGCATATTACTAGAATATTAGCCATTTATTAGTACTAATTAAGCACATATGAATGCCTTATTCTACATGACCGTTTTCTACATCCCTATTCCTACCCAATACCTAAACCTAACAACTACCTTACTAACTATTAAAAAGCAGCAAATTAGGAATTAATTCAAGAAAAAGTCATAGTTAATAGTGAATAAGTGTTTCCTACTCTAAAGTGTTACTTAATATGGTATAAACAACAATAACAGTCATCTTAAAAGTTACTACGCAATTCAGTCAAACATACAAAGGCAGCGCTATGATATACAGCATTGAATTTACATAAACATGATGAGATTTTGCTCTGGAACAAATAATAGTTTAATGAGACCAAAGACTGCCCGTTAGATTTACCCAAAACTAATTGTATCTCATGATGATCTGGAGCTTACATGTCCAGAAAAAAAATGCAAGTTTTCAAATAGACGTTATCTTTATTAACAAACTGCATATTTGAAATATAAACAAGTACATTCTCGCCTGAAAACCCTCTAAAACTACATTCCGTGACACATAAACAGTAATATTTATCAAATGATATTGGATTTGGGTTACGGTTGGTGATACGATTACAAACTGTGAAACGGCTGTTGGAGTTCTGATATCACTTTAATATTGCATTCTTATCAGCCAATCAGATTCGAGGACCAGTTAAAACAGTTGTATGTCTGTAGCAACGTGGTAAAATGCTAAACTTTGGGAATCTTTGACATTGAAAAGTGACCTTTCCTAACATTTGCGGTCATTTTCCTATTCCATGTGTTTTAGGTGGCCATCTTGGTTCCTTTCCGTAATCGCCATGAACACCTTCCCATACTTTTCCGTCATCTGATTCCAGTGCTTCAGAGGCAGAGACTGCAGTTTGGCTTGTACGTCATTGAACAGGTGAGGAAAAGGAAAGTTGTCATACTGTATAACCTTGTGTGGCTCAAGTATTCAAGTTCTTTTTACTGCAACTGTACAAATTTGCTACACATTACCATTTTCATGAGCAACACTAAAGTAGTCCTGTTTCATTGTTAGGAAATGATCTTAAATGTGTGTCCACAGGCAGGAAATGAACCGTTCAATCGTGCCATGCTGTTTAATGTCGGTTTCAAAGAGGCCATGAAGGACTTGAACTGGGATTGTGTGATATTTCACGACGTTGACCACATTTTGGAAAATGACCGCAACTACTATGGATGTGGTGAAATGCCAAGACACTTTGCGGTCAAACTCAACAAGTACTCTTACATGTAAGTTCACAATAATGTTCAGTCTGTGTTTGAATTATAGATGATGTTTGGTTGTGAATAAAGATTCATATCTCTTTGAATATGTAGGCTTCCGTATGAGGAGTTCTTTGGTGGTGTGAGTGGGCTCACCGTGGAGCAGTTCAGAAAGATAAATGGCTTTCCCAATGCATTTTGGGGCTGGGGAGGGGAAGATGATGACCTTTGGAACAGGTACGAAACTCTTTAGAGCTGTTAACAGGATATTGCAACACAATGATCTCATGTTTTTTCGAAAGAGGCACTCCTACAAAAGTGGTCTAGCAGCCGGTTTACTGTAAAAGATGATAGTAATGCTTCCTGGACTGGACTAGACTATCTGGATCTCACTAAATGAATAATACGTACTATAAAAGGAATGACTTAAAGGTGTGCTCAGTAATAATATATATATATATATATTAGTATAACCCAACATCATAAATATAGTTGATTCAGACCATGGAAGAATTGTCAATAAAATCAGCTAAATGTTTATCTTTCTGTACAAAAAGATAAGGTTCAGTTCCACCAATGAACTGTTAAGTTCTTCCAGCCAAAAGCTGTTGTATTGCTATAAACTTGAACAAGTTATTGAGATAGTATGTATACATATGTCATAGTATGCCAGAATGGCACATATAGGAGTTCACTCTGTCAAAAAAGTGCACAAAACCACAAGCTAAGTAAACTTAGAATATAAAATCATACTTTAAGTATATCTTGATCAAAAGTTTAGGTACAAGTAGACCAAGTATACAGTCATTATACAGCCAAGTATACCTAAGTAAATGTCATGTAAAAAGTAGACTAAGAGCATATTCTCTTATTTATTCGTTTTAAGAAGTGTACTGACAACCCTGTAGAATAAACCTCTTTTTTGTAACAGTTGCCAAACACCACAGTACTCCACATCTACAACTACAGTTTTGGGTTCGTCACCTTTTATGCAACAAATTCGTACAAAGAAAAAAATAATCTTGGGTGACTTTAAATAGCAAAGATATCTGTAACCAAAAACGTCTGCTTTTGCATGATGATTCATTTACGTAGTATAGTTTGTATTGTAGAAAGTTAATTTTGTAAATACTGTAAACTTTTAGCAGTGACTTGGAACATAGTTGACACTTATGTGTGTTTTTTTTTTCCAGGGTTCAGTATGCTGGCTACAAAGTGAGTCGACCTCATGGAGATATTGGTCGTTACATGTCTATACCACACCACCACCGAGGGGAAGTCCAGTTTCTGGGCAGGTACAGTAACATGAGAATAGCATTTTCTAATTATTTCTTTTGTAATTTTTTTAAATGACATCCTGAGCTCATGCAGTTGTCCTCCAAGTGCACACTTTGGTGATGTTGTATAAACTGGGTACTAGAATGCAATGGTTCTTACATAAACAGCTATTATGTAAATTGTTGCATTGAATTGAATTTCATGGAAAGGCCCAATCTTGCATAAGATTACGCCTTATTCATGAAACACAAGCAGAACAGATTTCTCTGTTTATCATTCCTAAATCCATTCTTGTGTAAATTATTGAACTAAATGAAACTGTTAACATAAAATAAGAATTTCAGAGTAAATTCAAATTAAAACTATTGTTACATAAATAGTTTATGAATCATAAATGAGTCCCTTTGCTTTCATTGTACCGTAAAAGCATGTTATCATTACACGCAACCTTAGAGGTTTCATAATGCGTATTTGTGAGCATGTTTGTGTGCATTTGTCATTTCAGAGAGGCCTCTTATTTATTCATTCTTTTATGCACATGTTTGTTTTTTAATTAGTTTTAGTTCATAGTTTTTTCTGTAATTGTGATTATTCAGATCAATCAGGGAATTCAGATCAAGTAAGATAACTGTGATGTAAAAACAAGCACTGAAATGTGTTTCTTATCGCATACAATGTGAGGCTGTTCTTGGGAAGAGAGTCTGTTGACTAAATTAAAAGTAAAACTATTCTTACATACAGTATGTCACTAAAGTGAGTACACCTCTCCCATATCTGCAACCATTTTAGTATATCTTCTCAAGGGACAATACTATAGAAATGAAACTTGGATATATTTTAGAGTAGTTAATGTGCAGCTTGTATAGCAGTATAGATGTATTGTCCCCTGAATATTACTCAACATACAGCCATTATTTTTAAAATAGCTGGCAACAAAAGTGAGTACACCCTAAGTGAACTTGTCCAAAGTGTCAATATATTGTGTTAGCACCATTGTTGTCTGGCACTGCCTTAATCATCATGGAATTGACCAGAGCTGCACAGGTTGTTGCTGGAATCCTCTTCCACTCCTCATACTTGGCCACCCCATCATCTTCAGCTTCAGCTTCCTCAGCAAGGCAGTTGTCATCTTGGTGGTGTGTTTGGGGTCGTTATCATGTTGGAAAACTGCCGTTCGGCCTAGTTTCTGGAGGGAAGGCATCATGTTCTATTTCAGATTGTACAGTACATAATGGACTCCATGTTTCCCTCAATGAACTGCAGCTCCCCAGAACCAGCAGCACTCATGCAGCCCCAGACCATGATGCTACCACCAGCATGCTTGACTGTAGACAAGACACAATTTTCTTGGTACTCCTCACCAGGGCATCGCCACACATGCTGGACACCATCTGAGCCAGACGAGTTTATCTTATAGTCTCATCAGACCACAGGACGTGGTTTCAGTAATTCATGCTCTTGGTTGTCTTCAGCAAACTGTTTGCAGACTTTCTTGTGAGCCAGCTTCAGATAAGGCTTTCTTCTGGGACGATGCCTACGCAAACCGACTTGTTGCAGTGTGCGGCGTATGGTCTGAGCACTGACAAGCTGACCTTCTACTTCTGCAACCTTTAAAGCAATGCTGGCAGCACTCACGCATTTGTTTTTTAAAGCCAGGTTCTACACCTGACATACAGAACAAGTGCTCAACTTCATTAATCGACCCTTGCAAGGCCTGTTCCAAATGGAACCCATCTTGTGAAACCTCTGTATGGCCCTGACCACTGTAGTGTAACTCTGACCACTGTAGAGTAACTCTGACCACTGTAGAGTAACTCTGACCACTGTAGTGTAACTCTGACCACTGTAGAGTAACTCTGACCACTGTAGTGTAACTCGGTTTCAGGGTGTTACTGAACCTCTAATAGTCTTGACCATCTTTGTTGAGAGCAACTGTCACGTATTGGTCGTCTTGTCATCATTAACTCTTGCACTACACATCATGGACTTCATTCCCCACAAGCCACTGCACTAATCACTGCATTCACCTGCTCCTTGTTTCTCACTGCACTGATTACCGCTCACAGCTGCACCTCATCACACTGACTGCATTTAAGCTTCTCACACACACAGCCACCTTGCGAAGTCTTATTGTTTCATATGGTCTTTATTTCCGAGCGTTTCTTTCCGTGTTTGTTTTCCCGTGTATTTGATTCCTGGACTCCCTCCCGTGTTTGATTCTTGCTGCCAGCCCCGACCTTTCTGCCTGTTTTTTGACAACGATTTCTGCCTGCCCCTTTGTGTTTGTTTGTTTGAATAAAATGCTGCAAATGGATCCGCACGTCTCTGACCTTCCTTGTGACAGCAACAATACTAATTCTCAAATCCTCAGAGAGGTCTTTGCCATGAGATGCCATGTTGAACATCCAGTGGTCAGTATGAGAGAATTGTACTTAAAGCACCTAATTTTAACTGCTCTAATACAAGATACACAACTTTGTATAGTCCTGTCAAGCAGACAAATACATAAATACGATAAATAGGACATGTGGCTTTGCATGGTTAAAAAACATACTGCTGTTATCTCTTTTTGTTGCCAGCTATTTTGACAATAATGGCTGTATGTTGAGTTATTTTCAGAGGACAGTAAATCTATGCTGCTATACAAGCTGCACATTGACTACTCTAAAATATATGCAAGTTTCATTTCTATAGTATTTTCCCTTGAGAAGATATACAAAATTGTTGCTGAAATGTGAGGGGTGTACTCACTTTTGTGAGATACTGTATATTGTTCCTTTGACTCATTGATGTCATTGATTCCATTGATGCAACATGAGATCAGACCTCATTCAACAAACAAGCACAAAATAAAATCCATTTAAACTATTTGTAAAATCATATTTACATAAATTTGAGGTAACACTATATTTTAGGGACCAATTCTCGACTAGTTGCTAATTTGCATGCATATTAATAGCATGTTGGCTGTTTATTAGTATGTATGTTAATGCCTTATTTTGCATTTACTCCATACCCTAAAAACTAAACTAAAATGTGACCAAATTTAGTTTTATGAGGCCCTAAACATTCATTCTCATGTTTCAGGAATAAAGTACAGAATTACATAAAGTGTCACATGAAATGAAACGTGATGTTTAATGATTTACATTTAAAATGAATTAAAATTACATTTTAAATTTGATCTGCTAAAAGGCAAGGCCTAATAAGTTTTTGACAGGTTGCTGAAAACACCTTTTCTCCTTTTGTTTTTTCAGATACAAATTGCTCCGTAGATCCAAGGAGAGACAGAGCCTGGATGGCCTGAATAACTTGAATTACTCCCCTCTAGTGTCCCGGAGGAGTCTGTACACTAATGTGTCAGTGACGCTCAGTCGAGATCTGGCTCCTGTCGCTGATTACTGACAACACTCAAGGGACGGGCAGGAAAGACCCATGCCACATGCTACATCAACATTTGTATAAGTTATTTTTTTAGGAAAGGGGAGGGGATTTCACAAATCTTACATTTTTTATTTGTTTTGTTTTCAATTAATTTCTCTAATTTTTTAATTTGACGTTTTTACCTAATTTTTTTGTTAATTTTACCTTTTTTGTTTCTTTTACTTTTTCACTTTTCCACTGTTTGTCTATCATGTGAATGGATCCGTTCTGGAATCCAAAACCCCAACTGCTGGTTTACCCTTGTCGGACCGATCAGATCCGACCTGCGGTGTGTCTTCTAATCAGACTTTGCCTGGGGGTGAAGTCGCATGTTTACAGCATGAATGAGAAAAGCTATGGAACAAGTTAATGACAATTATGCTAAACGACTTCAGAATAGCCATTGTAGGAGTTGAGGGATATGCCCTTTTCTCTGCCAGAAACAAACACAGCTGGTTCTGTGTGTTAGAATAGAAACCAATAAATGCAGATTAAAATATTTATTAAATGTACAATAAATAAGCATGCACTGATACTTACAGTAGATGCTACTAACATCATGGGTTTAAGTGTGAGTATTCGCTAATGAAACGTGGAAATGAACACATCAATCATTTTAGCTGTACAATACATACACAAACACAAAGCGTTTTATCGACATTAGAATGACCCTGTGAAATGGCTTGACAAGCACAGTGTGCTTTCCTGTGTTCAAGTATGTTCCACTAAAACAGGACCTGTACCTATTTTAAATGGCCAGTAGCTTTTAGTTTAGGATTTAGTTTAGGACATTAAGGCGAGACACTGCAGGTGAATAGGGTAAAAAAACAAAAAACTAATAGTTATCACCTTACCCAGTTGATTGATTACATTGATTATTGCAAACATTTTTTGTATTACAAGTTTTCTAAAATGTTAGGTTTTAATAGGCAAATAAGCCATTATTTAATGAAACATGCACTAATTTGCATACATTTCTAGTACAAAAATCTAAACACTGGATGAAGTCCGTTTCAAAATTCTTCTTTAATTTTTTTGACATAATAGAGTCAAATGTTTTTACAGAGGGATCTCATTTTATCACTCCATAATTCGGAAAATACTTAGAACAGACAGAAAACAATATATTATTTACAATTTTGGGGGGAATAAAATGTATAAAATCAAGCAAATTATATATGAACAAATCCCTCAGTAAAAACCTTCAGGATATAGACAGGAATAAAAATTTCAAGTTTGGTGTGTGTAAGTGCTACTGAAGTGGAGATTTATGGCTCAGTGTAGGAGTAAAAACTCATTTTGAGAAAAAGGCCTTTAAAAATATGTATTGCAATTTAAATCTGTTGACACAAATAGATAAAGTGCTATAAAAGAAACACTTAACAGTGTCTTTTGGATGTTTTCTTTCTACTAGTCTGAAAAAACACTTTAGGAAAAACCAAAAAGCCTAAAATCTCAAACTTGACAGATGCATGAAAAAACTGTTTTTGCCTGCAGTGTCTCCCCTTAAATTCAGTTAAATTAAAATGACCCAGAAGTTTTCCCTGAAAAGATATCTATACAGTAAGATTTTATCTATACAGTCATTTTGAATCTCCTAAAAACTCTTGGGAGTACACCAGCATATCAGACCTAATAAACACAGACTAAAAGCCACAAAACGAGGTCCAAAGAGCCGTGTACAAACCACTGCAATGCCAGCAAAATGCGCCTCTGTCTGAAAGGTCACGCATTTTTGCTTCAAACACTGGGATATGTGTCATTGGAACTAGATTAGGACCAGTTGACTTGTTAGTTTTATGATTTGTCAAGCTGTATTTATGTGGGTCTGCTGGTCGTTTGAAACACTGGATTGTCTGTCGAACAAATATTTTGTTGTTTGTTCTAACAGAGGGGTTTTTCCATTAGTTCCTGCTTACGTTGTGTAGATATTGTAAGTGTTTCCCATGCACTGCCTTTCACAGGCAAATCAACATGCTTTGCATTTTAAGCAATATGCTGTTGCCTCTCTGCGTGTGTAGTCACCTCACCTCTGATGACATGCGAGTAGGTTAGAAAACTAGAGGCAATGTTTGAATTTTTTTTTTTATTCCGAGTGTTATTGCCAGGCAATCTCTTGAACTGAATTTGGGCAAACAGACCGAGGAACTCTATTAGACCAAACATACACTTTTGGCCTCATTCATGAAACCACGTGCATTCAGGAAATGTGTAGAAATGTAAAACACACGGAAATCATTCAAGAAGTTTTCATTCGTATGTAGAAACATTTTTGCACAATTTGTTGCATAATAATGCAATTAATGTAACTTACGCAGAAATAGTTTCTGCTTGCATTTCATAATATCCTAAGACACAATGTCCACATCAGTCATTTATGAATAATTCGCTTTCATTCCAACGCAATAGCACGTTATCATTACACACGAGGCGCTGAATGTGTATTTGTGAACGTGTTTGTGTGCATCCGTCATATCAGAGAGGCTGGACCTCTTATTTATTCATTCTTTTATGAACATGTTTGTTTTGTAATTAGTTTTAGTTAATTTTTACATGTCTTGTTTTACTGTAATTGTGATTATTCTGAGGGAAACAGATCAAGTAAGATAACTGTGATGTAAAAACAAGCACTGAAACGTGTTTCTAATCGTATACAATGTGAGGCTGTCTTGGGAAGAGAGTCTGTTGCTGTTGAATTAAATGGACGGCTGTTTCGTATGATGACCAGAGAGAACAAGAAAGTTAGAGAGACGCTTCTTGAGCGCTCAGTGAACGTATGACGCCCAGATATCCAATGGTGCTGATCTAACAGACATTTTTACTATGCTGCTGTGGTACCCTTGTCTTGTAAGAGATAATTATATGTTATTGAACCTAATTACATTCTTGCCTCATTGACCATCTCTGCAGCGTAATTTATCCGTGTAGCAGGTAAATTGTGTTTAGCTGGGCATGTGCTCAAGCAGGTCTGTCTAATGTTTGATTCTCTCTGTGTTTGACGCTCATGGAGTTTTGCGCCAATGTTCGGGGTCCTTTTTTACTTATTTAACAATTAACGAAAAAAAATACTCTTACACTGTAAAAAAAAAAAAACTATTTGTTGAATCAACTTAAAATAATTTGTTACCTAGCTGCCTTATAATTTTAAGTTTAAACTTAGAAAAGTTCAACTTAAATTGTTTGAGTTGATTCAAATTAAAGGTAACTTACCCAGCTTATAAGTTTAACAAACCAATTTTTTGTTAAAGCAACTCAAATATCTAAGTTGTCTCCTAGTACAACTTAACATTTCAAGTTGACTAAACTTATTTGAGCTGACTGAACGTAAAATTTGAAGGCAGCAGGGTAACAAATTAATTTAAGTTGACTCAACACATTTTTACAGTGTACAAAATTCCAGTATGTTAAAGTCAATGTCAAAGTTAAAAACCAAGTGACCAACAAAACCTCTTGTTTTTGAAAAAAATTGTTGCTGTATTACACATCTAAATACACTGTACACTGAATTTGTACAAATTCTTTATTAATCAAATAAGGATATGAACATTTCCAAAAAGGTTTAAGTTCATTCAATACTGTTTTGTTGATTACTTGATTCCAAATTATGATTAACATTCCTTTTTTGATATTTTGTAGAATCAAAGTCTCTTGCACCTGCTTCCATATAAAACAAAATACAATACTGATCTCAAATCAGAAATAAGAAAAAAATCCTACTGGTCCTGTCTCATTTTCTTTACGGGCCCCGTCATTGGCACACTCCAGTCCACTATATAACCCATTCCGCTCCAGCTGAAATGACAGGGAGGGCAACAACCCATCCCTTGAACAACTGGCTGCCTTAAAACCTGTTAATTTATTCAATATAATCACGTTTTTATTTTTTATAAACAAATATATTTAAATATGTTATTGTGTTTATTCGCTTGTGCAGATTGTGTAGTGTGTTTTGGAGCAAAAAGAGAAAAAAAGAACTTTGAAGATTGACTTACTATCAAGAAAGGATTTGGAGCCGTTTGGTCAGACAGTGATTTGGTGCCATTGACCTCTCTCTGAATGCCATAAGCTATACAAGCTGTATTTTCTATTCACTCCAACATTTTTTTTTTTTTTTTTTAATCATGATAGGCCTTAAATACTGTTTTTAGGATCATTTGTGATGATGAAGATGTTCCTCATTATCATATGTCTTATTAAGATCTTTTGTCGGCCAAACGCATTCATTTTCCAAACCAATTTTTCATTAATTTCCTGCAACTCAAAATGAAACATGGAACAAATATTTGTATTATATCAAGACAACTGAAATGTTATGAGAAAATAAGATGCTGTCGGCCATTATAAGGAGATCAGGTCTCCTTGAAGTGAAGCCATCTGCCACAACACATCTCGGCCTTAGTGTTTCTGTATGAACATGTCTTTCAGTAGAGACACTTTCTATGATGTGAGATCTTTTTTTCTATTATCATTGTTAAAATGACTGAAGTACACCAATAAAAGTAACTTTAAGCAATAACTTTTGTTGTTTGGTGTGTTTGAATGCTTAATTAGCTGAAGTCGGTAATATTCTAGTGGGACAACTGAAATTGTCAATCGTGTTTTGATTGAAAAGTCAAGTCAAGCCAAGTCACCTTTATTTATATAGCGCTTTGAGCAATACAGGTTGTGTCAAAGCAACTTCACAGTATTAAACAGGACATTAGTGTCAATAATGCAGTATTGTAAGCAATACATTTTCAGTTAAAGGCAGTTCATCATTGAATTCAGTGTTCATCCAGCTCAGTTCAGTTCACATATGATATAGCTGGAAAAAGCTGGAACCAAAACTCCACAGGTGACAAAAATGGAGAAAACAACCTTGCAAGAAACCAGGCTCAGTTGGGAGGCCAGATGAAACTAGCAGTTTGTACCAATGTCAGATTTCAGAGGACTCACCAGGTTCCCATGGTCTTGCGCCGATGGCCATCTAGGTGATGAGGTCTTCACTGATGATCCGTCTCTGGAGCTCATCTAGTTGACATTCAGGGCTGTAGAGGTCGTCTCTAGGTGTTGATCCACCATCTGATCTGGATGCAGACTGGATCTGGCGGCTACGTTGACCTCGGAATAAGAATGAAACAGACTAACAGACTAACACTTTCCAGCGATATCGTATACTATTTGAACTAAACTGACGATGATATCATTGAATTCATTGATGAACTGCCTTTAACTGAAAATTGATTATTTACAATAATGCGTTACTTACACACTATGGTGCTGTTTAAATACTGTGCAGTTGCTTTGACACAATCTGTATTGTTAAAAGCGCTATATAAATAAAGGTGACTTGACTTGACTTAATATTACTGTAGATGCCATTCTTCTTACGATGCAACAAGTACATCAGGTGTTATGGGAAGTGTTCCTTCTTCCGGTTGACCTAATTAATGCAGCCTAACAATCCTTTAACGGATTTGAATTATAGAAATGTGTTAAGTGTAGGCCAGGTTAAAGAGATGTGTCTTTAATATAGATTTAAACTGACAAGAGTGTGTCTGCCTTCCTACATGATAGGCTGTTCCAGGAGTTTAGGCGCTAAATAAAAAAATAATCTGCCGCCCGCAGTTGATTTTGATATTCTAGGTATTATCAAATTGCCAGAGTGAGTGACTATAATGTGATAAGCGCTTGCTCAAGTACTGAGGAGCTGAACCATTGAGGGCTTTATAAATAATTAGCAAGATTTTAAAATCTATACGATGTTTAATAGGGAGCCAGTGCAGTGTTGACAGAACCGGGCTAATATGGCCATACTTTCTGGTTCTAGTAAGAACTCTAGCTGCTGCATTTTGGACCAGCTGGAGTTTGTTTATTAAGCATGCAGAACAACCACCCAATAAAGCATTACAATAATCTATCCTTGAGGTCATGAATGCACGAATTAACGCTTCTGCATTTGACATCGATAGCATAGGTCGTAATTTCGAAATGTATTTGAAATGGAAAGAAATGCAGTTTTGCAAATGCTGGAAATGTGGCTTTCGAAGGAAAGATTGCTATCGAATAGCACACCTAGGTTCCTAACTGATGACAAAGAATTGCCAAAACAGCCATTGAGTATTAGACAGTGTTTTAGGTTATTACATGTGGAGGTTTTAGGTCCAATAATTAACACCTCTGTTTTTTTTAGAATTTAGCAAGAAGTTACTCGTCATCCAGTTTTTTTTAATATCAGCTATGCATTCCGTTAGTTTTTTAAATTGGTATGTTTCGCCGGGCCACGAAGAAATATAGAGCTGAGTATCATCAGCATAACAGTGAAAGCTAACACCATGTTTCCTGATGATATCTCCCAAAGGGAAACATCTAAAGCGTAAGAAGTAATGGCCCTAGTACTGAGCCTTGAGGTACTCCATACTGCACTTGTGAGCGATATGATACCTCTTCACATGAAAAATGTGCGTGTGCTATATATCTTTCATGAATGTTCTGTTAAAAAAAGCAGTATTAGTATCACAACAGGCTTATGCTACTCTAAACATAGCCGTTTACTGAGCAGTTCAGAGATCTGAATTCAGATGTTTATTTTTTGTGTTATGGTTAAGTGGTTGTGGGAGACACAGTTTAGTTTGGCCTATTTTTATATAGCACTCAGCACATCAAAGGTATGAAACATTGGTTTTATATAATATAATTATGCATTCACAAAAACAATATTGGGCTTATTTTTTTGGGTACACTATTGTGGTTTAGGTAAGAATCCATTGGAGTTTTTTAGAACATTTTTTAATCATTTTTTAAATAACATAGTGAGCACAATTTGCAATCTTCATCAAACATATCTGATGTTTGATGTGTGTAAGTGTGTTGAGCGTGTCCTACTATACATGAAACGTTTGTAACCAATGACACAGGATATTTATTGAAAACAGGGGGGTTGGGTGTTTGAGGTTGGAAAGTAAGAGGGCTTAGTGATGTTGCTGCTTTTTTGAAGTAGTGGCTTTTTTTCCCTTCTTCTCCGGAATAGCATAGCATGCACAGAATTGTGCTAGTAAAATGTGTTAAGAAAGTACTGTAAATAGCCCATTTTGATTTCATGCTAACGTTTTAACTTGAAAATGTGCTGAACTTTTCACTCACAGCATGTCATCATCCAGTCTCTTCTGCCATTTAATCAGATGCTACACTGAAACGGAGAAAGTGGCGTCCTTTGAATCATCCCCTAAAAATAACGCTCCCCATTTTAACAGCATTCAGCACTCATCTGCTTCTTTTCAACAGACAGCTGCAGAGACTCAAAGAGCTGCAGAAATACAAAGATCATGATTGTGTCAAAAAGTTTTCACACAGCATAAATGAGTTTGAATGACAGCTCTGAACAGACCTCTTCAGCTGTGAATAAGGAAATGGAACAGCAGCTAGACAGCATCATGGGACTTGGGTGTGTGTACACATGTTTATATTACTATTTAAAAATATTAAAATATATATAAAATTAAAAAAAGCACAAGGGAGAAGTTTGTGAGCAGGTTCTCTGCATTGCGCTAGAATGGCACCAATTTAAAAAAAAAAAAATTTCTCAGATGCATCTACCTCCACCACAAATGGGAAATCATGGTCAAGTTGCTTAAGAATAGGTACTGAGGTGCTTCAAATCTATGAATGCATGTTGCACTTTTTCAGACCGCTGAGGCTTGTGAGGTTTGCCTCGAAGAAGGGAGGTAAGAAAAGAATCCAGACTGCTGAAATAATATAAATCTCTGATAAATATTTGCAAAGCCTAGGAACCTTTGTAGCTGTTTACAGTTCTGGTTGTGAGCCAATTTAGGACACACTGAACCTTGGTCCAATGCAATGCCTTTGAGTTCAATGACATATCCTAGAAGTGTGATAACAATCTGTCGAACATTTCTCTGCCTTGGCATACAAGCCTTGGCTGTTTTTCAGTGGCAGGGACTGATGGGACTCATCAAAGTAGAAGTAAAGCTCAACACAGCAAAATATTGAGATAACCTTAATAAAAACCCAGTCCAGAGCATTCAGAACCTCAGACTGGGCAGAAGGTTCACCTTCCAACAGGACAATGACCCTATAAACGCACAGCAAGAGTGGCTTATAGACAACTCTATGAATGTCCTTGAGTGGCCCAGCCACAGCCTGGGCTTGAATCCAATCAAACATTTCTGGAGAAACCTGAAAATGTCTGCCAGACCCCATCTAAGCTGAAAGAGCTTGAGAGGTGAAGAGGTGAGGCGAAGAATGGCAGATAACCCTGCTGAAAAAAAACAGCATATGCTGGTTAAGTAGGTTTTGGTGCTGGGATG
This sequence comes from Garra rufa, assembly GCF_049309525.1. Taxonomy (NCBI): domain Eukaryota; kingdom Metazoa; phylum Chordata; class Actinopteri; order Cypriniformes; family Cyprinidae; genus Garra; species Garra rufa. The sequence goes on from NC_133378.1 coordinate 15,806,837, forward strand.
CTGGTTTTAGCTGGCTTATGCTGGTCCTTAGCTGGTTAATGCTGGTCCTTTGCTGGTTTATGCTGGTCCTTTGCTGGTTTATGCTGGTCCTTAGCTGGTTAATGCTGGTCCTTTGCTGGTTTATGCTGGTCCTTACCTGGTTTATGCTGGTCATGTTGCTGGTCAAGGACCAGCATAAACCAGCAAAGGACCAGCATAAACCAGCAAAGGACCAGCATAAACCAGCAAAGGACCAGCATAAACCAGCTAAAACCAGCATCCCAGCACCAAAACCTACCTAACGAGCATATGCTGTTTTTTTCAGCAGGGAATTGCCAAATGTTGATGCGCAAAACATGTTGCATCACACCCAAAAAGACTTGAGGCTGTAAAGGTGCTTTAGCTAACTAGGGGAGAGTGGGGTGATTTGTGCCAGGGGGGAAGTTCCACCCCTTGTTTCTAGAAAACCATAGAAGAAATTGGTCATGTGACCACATACTTTTGAAGAGCCATCCAATTTACCTATCCCCCAAAGAAGAGAGACACATGGCATGAGCACATTTTAGCTCAAAAAACTTTTGCCTTTCAAAGTAAAATTTATATGATCAAGGTTTTCTGATTGTTGCATCTGAACAATTATAGACAAAATAGTAAATATTTCACACATGTTTTAGTGCTTTAGTAGGCAGTGAGTCCATACAGTTTGCATAATGCTAGCTCTAAACTGCGGGATCATGCTAGTCTTTCAAAATTGTCGGTCTGGGGTAATTTGTGCCAAAGGGGCAGGGTTGTGCCAGTGGGATGTTAAGTAAAAGTCCAGATCTAGACCATCTAGACCAGGGCTGACCAACCCTGATCTACCTACCTGTAGACTTTAGTTCCAGTCCTGCTCCAAAACAGCTGTCTGTAATTATCACATGCTACCTAAGAGATTAATTAGCTGGTTCAGGGGTGTTTGATTAGGTTTGGAGCTGAACTTTGTAGGATGGTAGATCTCCAGGAACAGTGTTGGGCATCCCTGATCATACCCACAGGGGATAATCAGTGTGAGGAGATGAGCGTGCCTCATCAGTGTTTGATTTACCTGCTGTTTGTCAGTTTTTTAAGTGGCCTAAGTCACAATGGGATGTTCAGAAATGTTCATAACAAAGTAACTTTTTCCTATATTTTACATAATTGACAGACAGCATTTTGTTGACAGACAGCGTTCTAATTATTCACAAATATCATATATTGTGTATTTGAGTTTTTTTGTGTTTTCCGAAAAAGTAGAAAATATGACATGCCAATAGTTTAATAGGGTAACGATATCTAAACCTTAAATGAGCAATTTTGTATTGTCTTGATTTTATATTGCATTACAGATTTTGACATTAAAATGTTCTTTTTTACTTTAATCACTGGCACAATTTACCCCGATGTATTCTTCCCAAAGGCACAACTTACCCCGCACCGGGGGCAAGTTGTGCCACGAGACCACTTTTTTTTCTGAAAGCTATAATTCTGAATCAATTTATTTCAGATCCAAAGTTGTTGTTCCCGGGGATGCACCACATCCTGAAATATATGTACATGCTTAAATTGGAGGGATTACTGTCATGGCTTCACTATAAAGTCACTTTGAGTAAAAACTGGCACAACTCACCCCACTCTCTCCTACTGAGTTAAGGGTATGAATACTTATGCAATGTACTTATTTCAGTTTTTTTTTTTTTTAATACATTTATGAAGTTGTGCCAGTTCTGTTTTTTGCTTTGTCATTATGGTACATGGAGTGTAGATTAATGCGAAAAAAGAAGTAATTTGAAACAGACAGCAACATAACAAAACATGAAAACAATTAAAACAAGGGATTTGAATACTTTCGCACTGTACTTGATATGGGTGCTGAGAATGGGGAATAAATCAAGACATTTTGCATTATCTACACACTATTTTCCTGTTTAACACTGTAAAGCTAACTTGATTTAAGTATTATCAATATCTTTGTTGTAGTTTAAAGTCTATTTCCCTGCTGAAATTATGGAAACCATCACAAATTCTAAAGGTTTCCATTACATCATAACAAATATCAGCAATTAACCAACAAAACCATTAAAAATGGTTTCCTGTAGTGTTTATTGGGACATATTCCATTAGGGTTCCACCAATAAAAGATGACAAATTACCAGTAGAGACCAATAGGGACCATTACAGTTTCCATTAAAACCAATACAATTCCCATTATACACTGCACCTTTCTTACTTAGATTTTTTGTTTTGTTTCCATTCAAAATCTCTAAAAATACTTAAATCAAGAAGGATTTTCTAGAAAAGCAAAAAATATTTTCTTGTTTTAATTCTTCAATTCTTAAACCAAGAAGGATTTTCTAGAAGAGTAAAAATTATTGTCTTGTTTAAAAAAGAACAAGTCAAAATTAAGTTCCCTTCCGGAGGGAACTCTACGCTGCGTCCTGGTTCAGGACACTATGGGAACTGCCTTCAGCGTGACCGGTTCTGAAACAAGGTATAGAATAACGACAGTGAACTTGACACTGGCCGGCGCTAGCCCGTGACGTCATCAGCAGGTGCCTATAAAAGCAGGTGCCTGAGAGCACAACACCATCTTTTTGTCTTCAGAGTCCTTCGTTCTAGCGAGTGAGTATGACGATGCCTAGAGCTAAACTCTTTAGGAAGTGCGCGGATCCGTGTCAGAGAAATCTGACACCTGATGACGCGCACGACCTCTGTGTAAGGTGTTTAGGTGAAGAGCACGCGCGCTCCGTTCTTGAGGGGATTGTGAGTCCATTGTGAGGGTTTCTCCATGAAGAAACTCCGTTCTCGTCTGGCCCTTTTCTCGAGGGAATCGGGCCATCCATCTGCCCCACGCGGCTCCGGTCCCGCGGCAGTCGAGGCTGCCCGGCGGCTGAGGTCCTGGGGATCCCAGGTGGAGCTGGCTGACGAGTTTGAGAGAGGAGTTAGTCTCTCGCGCCCGTCAGCCAGAGGTGAGGACGCGCTGCTAGCGGAAGATGTGTTGTCGCTTACATCTTCCGACCCTGCAGCGAGTGCTCTGCTGGCTTCAAGCCAGGGCGAGCAGGAGGCTGAGATGGAGCAAGATGACATCTCTGAATCCATACAGCCTCCTTGCCCCGCATATGAGGAGCTGATGTCTGTCATGGACCGCGCGGCTACCCGTTTGGATTTACAGTGGAAGCCCGCTAGGGAAGAGGCCGCTCTCGGCAGGCTGGACGAGCGGTTTCTTCCCGGCTATGACAAGCCAGCTCCCGTGAGCCTCCCATTCCTTCCCGATCTCCATAAAGAGACAAGCCATATTCCGCCCGCATTTACCGACATCAGCATGTGAATTATGCTGATGTCGAGGGAATGCTGGAGCGCGGATATGCGTCGATGCCCCCCATTGAGCAGACGTTCGCAAACTATCTCTCAGGGGGAGGGACATCGACCCTGAAGGCTCCGACCCTGCCATCTAAGCCGCTCAGCGAAACATCGCGGCTGAATGGCACGGCATATGCGGCAGCGGGTCAGGCTGGTGCTGCTCTGCACACTGTAGCGGTGTTGCAGGCGTACCAGGCTGACCTGCTGAGAGATTTGGACCGTGGTCTGGGGCTTTCCCCGGAGGAGGTGGCTGAGCTGCGCCGCACCACAGACCTCTCTCTCACTAAGCAGACAGCGACCGCGGTGGGCAGGTCCATGTCGGCTATGGTGGCCACGGAGAGACATCTGTGGGTGAACCTGGCGGACATCGAGGAGAAAGAAAAGCGATTTCTCCTCGATGCCCCGGTTTCGCCCTCTGAATTGTTCGGCACATCCGTCAAGGCGGTGGTCGAGAAGTTCAGAGAGGCGAAGGCGCGCTCGGCGGCGTTTAAATCATGTATTCCTCGCCGGTCCACGCCCCCACCTGAACGCCGGGGAAAACCGGGCCCGTCCTGGTCCAGGGGTGACCATAGACGAGGCCAGGTCGCCAGTGTGGCCACTCGGGGCCCTCCCCCCGGGAGGAGCCGGTCCCAGAGGAGGCGTGATGCGCGGCATAAGAGAGGGGATTTAAGGGAGACGCTCCAGCGCCGGCGTGGCGGCAGGCCTGGGGCGGGCACCTAGAGTCTCTTCTCCGGTTCCCCTCACGTCCGTTCGGCCACCTGCCCTTTCTTTCCCCCTCGCAAAGACTCTGGGGCTGGGCCAATGATGAGATCTCAATCTGATGGCCCAGCAGGTGAACGATAAAGACACTTTAATAAATAAAAATGTTCAAATACGTATGTGTATGTGTCCTTTTTTCTACCAGCTCCGCTTGGGTGATTTTTAAAAGCTGCAGTATTCGAGCTCCTCTAAAAGTGGGCTCTGCTGCCACCAAGCGACCGAGTGTAGCCAGGTCTCCCCTCGTTTCAAAAAAGGGAGAACAGTGTGAAGAGACCTCCACTCGGGGAAAACCCCTCTTGGGTTAAGCGTTGTCAGGTTTTAAAAAAAAAAATGAGAAACCTCCGCTAAAAGAGTGAGCTTGGTACAGACATGATCCAACATATACATACGAGAATATGTAAAAAAAAAAAAAAAAAAAAGCCCCGCTTTGAAGTAGAAATCTTATATAAAGATATTACTTCTTAAGCGCTGATTGTAGTCAGGTCTTTTCAGACCTCCATTCATGAGAGCTTTTTTTCTGAGTCGAGTGTTGCTAGGCTCCCTCTATGTGAGGTATTTCTGTTAAGCCTCCACTTCCCAGAAATGCAGGCCGAAAAAACACAAGGTTAAGGCAGCTTGTGAACCCTTTTCGTGGACCTGTCACTACAAGCGTTGAGTGTAGTTAGGCCACCCTTCCATGAGAGGGCGTGTATTCCAAGGCCTCCACTCGATAGAGCTTCCTCAGTTGAGCGTCGTCAGGCTTGTTACGTTCGAGAGAGCTTGTAACCATTAAAGCCTCCCTCACTGAAAGCTCCGCTTCCGGGTTCTGCTATCGCCCGGGAATAATACAGGTGTCTTTCTCGCGAAATGCTTAGAGCACCTTCTCAAAACCACGTTAGTGGTGTCTCCTCACACAACGGTTTTGAGCATTCCCTGAAATCCACGCGAGTGGTAAGTGCACTACTAGGCACTTTACTAAAATCCATATTTATGGTAAGGATTCCTCCCGTAAAGGCAGGATCCATCTTCAAATCCCTCACGGGTTGGACCACGCAGGATAATCCTCCGTGCCCATTTTTCGAGTTGGTTCCAAAACCCTTAAGTTTTCCAACTCCTTTGATAAGCACAGTGTAATAGGTCTCCCCTCTGTCACAGCCAACAGTACTGAGACCTTCACTCTCACAGTTATAGCAGCTAGCAGGCCCATGAGTGCCTCGCTGACTATTTTTTGGGGGAGTGCAGTTTTCCACTCACCAAAAACTAGTGTTGTAGGCTTCTCTCCTTAGAGATGTAGTCTCGGAGCCTCCACTACACAGAGCTAGATGATAAATGAGAATTTTTCATTATTGGCTCTACTGTGAGTATCTGCCTTTTTTCTTGAGCGTCGAGTGTAGTCAGGCCTCCCCTCGCCTAGAGCGTTTTACCTGAGGTCTCCACTCTGAAGAGTTTCCCTAGGGAGAGCGTCGTAGGCCTCCTCTCGCGTAGAGAGTCTTTCTGCTGAAGCCTCCCCTCTCCAGAAGCTCCGCTTTCAGGCTCTGCTATCGCCTAGAGACTGCAAATCTGGTGATCCTCGCTATGCTCAGGGCACCTATTCAAAACCACATTTGTGGTGTTTGCTCACGCAAGTCTTTGAGCACTCTCTAAAATCCACGTGAGTGGTAAGTGCACTACTTAGGCACTTCACTAAAATCCATACTTATGGTAAGGTTCCTCCCGTAAAGGCAGGTTCCTTTCTGAAATCCTATACGGTATGGACCACGCAGGGCATTCCTCCGTGTCCATCTTCTGAGTTGGTTTTTCTCAAAAACCTTTTAGTTTTCCAACTCCAATCCAGATAGCACTGCTAGCAGGATTGAGTGTCGGCGCCTCTTCAGGCCTCCACTCTCCAGAAGAGCTCCAAAAATGAAGGTAATTCTGTCGCACAGGCTAGTCAGCCTCGCGGATGACCTTCAGGATTAGAGTGTAGATAGGTCATGAGACCTCCACTCTCAGAGTTCTTCTTTGCTAAGCACGGAGGTGTGTTAGGCTCCCTCCTTGAAAGCCTCCACTCTCCAGACTCCACTCAGGTAGTACTGTCGCATAGGCTATTCAGCCTCGATGAACACCTGCAGTGTTGAAGTGTATTAAGTGAAGTGTAGTTAGGTCATCAGACCTCCACTATTAGAGTTTCCCTTCATGAGATGTTGTCAGGCTTCTTCTCAGAAGCCTCCACTCTCCAGACTCACTCAGAGTCCTTCGTTGCCTCCAGAGATTCACTAGAAATAGGCGGTCCGACTGCACAGGCTATTCAGCCTCGCGGACCACCTCTAGTATTGGGTGTAGATAGGTCACAGACCTCCATCCTTAGAGTTGTCCTCTGCTGGGTGCAGAGTGGTACCAGGCTTCTTTCTTACCAAAGCCGCCACTTTGCAGAAACTCCACTCAGGTAGTTCTGCTGCACAGGCTATTCAGCCTCGCTGACTACCCTCAGTGTTGAAGTGAAGTGGGTCACGAGACCCCCACTTTTAGAGTTTTCCTTTGCAAGACACAGAGTGCTTTTTTGGCTTCCTTTGAAGCAGTCACTCCTCTGAACTCCCTGTAGGTAGTTCTGCTGCACAGGCTACTCAGCCTCACTGACTACCCCCAGGTTTTGAGTGTAGAGGTGCCACGGCACCTCCATTTTAGAGTTGCACTCTGGAAGGCACAGAGTGTTTCCAGGCTTCCTTTCGGCGAAGCCTCCACTCCTCAGAAAATCTCCACTTAGACAGGCCTGTTGCACAGGCTATTCAGCCTCACAGACCATCGTCAGTGTCAAGTGTAGTTAGGTCATGAGACCTCCGCTCTGTAGATTCCCTCTGAGCAGAAGCTCCACTCGGGTAGTGCTGGTTGCACAGGCTATTCAGCCTCACTGAATACCCCCAGTGTCGAGTATAGCCACCTATACCTGTTAGCACTGAATGTTGTCAGGTCCCTAGAGCAGACATTCGCTCTGCTGAGACCTCCATTCCCTAAACTCCGCCCCTTATGGTCAGGGCGTTTATGAGCTCCTTCACTTAGAGAGCTAAGTGTAGTAGGCTTCCTCTAGGCCTCCACGCTTGAGAGTTGCGTGCACAGGTAGCCGAGCTAGCCGTGGCAGGTCACTGGGCCCCAGCGACTCTCGCTGAAGCAGGGGTGATTTTCCTTCTTGACTCCTCATTCAGTCAGTTTGATCACTTATCCCTCGGCATGGCGGGGTTGGTATAAGCGTTCCCATAGTGTCCTGAACCAGGACGCAGCGTAGAGTTCCCTCCGGAAGGGAACGTCTCGGGTTACGTATGTAACCTTAGTTCCCTGAGGACAGGGAACGAGACGCTGCGTCTCAGGGCCATGCCTCGGCCCCTGCACAGACCTCCGTCCGACAAAAAGATGGTGTTGTGCTCTCAGGCACCTGCTTTTATAGGCACCTGCTGATGACGTCACGGGCTAGCGCCGGCCAGTGTCAAGTTCACTGTCGTTATTCTATACCTTGTTTCAGAACCGGTCACGCTGAAGGCAGTTCCCATAGTGTCCTGAACCAGGACACAGCGTCTCGTTCCCTGTCCTCAAGGTTACATACGTAACCCGAGACGTTTTTGCTTAGACTAAGCAAAATAATCTGCCAATTGGGTAAGCAAAATAGTCTTATTTCAAACTGAAAACAAGATTATTTTCTTTACCCCATTGGCAGATTATTTAGCTTGTTTTAAGCAAAAATGCACTTAATTTTGACTTGGTCAAAAAAACAAAAAAACAAAAAAACAAATAGAAATGGTTATGAACAATGCTTGTAAAATGGATAAATACAGATTTAAATGTGGATTTTGTGAATCTGCTTTAAGCTATGAGATATGATGAGATCAATCATGCAAGTAGCTTTGGATGAGATCATATCAATGTATGTATGTATGTGAGTGTGTGACCTCAATAAAATGAGAGCTTTTAATGTCAAAGTCCTCGTATTTGTTCTGTGTCCTCTTTTCCCATACATACACGGACTCTCCTGTTGAGAGAGCTTCATAAACTCAAGCACAAACGCACACAGCTCTCAAACAAATATTTACACACCGATCTGTCACACACTTGTCCTGTTTGCTCTGCTGCTGTAATAGTATGGCCTTGTAATAATAGTGAATGGTATTATAGAGCAGCTCAGCGACATCATGCATCTCTCTATGAGGCCGAAACACTACACACAATGTACTCATCAAATATAAAAAGCCTGTTTGTCTAACATAAACATATGTTACGGGGTTATGGAGTTCAAGGGAAAAAAATGGCAAACAACTTGCTTGTTTTTGGATTAGCATGCAAAATAATTCTAAGGTACTAAGACAATTTTATTAAGCATAAAAGAAAGTAGGTTGCAATATGGATCTAATAGATATATTGATATATGGAAGATATCCTTTAATATGTTGTGATACAGAAATAAATAATACGACAAACTAAAAATATTTCTTTGATATGCTCTGTACTGACCACGTTTGACACTCAGTTTATCCTACTTAACTGTCCACAGTTTAGTTCTGCCCTAGGACTTATTGTTAAGAATGTATTCTGTTTCATTGTTTCTTTCTTAATCTCCTGAGTTCACTTCCTGAGCTGGAGTTCAGTTCCTGTTTCCTCTGTTACCTTACACAGATGGACAGATAGATTTGAGATCAATCTTTTCACACTGAGGACAACTGAGGGACTCATATGCAACTATTACAGACGGTTCAAACACTCACTGATGCTCCAGAAGGAAATACCATGCATTACCGGGGGGTGAAAACTTTTTGAATTTGAAGATCAAGGTCAATTTAACTTATTTTGGCTTCTGGGAAACATGTAACTATCTTCTGTAGCTTTTTTAGGGCAGTACTAAATGAACAAATGTGATATTTAGGCAAAATAAGAAAAATGTACACATCTCCATTTTTTTCTTCTGGAGCATCAGTGAGCGTTTAAACCTTATGTAATAGTTGCATATGAGTCCCTCAGTTGTCCTCAGTATGAAAAGATGGATCTCAAAATCATACAGTCATTGTTGGAAAGGGTTCAAATACACAAAAATGCTGGAAATTCAAATAATTTGTGGGACCCCTAAAGGATTTTTCTGAAGAACAGCGGGCAGTTTAACTGTTCATAAACAAGGGACTCATGAACAACTATCACTAAACAAAGAAACACAGCTGTGGATCATTCAGGTAACAACACAGTATTAAGAATCAAGGGGATGTAAGCTTTTAAACAGGGTCATTTTTATAAATTCAACTATTATTTTCTCTTGTGGACTATATGTAAACATCTCTTATGTGAAATATCTTAATCAGGTCAGTATTAAATAAACAATAACATGCATTTTGTATGATCCCTCTTATTTTGGTAAAATAATTAACATTTTGCACATTCTGAAAGGGGGGTGTAAACTTTTGACCTCAACTGTTTATATAGTTATTTCTGTCTTTTGCTGTAGTGTGTCATTAGGAAATATCAGTTCACATTTCCAAACATTAATTTTGCCATTAAGTGTAATAATCCAGTAAGATTTGTGTTTGCTCAAGGAGTCTGATAACAGCCAGTGCTTCCAGTGCTTTCTGGAACAATCTACCTAACACTGTTCGGGAGGCAGACACACTCTGTCAGTTTAAATCTATATTAAAGACACATCTCTTTAACCTGGCTTACACATAAAAACATTAACACATTCCTATAATTCAAATCCGTTAAAGGATTGTTAGGCTGCATATAGGTAAACCGGAACCGAAAACACTTACCATAACACATGATGCACTCGTTGCATCGTAAAAAGAATGGCATCTACGCTAATATTAGTCTGTTTCATTCTTATTCCGAGGTCACCGTAGCCACCAGACCCAGCCTGTATCCGGATCAGATGGTCACTGCAGTCCCCCGGATCCAGTCCGTACCCAGCTCAGATCATGGATCACCACCTGGAGATGACTTCCATAGCCCTGAATGTCAACCAGATGAGCTCCAGAGACGGATCATCACTAAAGACCTTGCCAACCTAGACGGCCATCGGCGCTACACCACAGGAACCTGATGAGTTCTCTACTGCTCCGGGTGTGTGTTCACGGTGTGTGTGTGTTCACTACTGTGTGTGTGCACTTGGATGGGTTAAATGCAGAGCACAAATTCCTTGTATGGGTCACCATACTTGGCCTCACTCACCCCCTTTCCTTTCCCCCTTTCAATCGGACATTGGTACAAACTGCTGGTTTCGTCTGGCCAGAGGAGAACTGGTCCCCCGACTGAGCCTGGTTTCTCCCAAGGTTTTTTTCTCCATTTCTGTCACCTGTGGAGTTTTGGTTCCTTGCCGCTGTCGCCTCTGGCTTGCTTAGTTGGGGACACTTTCCAGAGATATCGTATACTATTTGAACTGAACTGGATGATGATATCACTGAATTCATTGATGAACTGCCTTTAACTGAAAATTGATTATTTACAATAATGCGTTACTTACACACTATGGTGCTGTTTAAATACTGTGCAGTTGCTTTGACACAATCTGTATTGTTAAAATGTATAAATAAAGGTGACTTGACTTGACTTGACTCACACAGAGATCTGATATCATCATCATCCAGTCTGTCTGGAGTGACGAGAAGAAACAGAACAAACTCAGACTAAATCCAGAAGAACTGTGGCAACGTATTCAAGATGCTTCAAGAAACCTACACTGTAAAAAATTACTCTGGGGGGTATTAAATACAACCCATAAAAAATAGTTAGATTTTACTTAAGTATATTAGTCATCAAGTAAAATATATAATAATGGGTAAATTCTACCCTCACTACCTATTAGTTTACAGTAATAAATGCAACACGAAAGAATTAAGTAATATATACCGAAAAATATTCGGTATATATGTTACTGGTGTGCATGCGTCAACGTTCAGGAGGGAATCACGGGATACTCGTGTTCTGTGCCAATGGCGGGACAGTGATGTGTCGAAATACAGGTACGTTTTATTTAAAACATTCTGATATCATCATGAATGCAAATGTTGAAATGTTTGTTAGAAGTTAAGAGCAACAGAAATATTTTGTACTGGCACGATTCTGTGTTATGTTGTCGGCACCACAGCCGTCATGAAAGATTAACTGTTAAGATTTTGTGGTTGGTCAAACTAGCTTTGAAAACTGAGGACATTGTCCAAAAATGGCACCGGTAATTGTGAGTAAAAACATATATTTGTGATTCAAATATATTACCTGTCATTAGTTTTATGTATATGGCTAAAATGAGCAAACAGCTTTAACGAATCTGCAGCGCGCGTTTGGTTGAGCGAGTGAGAAAGAGAGAGTGGCTTAAATATGCGTCTTCGTATGTCAGCATGATCTGCTTCATTCGTGGTGCTAAGTTGTAAACAAAACTTACTGTACACTAACTATACTGTCCCTCAGTGAATAATGTGTTATGTACACTTGGTATTATAGCTCACCTTACAGGGAACGATAAGTCCCCAAGGCAAGCTAAGATAATGGTTAGCATGAATGTGCGGTTAGCGTGTGCTGTGGTGAAACCGACAAAAACAAAAGATAGAATTATGTAGGCTTAAAGGTTGTATCAGCGATTTCTAGCCTAAAACATAAAGTGTCAATTTCAGCTGACCTTTCTTCACGATCCGCTCGCTGCCTGCCCCATAAATTGTCTGTGAAAAAACCGCGTCTCTCTGGTCAGCCTAGGGTCCGAGATATGCCAAAAAAACAATCGGCGCTATCAACACACCACAGATAACCAAACACTGACTACGTTTACATGGACACCAGTAATCTAATTAATGACCTTATTCTGAATAAGACAATAATATGATTAAGCTGTTTACATGAGTTGCTTTTAGAATATTCCTTTCATGTTCCCGTTTTACATGTTATAGTGCATAGATCGATTAATGACACACATCATCACGTCCACACGCGACGCTATCAGTTCATCTTCCTTATAGACTTTTGGATGTTTGGGTTTTAATTTTACAAAAGCTTGAAGTGGCTCTGGACATATGCAACATTTTGTAGAATGTGTGAGTTAAAATTTGCCGTGGTCGCATTTGTGCGAGTGCATGCTGTGCTGCTCCAAAGCGTCTGATCCATACAGCGAGCGTTTCAGAGCCAGTCAGTTTTTAGGAGAAAAAAAAAAAAACACGCAAGCACCGTCACCGAAAGCCAGTTTAGTTTTACTTTTTTTGTTTGTTTTCATTTTGAAAACCCTGTTATCTTTGCCGTGTATCTCACATTACGCTTTGGAGGCTTTCTTTCATTTATTTTCTTTATTAATTATTTTGATTGCTCAGTGTTTGCGCGCCCTGTAATAAATTGTTTAGTCGGCATATAACAGCATGTGATGGAGTCCATGCCTCGTCTTATTAGTTTTTGTTAATAAATGCTATATAAGCTAGTTGTAATGTCTCAGCACTTTATCACGTCCTCCAAGCCACCAGGGGGCGCAGTGGTATTATACTATATACTATACTCCTCAACACTAGATGGCGGTAGAGACTCTTGCTCCTCAAGGCTCACCCGTAATCAGCCTTAATCACCACCACCTGTTCTCTGCTCTATTTAAGACTGCTTTGTACCCTGCTCTGTGTTCAGTCCTGAATCCTACCTCAGCGCTACCTTACCCAGTGATCCAGTTAAGTTGTCCTCTAGATCTTTGCCTGCTCTGTTCTATTTTGACTGTTTTGAGACCCTCGTGTCTATTTTATTTTGTCTGTGTTTTTGGAAGCTCGGCTCTCCTATTTTTGTTGTACTTTTTCAACCCTGGCTGTAGAGAGTTATTGCCTCTCCTTTTTTGTTGTCAATTTCTCTTCAGTAAAGACTGTCTTATTTTTGGAACTCATACTTTGTGGATTATTTTTGTTCCTCCTCTGCTCTTGGGCCACCAATCACTGACATAGCTCATTCAGTAAGAACTGCTGCTAGCAACACCGCAGACCCGGGTTCGATCCCCACTCAGACCATTACAGCAGGACTGAACCATGGAAGCTGGCCCAGCGGAGGAGGCTGCACCAGCCTCAAATGTGGATCGCATTCTTGCTGCACTCTCCGAACAAGCCACCGCTATTCAGCGGCATGACCAAGCTTTATCGGAGATCCTTTGCCTCTTGAATCCCCACTCTCAGACCACGATGGCCCAGGTCGCTACATCACAGTCCGCTCCCTTGCCAACACCTGAGCCCAAGTTGCCCCCTCCCCAGCGCTTTGATGGCAGTCCCGAGAACTGCAGGGGATTTATTACTCAGTGCACTCTGATCTTCCAACTACAACCCAGTTGTTTTCCAACTGACAGCAGTAAGGTGGCATATATAATCACACTCCTCACGGGTAAGGCCCTGGATTGGGCCTCAGCATTGTGGGATAAGGAGTCCCCTGTAACCTCCAATTTCCAGTGCTTCCTAGCTGAGATGAAGAGAGTGTTCCTCCATTCAACGGACAGTGGAGAGGCAGGACGCCGACTCCTAAGACTATCCCAGGGTTCCCGCAGTGCTGCTGAGTTTGCCATTGAGTTTCGTACTCTGGCCACCGAAAGTGGGTGGGACGAATCTGCACTGAGAGCGATTTTCCACAATGCATTGTCTTCTAAGCTTAAGGATGAACTGGCCTTCAGAGACTCCCCATCAGACCTTGAGTCCCTCATTGATCTAGCCATTCGGGTGGACCACCGCCTCAAAGAGCGGCAGACTGAGAGACAGCAGGAGACAGTCATGACCCTTCCTGACAATATTGTACATCCCACTCTTGATCCTGAGGAACCCATGCAACTAGGGGCTACTAGGATCTCGCTTTCTGAGAGAACCCGGCGAATGAAGGAGAGGTGCTGCCTTTATTGTGGAAAGCCAGGTCACTTCCGGGCAACCTGCCCAGAGTTGTCGGGAAAAGTCAGATCTCGTTCCGGTGTAGGGGCCCCGGGGCGAGAGTAGGTGTTATTCCCCGTCCCATTTCCTCTGGTCTGACCATCCAGGCAGTCATTTCCCTTAAACAACCCCACCAGGTGGAGATCTTCATTGATTCTGGTGCGGCAGGAAATTTTATGGACCTCAAGTGTGCTCAAGATCTTTCCCTTGATCTTCTATCCCTGCAAATCCCTCTCAAAATCGCAGCAGTAGACGGCAACCCGCTGGGCTTAGGCCAGATCCACCAATGCACCACAGCACTCCAAGTGAGAATTGGAGATCATCAAGAGTACCTCCAGTTTCACATCATTCATTCCCCCAAGATCCCCATAATCCTGGGACACCCTTGGTTAGTCGCCCATAACCCACTTATTGATTGGTCTAAAGGAGTTATATTGAGCTGGGGGTGTAATGGCTCCCGTTTTCACACCATGTCTGGCCAGTCAACCAAGTGTCTCACCCTTTGCCATTATTCTCTTCCCCTTGAGACTCAGACAGACCCCCCCAGGCACACTGAGGCCATCTCCATGGATTTTATGACTATTCCCAAGCCACAGATTGCTTCCAAGTCATCCAGGACTCTTCCCGAGTTATCCCGAGTTCCTCCCGAGTACGCTGACTTAGCTGAGGTCTTCAGTAAGACTCGAGCAGCATCACTGCCCCCTCACAGGCCCTATGATTGCCCCATTGATCTGTTACCTGGAACCTGCCCACCCCGTGGAAGGTTGTATTCCCTCTCTGGGCCTGAAAGAGTCGCTATGGAGAAGTATCTACAAGAATCCCTAGATAGTGGTTTTATCCGCCCCTCCACGTCACCAGCCGGGGCGGGATTCTTCTTCGTTGATAAGAAAGATGGCTCACTTAGGCCCTGCATTGACTATAGAGGTCTCAACAACATTACAATCAAAAATCGCTATCCTCTTCCCCTAATGACAACAGCCTTCGAGATCCTGCAAGGAGCTACCATCTTTACCAAGCTGGATCTCCGTAATGCGTACCATCTCGTCAGGATCAGGCAGGGGGATGAGTGGAAGACAGCGTTTAACACTCCCACTGGCCACTACGAGTACCAAGTTATGCCCTTTGGACTAGCCAACGCCCCAGCTGTCTTCCAGTCGTTTATTAATGATGTGCTTCGAGAGATGCTTAACATCTTTGTTTTTGTCTACTTGGATGACATACTCATCTTCTCTCATAACCACCAGGAACATGTGAAACATGTCCGGAGGGTGTTGGTAGAACTTCTCAAACACGGGCTATTCGTGAAGCTGGAGAAGAGTGAGTTTCATGTCTCCTCTGTTTCCTTTCTTGGATTCATTATTTCTAAGGATAGCCTGCAGATGGACCCCAGCAAGACTAGGGCAGTGCTGGATTGGCCTCAGCCTACCTCTATCAAAGAGGTGCAACGCTTCCTGGGGTTTGCAAATTTTTACAGGAGGTTTATTAGAAACTTCAGTTCTATTGCCGAACCACTAACTTCCCTGACCAAAAAGGCGAATACCCCCTTCACCTGGAACAATAAGGCCAGTACAGCCTTTAACACCCTCAAGCAAAGATTCACCTCAGCACCTATTCTCACCATACCAGATCCTGAGTTGCCTTTTATCCTAGAGGTGGATGCATCAGATATAGGGGTTGGAGCAGTCCTGTCTCAAAGAAGTAAGACAGACAACAAACTTCACCCATGTGCCTTCTATTCCCATAGACTTACGCCGACTCAGGCCAACTATGACATTGGAAACCGGGAACTACTGGCTATAAAGTTAGCTTTGGAGGAGTGGAGGCACTGGCTCGAGGGAGCGTCCCATCCCTTCCTCATTTGGACTGATCACCAGAACCTCACTTACATACAGAATGCCAAGAGACTGAACGCTAGACAAGCTAGATGGTCACTGTTCTTTAACCGGTTCAATTTCACACTCTCCTTCCGCCCAGGGTCCAAGAATGTCAAGCCAGACGCTCTCTCGAGACAGTTCGAACCTTCAGAGAAGATATTGTGCCCCGAACCCATCGTGCCTGGCTCCAGGATAGTGGCCCCAATATTGTGGGATCTGGAATCCTCAATCAGAAAGGCACAGCAACGTCACCCTGATCCAGGTAATGGACCGTCTGGGAGTTTATTTGTCCCTAACTCTGTACGTTCTAATGTCTTCCAGTGGGCTCACTCCTCCTCCCCCTTTGGGCACCCCGGTATTAACAGAACCTACAAACTGATTCGGAGAAAGTTCTGGTGGCCAACGATGCGGAAAGACGTGCAGGAGTTTGTTTCTAGTTGTTCCACCTGCGCACAGAGCAAAGAACCCAGAACTCGACCCCAGGGACTCCTTCACCCACTATCCATCCCGAGTCGCCCCTGGTCCCACATTTCTCTGGACTTTATTACTGGGTTGCCTCCGTCTCAGGGAAATACGGTAATCCTTGTGGTGGTGGACAGGTTCTCTAAGATGTGTCACCTTTTACCATTACCCAAGCTTCCCACTGCAAACCAGACAGCTGAACTGCTAATGAGACATGTTTTTAAGATGCATGGCTTTCCCCAGGATATCGTCTCTGATCGGGGTCCCCAGTTCTCATCCAGGTTCTGGAAGGCATTTGGGCGGCTCATTGGCTCGTCGATCAGTCTGTCCTCGGGCTACCACCCCCAGTCTAATGGACAGACAGAGAGGGTAAACCAGGAAGTAGAAAAGACGCTAAGGTGCCTGGCAAGAGACAATCATTCCAGCTGGACCTCCCATTTAGTCTGGGTAGAATTCGCTCACAATACTTTGCACCACTCTTCCATTAATATGTCTCCCTTTGAATGTGTCTATGGCTTTCCCCCTCCCCTGTTTCCTGGACAGGAACCACATGTGGAAGTGCCAGCCGCCATCCGGTTTATTCACCGCTGCCGGCGTTCTTGGCAGAAAGCCCGTGTTTCCCTGAGGAGGGCTGTCCACAATCAGCAGAAACAGGCCAACAGGTTTCGCAGGGCAGGACCCTCTCTCCGAACTGGCCAAAGAGTATGGCTCTCGACCCGGAATCTTCCTTTACGGGTAGAATCACGTAAGCTGGCTCCACGCTATGTTGGCCCTTTTAAGATTATTAAGAAGATCAATCCTGTATCCTACCGGCTCCTACTACCCAGGGCCCTGAAAATACATCCTACCTTTCATGTTTCTCAACTAAAGCCTGTTCTTTGCTCCACCCTGCATCCCAATAGAGCACCCACACCTGCTTTACGCATTGTTGATGGCCATCCTGTCTTCACTGTCCGCAGACTACTTAAGTGTCGCCAGGTACGAGGAAGGACACAGTACTTGGTCGACTGGGAGGGGTTTGGTCCGGAGGAGCGCACCTGGGTCACCGCTAAAGACATTTTAGACCCTTCCCTCATCAAAGAATTCCACCAGGCACAGAGGGAGCACCTAGGGAACGTCAGGAGACGCTCTTAGAGGAGGGGCTCCTGTAATGTCTCAGCACTTTATCACGTCCTCCAAGCCACCAGGGGGCGCAGTGGTATTATACTATATACTATACTCCTCAACACTAGATGGCGGTAGAGACTCTTGCTCCTCAAGGCTCACCCGTAATCAGCCTTAATCACCACCACCTGTTCTCTGCTCTATTTAAGACTGCTTTGTACCCTGCTCTGTGTTCAGTCCTGAATCCTACCTCAGCGCTACCTTACCCAGTGATCCAGTTAAGTTGTCCTCTAGATCTTTGCCTGCTCTGTTCTATTTTGACTGTTTTGAGACCCTCGTGTCTATTTTATTTTGTCTGTGTTTTTGGAAGCTCGGCTCTCCTATTTTTGTTGTACTTTTTCAACCCTGGCTGTAGAGAGTTATTGCCTCTCCTTTTTTGTTGTCAATTTCTCTTCAGTAAAGACTGTCTTATTTTTGGAACTCATACTTTGTGGATTATTTTTGTTCCTCCTCTGCTCTTGGGCCACCAATCACTGACATAGCTCATTCAGTAAGAACTGCTGCTAGCAACACCGCAGACCCGGGTTCGATCCCCACTCAGACCATTACAGCAGTTTTAATTTATTTTTGTTATGCTGTTTAATTAAAAATAACAAATCCATCTTTTAAGAATTTGTTTTAATCTTAAAATTGATAGGTGTAGCCTTATATATGCAAGCAAAACCAAGATCATGAATTCGAAAGTAAAAGTAAAAAGCATCCTAAGACATTCCAATAGCGGAAATCCCGTTCACAAAATTAAAATAAATACTTACAAATAATACTAATGAAAAAGGGGGTTGAATGTTAAAAACGTTTCCATAAAAGTAAAAATTATGATAAACTAGGCTATTTATCAGCAATGAGCATTGATTAAGCCCATGTTGTAGCAAAAAATAAATAAATAAAAATGAAACCAAAGCGCGACCAACTGAGAGCGTTATGCCGCGTTCCAGCCGTTACCCGTGTTTTTCCAAACTTCTACCCGTGAAAGTGCACTGGAACGGCACTCAAACCCGTGAATTCCCACCGTGAACTCGTACTAGATCGACGACGTACTCCCAGTTCCGAGTTCTGACGTGACATAGCCCGTGAAACAACAATAGAGCCTCTAGGGGTGCGGTTTTTAGTGGCACACGGTGGAAAAATAGAGTTTAGGACAATATAACGTTGCAATCAAATTATTAATACTATAAAAATAATAAATGCTTGGCGTGACTTGCCTGGAACGCTACAAAGTCCTGAGTCGTGGTTTGAACACGTGATTTACGAGCTCAAAAACCTGCCTGGAACGCAGCATTAGTGTGTATCCTGTCACAAAATGGGGCGAAAAGTCCTACACAAGGGGAATAGTCTGATTAAGGTGTGTACATGTCTTCCATAATGCGACTAAAATAGGAATACTCCACCTGTCTTAATTCGATTTGTGTTTACTCAGATTATGACTTTAGTCGGATTAAATTAATCAAAAATATCAGTTTACATGGTTGCTTCTTAATCAGAGTATTGACTTAATCGCGTTAAAATCGGAATATTGTTGTCCATGTAAACGTACTCACTGTTCCAACCAATCAGCGTCAGGGGTTTGGTGTTGTGGACTTTCCTACTGGTGCTGGGACGTGAGGGAGGCGGAACGAAAGGCCACAACACCAAACCCCTGACGCTGATTGGTTGGAACACTGTTTGTTTATGTGTGGAAAGGTTGGTAGTGCCGATTGTTTTTTTTGGCATATCTCGGACCCTAGGCTGACCAGAGAGACGCGGTTTTTTCACAGACAATTTATGGGGCAGGCAGCGAGCGGATCGTGATGAAAGGTCAGCCGAATTTGACACTTTATGTTTTAGGCTAGAAATCGCTGATACAACCTTTAATGCATTTTATATTCATTATGTGATCTTATGTTATCTTGAGTTTTATATATTTTGTCAATTCACTTTGAGTTATGTGTTAGAGTGATCTTGAGGTTGCAGACACATTGCAATATGAACTTTTTGAAAACTAAATTCTAACAACTAAATTCCATCTCTTTATAGTTCCAAAGTATTATGGAAAAAGGACAGTGTATGTTGCCTCATTGAGTATCCTGGGGAAGACCAAGAAGAGCTCTTTCAAGATCGTCAGGTATGTTATTGATCAGACAGATACACAAAATGTTGCCCAGATGCCATTGTTTTATTTCTAATATCAATTACTGTGATTTATCTGATCAACCAGTCCAGTTTAAAACACTCACTATATGTTTGTTTTGTTTGGCAGTACATTTTAGCGATAATTCACCCAAAAGTGAAAATTTACTTGATGTCATGTTGTTCCAAACCCATAATATTTTAGTTAGTCTTTAGTACACAAATTAATATATATTTTTGAATGAATACTGACTGATTTCTGTCCATCAAATGAAAGTCTACTCATCCAAATCTCTTCATGCTTCAAGAAGTTCATGAAAAGATCATTAAAAATAAGTACTTTGAGCAGATTAAGATTAATCCAAGTCTTCTGAAGAAGCACAATAGTTTTAAGTGATACACAGATTTAATTTAGGCTTTTATTTATACATTTACATTCATCAGCCAACATATAAATAAGCTCAGCCCTACTTGCTTGATGCATGAGAACAAACCTCATTGGTTCTCACTCGTCAGGTAAACAAGTTTGAGCTTCCATTTACGAAAACAAAGCCTATAATTACATCATATCAATATATGAAGTTCATATAAATTCATCAGGCCTCTTTATGAGACTTGGATTAAACCACTCAACTCACATAGATTTATTTTACAATCTCTTTATGAACTTTTTAAAGTCTCAGTTATGGGTGAATAGAATTTCAGTGTAGGGACAGAAATCTCAGATTTTATTTATTATATGTAAATATAATAATATAGAAATATGTAACTATTGCCATTTGTGTTTTGAAGATGAACAAAAGTCTTATAATTTGCAAAACAACATAAGGGGGAGTTCAATTTTCTTTACGAATTACATGTGAGAATAAATTATCCTTGACAATAAATTTTGGGGGATTAATCCAGTTTTTTGTATTGGAGCATATCATGGCCCACTTTTATAAAAAAGACACCTCAACAAAACATTAGAATGGCATCA
This sequence comes from Garra rufa, assembly GCF_049309525.1. Classification (NCBI taxonomy): domain Eukaryota; kingdom Metazoa; phylum Chordata; class Actinopteri; order Cypriniformes; family Cyprinidae; genus Garra; species Garra rufa. Next base: position 15,827,374 of record NC_133378.1, read on the forward strand.
TGCTAGCAATGTAGAATCACAAAGAAAACAATTTTACTGGAACATGTTAATATGCTTAAACAAATGTTAAAAATAAATAAATTATATGCTTCTTGTTTTTTCTTTCTAACAGGAGGATGAACTTGAGGCCCACACAAATCAAATGATGAAGATGCTGATGATGCATGATTCAGGAGGACCCAGCCTCTCATTTTTCAAGTGTTGTAGCCTTTGTTTTAACAAATGACGTCAAGTCAGTTTTTATATAGTTTGAAATGACAAAACGTGGGACAGCATTTAAGATTATTGTTTTTAGCACATATTCTGACATGCGTGAAGACATTATTATTAATTTTTTTTAATGGGAAGCGTTTAAGAGGTTTTATGTAACATCAGTGATAGAAAGTTGTATTTCACTTAAATTGATTGTAAGAGGATTCTTTTGAACATGCATTAATACATTTGTTTAAAGAAGAAATGTTTGTTATTTGGTTAATAAAAAGTAAAATGCAATGTCCTGAGTCTGACCATTTTTTTTAGGTAACTTCAACCTTTCCGGAATAAATAATGTGTAATTATTTATATTGGCTAATTATTATAAATAACAATTTAGTAGATGAACTGTTGCCTACTAAAATAGAGTTAATATTACTCAATCTTTATAGCTAATTAGTATTCAAAAATATTACTTAGACTTTACCTACTTTTTTTTAGTTAGTCGTAGCTGTTAAATGTAGGTATTTTTTACTCAAATATATAGTATAGAATCTACCCAATCAAACTGAGTGCAAATTGTTACCTCAATTTTATTGAGTAGATTCTATAGGTTATTTTTTTACAGTGTAGTGCCTGTAAAAATACTGTAAAATGAGGATGCAGTATAGGCTGTAAATTGCGATTCGTTGTCAGTTTCATTTTTTTACCAACTTTTTCCACATTTGACATTATTTCTAGTGAGATATTTGTACTGTAGTAGTTGCTTAGCTCTCTCTGTTTTGTCATAGATCATTAAAATATTATGCTCCCTCAAAAGTCTGTACGAAATCAGTTTTGGGAGGAACCTTTGTGGAAAACAAGCCAGCTGCCTAAGCCTTCGAATGCATAAAGTATGTTTTCATTTTTTCATTTGGCTACTGATTATGTTCCTCACCTGTCTCTTGTTTAGTTCCTCATTTACCTGCGTATATATTACCCTGTGTTTGAGTTTGTTGGTTATTGTTGATGTTATTTGTCTTAGTTCAATGCAAGCTCTTACACTACCTTTTGTTTCTCCTGTGCTTTTGAGGATGTTTTCATTTTATTTGACCAAACTGCTGCAAAAAGGATCTTTGTCTCTGTTCCTCATCATCCTTGCTGCACCGTATAGTGTCATGTTTCGAATAGCACCCTCAGCCCCTAACATTTTGTATGTCTGCTGTATCTGACACACCTATTTCAGGTTGTGTACTCTTAGTTTCATTGGTTTGTTTGAGTTCTTGATGACACTGGGTGGTCATAAGTGGAACTTCCACAAATGATGCACAATCCTAACAGAATACTAAAGGAAATACTTGACAAACTTTCACACAACCCACTTTTATTAATGAAAAATTATAATCTTCTTAGAAAACATTTTGATAATGCGAAATATATATTTTTCAAGCTATTTCACACACATCAAACTTTTTATAAAAATGTGTAGCTTCGTTCCTGTTATAATACAGTAAATAAAATCAGGAGATGACTCGGATACTGAGATGAGAAGGTAGTGAACAGTACTTGCCATTAGAAACCCGTAGCAGCTTAGTAGTGTCATAACATTCGCTTTCCTTTTTTTTTTTTTTGCTTGTTTGTTACTTCATTTAACAAATCGTCAAAAATGTATAATAATGCAGTTGAACATTCTTCATATAAGTTAACAAAACTCAAGTTAAATCGATATAAAGGCTTAAAACAAAGAAATAGAAGACAAAATGCCCTGTTGAGGGAACAAAAATATTGCCAATTTGTACAACCTCAGGCCTTGGGGTTTCTCTGTATGGTTACGACTACTGACCGTCACCCCGCAGTCTTGCGGGGTCCGTTTTGCTCATGCAGTCTTTAAGACCGTCCTTCAGTTGGACAAGCTGCTCAGAATGGCTCGTTAGCGTCCCGTTGACCTGCGCCAGGAAGCTGTCCGAATGTCTTTCTAGCTCACTGCGGATTCTCTCGAGGTCATCGGCCAGCTCTCCTAGGCTTCCACACTGTCCTTCAACTTGGGTGATTCGACTTTCCACCCCTATCACCTCCTGTTGCATTCCCTGCGTTGTGGTGCGACAACCCTGCAGTTCTCCGGCTAACTTCCTCCGCAATCCCTGGAGCTCCGCCTTCAGCTGGATCAGCCTCCGCTCCCCGGCTCCAAGCATAGATGCTTGTCGTTCCACCAGATCCGAGATGCCCTGCACCTGCGTGACCAGTCGGTTTTCCCGTTCCTGCCAGGTGGTATTCGCCTGGCCGACTTCTCGAGCAAACAGGCTGACCGAATCACGTAGCCCCTTCAAGGTACGGTTGACAGAGTTGACGTTAATCTTCAGGAGTGTGATTTCCCCCTGGATGGAGCCCTCTAGGTCCTCCTGGGATAGCTGTGTTAGGATACCCTGCAAGGTGCTGTTGAGATAGTCCAGTTTTCTTGAATGAACATCCAGGCGGTCAAGCATCTTCTTTTCTGTTTCCTTACAGTCCTCTACGTCAGTTTGGATGAGGGCCGTCTCTGGGCTAGAGGCAGGGGAGCATGCAGAGGTGCAGAGGAGCTCAAGAATGGACATCTGCTTCAGCATTCCATCTAAGTCAGCCTCCACTCTCCTCCGGATGCTGTCGATCTCCGTCTCTAGTGCCGGCACCACTTGCCCCTCAAGCAGCGCCGGTGCCGTGGCATTGCTCAATTCCTCAACTGCTACAAACAAACGTCGCTCCAATGTCTTTAGCTTGTCGTCCAACAAAGTCTTAAACCCATCCAGGGAGCTGAACCCAGGCCCTAGCCCATCTTGGTGTCCATGTTCAGAGGCATTCATTCTGCCCTCCATGTCCACCAGCCGGGTCTCCAGTAGGGTCTCGATGTGGAGTGTCTGGTCAGTCAGGTCCACCTGTAGCTGCCTCTGGGACTCAGTCAGGCCCGTAATTGAGTCCTCCAGCTGGAACATCCTCTGGGTGAGGCTGTTTATCTCGCCGCAGCAGCTCTCGGTCACTGTCAGACCCTGTATCTGTGCCTGTAGTTCACCTAGCTCTTTCCTCAAGCCTGTCTCACGGCCGTCCAGCGAGAGTTGGATCTGTTCTTGACCTGTTAGGTGCTCTTTGTGACATTGCTGTTGAACCTATTGACAGGACACAGGAAACATTATTTTAAGAACTGGAAGGATTAGGTGAATCAACTGTATCATAGATAATGATGCACTCTCTCAACGTTTTGGTATATTTTGCTTAATTCCAATGTGAAATGAAAGAGTTATTTAGCGATTCATTTAGAATGAATAAATCCCAATTTAATATAACATAATCTACTTACGATTGAGGTCAAAAGTTTACATACACCTTGCAGAATCTGCAAAATGTTAACTATTTTACCAAAATCAGAGATATCATACAAAATGCATGTTATTTTTCATTTGGTACTGACCTGAAAAGGTATTTTACATAAAATATTTTTACATATAGTCCACAAAAGAAAATAATAGTTCAGTTAATAAAAATGACCCCATTTAAAAGTTTACATACACCTTGGTGCCTAATACTGTTTTGGTAATGGCATGATCCACAGCTGTGTTTTTTTTTTCTTTGTTTAGTGATAGTTGTTCATGAGTCCCTTGTTTGTCCTGAACAGTTAAACTGCCTGCTGTTCTTTAACAAAAATCCTTCAGGTCCCACAAATTCTTTGGTTTTTCAGCATTTTTGTGTATTTGAACCCTTTCCAACAATGACTGTATGATTTTGAGATCCATCTTTTCACACTGAGGACAACTGAGGGACAATATTCAACTATTACAGAAGGTTCAAACACTCACTGATGCTACAGTAGGAAACAAAATGCATCAAGAGCCGGGGAGGGGGTGAAAACTTTTTGAATTTGAATATCAGGGTAAATTTTACTTATTTTGTCTTCTAGGAAACATGAAAGTATTTTATGTAGCTTCTGAAGGGCAGTACTAAATAAAACAAATATGATATTTAGGCAAAATAAGAAAAATGCACACATCTTCATTCTGTTCAAAAGTTTACACCCCTCTCTTTTAATGCATTGTTTTTCCTACTGAAGTGATCAGTGAGCTTTTGAACCTCCTGTAATAGTTGCATATGAGTCCCTCAATTTGTCCTCAGAGTGAAAAACTGTCAATGTTGGAAAGGGTTCAAATACACAAAAATGCTAAAATACCAAAGAATTTGTAGGACCTGAAGAAATTTTCTAAACAACAGCGGGCAGTTTAATCACCAACTATCACTAAACAAGTAAAACACAACTGTGGCTCATTTGAACAGGGTCATCTTTTTAATTTCAACTATTATTTTCTCTTGTGGACTATATGTAGCCTAAACCTCTTACATGAAATATCTTGTTCAGATCAGTACTAAATAAAAAATAACATGAATTTTGAATCTATATTTATTAATCTATGATTATTTTAATCTGAGTCATAATGCACAATGGTCTGACTAGTTCTTGGCATGAAGTTTAGTGAACGGCGAACAACTCACCTGACCGATTCTCTCATCACAGTGGCTCTCCAGACCCGTCAGTCTCCTCTCAAAGCCATCTAGGACCTCCGTCCTCATCCCTGCCAATCTGGAGTCCATTAGTTCCTCTAGATGTCGCTGATCTCCAGGGATGGGTTTCCCTGTAGCAGTGTCTATCAGCTTCTTCAGCTGGCCATCGTGTCCCATCACCATCCCATGGATCTCATCCAGCATGTTGCTCTTGGCCTTCAGCTCATCTTTGACCTCCATCACCCTTCCCACCAACTCTCCAAAACCAGGGAGGGTCTCTTCGCCATCTAAGCCATTTGGTGTGCCCTCTGGGATCAGCCCGAAGCCCACAGAAGTATCCAACAGCCGTGGGTTGCCACCGAGCAAAGTGGTCAGCATTTTTTTGGTGTCCTCACGAAGAGAAACCCGCAGACGTCCCTCCATGCCAGTCACCAAGCCGTTCAAGGTTTCCAGATCTTGAGAGAGTTTACGAAGGTTTTCTTCAATGCGGTCCAAACGTTCACCAGAGACTCCCGCCTTCGGACCTTAGTAGAAGTTCCATCAGAGAATCATGAATATGTGAATGTGTTACATTGTCATTGAGATTTTTTTTTTTTAATTGTCAACATTTATACTTTACCCTAGTGTTAATATTAATGGTAGTGTTCACAGTCAAATTGTTAATGGTGACCTATTGCACTTACCATAACCTGTTTTCGTAGTTTCTGGTGGCAGGAATCCACTAGGGATGGGTTTGTTGTCAGGGTGACCTCCAGGAAAGGGGAATGGTTTACCAGGCTCCAGCCCTGATATAGGGATATTGGGATGACCCCTGGGGTAACCCTTCACCCCAGGCCGAGGGAAGGAGCCTCGGAAGGGTGGCATCATGGCGTCCTGGTCAGAAGTCGTCCCCTCGCCGCAATTCTCACCAGAATAACCTGGGCAACAACGCCACTCCAGTTCAGTGATGGTTTTATAACCGACTTTGTACTGTGGTTTAAAGAGTGTCCGATACCTGCAGAGAAAAACACACTGAATGTCACAAGCAGAATGAACTTCACACTTCACCATCCATTCGCCCTGTGTACATCAGTTAGAATTAAATCAGTGTGGAGTTTAGCTTCAGGAGTTTATTCACTGACATTCAGGCATGACAGTAATGATGCAGCCTATTATGCAGTTTAAAAGCACATACTTCCATATTTCAGATGGAAATGCAGTTTGAGTATCTCACACATTTATATACAGATGTCACTTCCTATCATGTGCTTCTGCTCTCTGAATGTGGTGCTTGACAATTAACAGTTTTCTGAGCTGCCACTAGAGGGCAACTCAAGGACACAATAAAAAGTGCTCGACTGCTTCAAACACCAAATAACACTGCAAATGGTATCAGTCAGTGTATCAATTGCAAAATAGCTTCTAACATAAATCATTTGCTGTTTTTTAACGAAGTTTGAAACTCCAATTTGGATCTAAATTTTGTTTTGACACTAAAATCACTCCACGTTATTCCATTCAAGATTCATAGTGCTTGACTTACATGAGCACAGGACATTTCTGTCCCCATATGCACTTGGTAGTGTACTCTGGTTTGACATACGTGGCCACTCCATCTTGCATTATACAGGTGACGTTCTTCTGGACTACGTAGGCACAGAAGTTCCTATTATGAGGAAAGAGACAAGCAAATATCAAAGTCTGAAAAGATGAGATCTTATTAGCAGGGTTACTGGTTTCATGATGGAATCGTGTATTTTTTCACTTATAAATGTAAAAGTGCAATCACCCGGCAAACATTTAACATTTAACATCTGAAAACCTAAAAAAAGCAGCAAATGATTCATTAAAGCATTAAATCAATAAAACAATAAGCATTAAATCAGTTCACCAGTTGCACAGTCCAAGCTGAACCTGCCATCAGTGTTCACTAAAAACACATTCACTCACATCCGTTCAAACTTTTTCATCTGAAGTGCAGCTATAGCAACTGACGAGAGTTCGCACAACAAGAAACAACAGAACAGAGAGAGACTACGTAGAAAAGTAACATGTGAAACAATAGTATGCTTCATGATCTAGAAAAAGTTACAAAAAAAATTACAGATAATTTTCTCACCCCCTTGTCATTCAAGATGTTCATGTCTTTCTTTCTTCAGTTGTAAAGAAATTATGTTTTTTAAAGGAAAACATTTCAGGATTTCTCTCCATATAGTGGACTTCTATGGTGTCTCTGAGTTTGAACTTCCAAAATGCAGTTTAAATGCAGCTTCAAATCGCTCTAAACAATCCCATCTGAGGAAGAAGGGTCTTATCTAGTGAAACGATAGGTCAATTTCTAAAATAAATTACAATTGATATACTTTTTAACCTCAAATGCTTGTCTTTGTCTAGCGCTGCATGAACTCTGTGTATTCCAGTTCAAGACAGTTATGGTATGTCGAAAAACTCCCAACTCATGTTCTTCTCCAACTTAAAAATCGCCCTGCATCGCTGTTTTACCCTTCTTTTTTTTTTAAAGGTAAATTTATATTTTGATCTTCTTTGCATGATCACTTTGTACACTCTGGGTTGGTACTTCTGCAGCAATGTAGGATGATTTTGAAGTTGGAGGAGAAAATTAGATGAGAGTTTTTCAACATACCCTAACTGTCTTGAACCGGAATACACAGAGTTCATGCAGAGCTATCCAAGACAAGCATTTGAGGTTAAAAAGTATATCAATTGTCAATTTGTTTAGAAAATGACTGATTTTTTTTTTTTTTTTTTTTCTAGATAAGACCCTTCTTCCTTGACTGGGATCGTTTAGAGCCCTTTGAAGCTGCATTTTGGAAGTTCAAATTCGTGGGCACCATTGAAGTCCACTATATGGAGATAATTCCTGAAAAGTATTCCTCAAAAAACATAATTTCTTATCAACTGAAGAAAGAAAGACATGAACATCTTGGATGACAAGGGGTTGAGTAAATTATCTGTACATTTTTGTTCTGAAAGTGAACTTCTCCTTTAACTACAGATTATTTTTGCAGCTCTACTTAGATTGCATTTTTTTATCATTAAGTATATTATGTCATGTGTATTACATCATGTGTATTCTATACCTGATTGCATCGTGCCCTTCCTCTTAACCACTGAAATGCATATCAGCTTAATAATAATAATAATAATAATAATAATAATAATATGATAATCTGCCATATATGCTTGTTTACTAACTCATACCAAGGGACTCAAATTCAGAGCCACATTATACAGTAATTACACAGCTGTTGAGAACTGATTTATGGCTAATGCTATAAAACAAGCACAGTTTTGTTGAAGTAACACATAAATAACACACAGAAACTCACATTTGCCCATAAATATGCACTGTACATGTGTCTTAATGCACAGAGTGTTCATAGAAAGAAGAGTATGTGATTGAAGAGCAGTCATGCGTTGCTGTAGTGAAGTTGGCATTTTCCAGCAAAACTCAAAGTCCTGCTGTTCAGCAGCGGTTCTGCTTGAGAGATCTGGACTGTTACAGCGCTTCAATCTGTTCTGAGTTCAGGTGTAGTGACCCCTGACATTAATGAATCTAATTACAAGTGTGGCCAGTGAACTACACTCTTAAAAATAAAGGTGCTTTAAAAGGTTCTTCATAGCGATGCCACAGAAAAACCATTTTTTGTTCCACAAAGAACCATTCAGTCAAAGGTTCGTTAAAAAAACATCCCTTTCTTATCTTTTTATAATCTGAAGAACCTTCTTTTGCCACAAAGAACTTTTAGTGAAAGGTTCTTCAGATGTTAAAGGTTCTTTATGGAACCATTTAAATAAAAAGGTTCTTCTATGGCATCGTGAAGCACCTTTAGTTTTAAGAGTGTAATTTGGTAGGAGTGTGTCTAATGTGTCTTCACATTGCTATCTTAAAGCAGCCTGAAGAATCTTTAAAAATGTACACTATTAAAAGATTGGGTTCAGTATTTTTTTTTATGTCTTATTATGACCATCAAGGTTCTATTTATTTGATGTAATATTGTGAAATATTATAGTTTTAAATAATGATTTTCTATTCCTGTGGTGACTGAATTTTCAGAAGAATTACTCCAGACTTCAGTGTCACTTGATCCTTTAGAAATCTGATTTATTATCAATGGAGGAAACAGCTGTGCTGCTTAATATTTTCTGGAACCAGTGATACTTTTTCAGCATTCCTTGATGAATAAAAAGCAGTTATTTAAAACATTACCAATCTTACTGTTCCAAACTTTTCTGTGAATAATTGCTTTTTTAACATCTGGTCAACTGATGGGTCTATAAAGGGCCCAAAAATTGCATTACACAACTGTGCATTTAATTTTACACCATTTATGGAACAGCCACTGTAAGAGGCCAAAGTTTTATTTTAACAAACCCATTTTTTTATTACAAGAAATTACTCATTACAATTGTATTGTGTGAATAATACAGTATTTCTCAGAAATGACCCCTGTGACTTGCCTTCTGTTTTAGGTGGCATTAAACAGATCTCTGAAAACACTGAAAATGAAGGGAACGCAAATAACTACATGCAGAAGATCTAGAATTTCTGCCTGCGAGTAACGAAAAACAGACTTAGGCATTCAGCATTTGTTTGTCAGGTAAGCACACACTTGGAAGAAAAAGGACAAGCTGTGTAGTCAAGCAAAATGAGTCCAGGTGTCCAAATGTTTCCCATGTATACATTACCCAATTCAACCATATCTGCATGAGTCGACTCAATCAATGTGAAATCATGCCCACAGGAAGAACAAGAGGAATGTGACACACATGAAGTGTGTGTTCGTGTTAGACGTGTCGAAGTTGCAAGCATTGCTTAAATTTCTATCAGTGACTGCAGCAAAAGGTACTTTACAAGTATTCCATACATTTGCATTTGTTTGCATGGAACAAAGAACTAGCGACACTGCTCGAATTACCGTATCGTGACTTGTGAAAAGACAAATTAACACATTGTCAGGCATGTAAAGTGATCTAAGAGCCTCCTGTGATGTGTTAAACAGAGCCTGTGATCTGTGTTGCATATGAAAGATGAATATTAGCTGTGCAGGCTGATCTCCCAAACCACAAAGACCACACAGCATGAGGAAACTGGTGTTCATCTGTCAGAGGAAGGGTGTAAAGAGGCTATTGAGGCTGTTGGAGACATCTTTCAGCTGCTATGTCTTCATCTCATGAGATGCAGTGACAAATGGATTTGAGGGGTCTCAGTACATACACCTGAGGTACACCACTTGAAGATCGACTAGTTTCAGCCATTTGATGCATATTGCAAATAAAGCTGGACAGAACTAATGAATATAGCAAACTCCAATCAGATTACCTGAAAGCAACACAGTTTCTGGGAGTCTGAAAGTGGATGGTTTTATCCATCTAATCATTGGATTTTATGAGGTTTGTGGTTTTAAATGTCAAAGACGTTACTCAAGTTTGTGTCACTTAGTAGCTAGTAAATATTCACAACCATAACTGTCAAGCAATCACTACTACATATGGACCTACTCAATTAAAAATAAAGGTGCTTTAAAGGGTTCTTCACAGCGATGCTATAGAAGAACCATTTTTGGTTCCACAAAGAACCATTCAGACAAAGAACCATATCTTTCTTACCTTTTTTCTAATCTGAAGAACCTTCTGTCGCCACAAAGAAACTTTTGTTAAACAGAAAGGTTCTTCAGATGTTAAAGGTTCTTTATGGAACCATTTAGACAAAAAAAGGTTCTTCTATGGCATCGTGAAGCGCCTTTATTTTTAAGAGTGTAATTCCTGATAATTAGGTCTACAAACCTGTATGCCATGTATTTGAGAGGCATGTGTAAGGCAACACATATATATTACTGTTATAATCTGTTTCATATAACCAAGTGTTGGTTGGTAATTGTACATGGCAGTCACAAAGTCTCTTCTTGCCTAAGTGTACAGTTATTGGCCAGAATAAGCTGCAAAATGGACCAGACTTGCTCCAACTGCCTACATGCGAGCCGCATAACTACGAAGCCACACAAATTGCTTTAGACCATCATGTAGCTCAGGATTTGGATGTGGATTTTCATAATCTAAATATAAATGGCCGGCATTGTTTAAAATGACCTCCAGTCACCCTTGAGTAATGCACAGGCATGTCAAAAGCTTTTAATGGCACTTAAAGCTTACAGTCGTGAGATGGAGTTGTGCCAGAAATTCCCCCTTGTTCTTCATATAAATATCTCCCCCCATTTTTGCATTGTTCTCTCTATCTCATCCACTCTTTCACTTACACTAATGGAGGCAATCTTTCATCGGTCACTGGGTTCAGTCATTGGTCATGTCTGAAAGAGTCTCTCTTGAAAGGATGGGGCTACTGACAGTATAAATATGGAGATACGATGCATGGAGGCCTTTTAGGATCCATTAACTGAAGAAAGAGGAGCTTTTGAACAATGGGACACATTTATACTCAGATACTGTATCCGTCCGCCAGAATAGCCAGAGTTCAGAGAAGTAATATAAATGGACTTTCACTCCTGCTAATTTGACCTCAAAGACACATGCAGAAATAGATGTCAAATGGATCAGTTATTTTCAGCCTAATCACTATGGAATGCATCTATGGCAAGGCGTCAATTACCATGAAAATAAATGAACAGGAAACATGTCTACAGGACACTTTGTCTATGGCACTTATCCTACCATGAAGCTGTTTATAACTGCACATTTGTTTAAATTGCCATTTTGCTTTCCTGGATGGGGAAACTGAGATCCCTGCTGAAAAAAACAGCTAATACTGTCACGGTAAACACGAAGTCTGGGTCCAAAATGCAGGGGAAGATATATTTAATTAAATAAACACAAATAGACAGAACAAAACAAAACCAAAAGGCCAACACGGCACAACACAACTAGAACTGGGCAACACAAAACAGGGAACACGATCAAGAGCAGGGATCCGGCACACAGAGACACACATACCAATACAGCATACAGGAAAACAATGCAGACTAAACAGGGTAGTGGGAGAGTGGAGATTATAAAGACAATGGTGATTGTGAACAGCTGTGGATGTGATGAGTGCTGATGACAAAGACAGGTGATAACAATTAGGAAGTGCAGTGCAGGGAACAGCGACCTCAGGTGGCTGAGGGAAAACCCCAGCCCAGATCGTGACAAATACCAGCCTAGGCTGGTTGGCTGGTCTTAGCTGGTTTAAGCTGGAAGTAGCTGGTTTAAGCTGGTCTCCCAGCCTGGCCAGGCTGGCCAGGCTGGTTTTAGCTGGTGGTTTCCCAGCCTGACCAACTAAGACCAGCCTGACCAGCCTGGCCAGGCTGGAAAAGTGGCCAAAACCCCTCTAAAACCAGCCTGCCTTCCAGCTATGACCAGCTAAAACCAGCCAACAAGCCTAGGCTGGTTTTAGCTGTTTTTTTCACCAGGGATATCATAGGCTGATCAGCATGTTTCAGTTATAGGCCCTGTTGGTAGATGCAATAACAACACCTTTTTGCTGCCAATAAGGATCTTTACAAATGTGTATTTATATCATAGTAGATGTTAATATCAAGTCAACTTTCGAATATATTGATGTTAAGCTTAGGATTGTCACCAGTGAAGGGCCCTACTAGTATGGCAAGCCGTTTTGACTTTTATTCCATCTCAGGATATGACTTCTTGATATCAACAATTCAGTTTTCACTAGTGAAAATGTTCATTCTTGATATCAGCAATTAGATTTCCACTAGTGACAATTGCTATTTTTGATATCAACAATTCAGTTTTCACTAGTAACAATGTTAATTCTTGATATCAACAATTATATTTTCACTAGTTAAAATGGTAATTGTTGATATCAAGAATCTAATTGTTGATATCAAAAATTCAGTCATTGATATCTGTAATTGTATTTTCACTAGTGAAATGTCTCCATAGACTGCCACTCAAAATCAATTGTTGATATCAACAATTCAGTTCTTGCTAGTAAAAACCTTTATTTTTGATATCAGCAACCATGTGGTTACTAGTAAAAATATATATTGTTGATATCAAGAATGTAATTGTTGATATCAATAATTGTAGTTCTTGATACAAGAATGTAATTTCTGATATCAACAATTACATTCGTGATATCGACAATTAGATTCTTGATATCAAAAATTACCCTCCCGCTCCCGGTTGTTGATATCAACAATTGCATTTTTGATATCAAGAACATTAATTTTTACTAGTAACCACATGGTTGCTGATATAAAAATAAAGGTTTTTACTAGTAAGAACTGAATTGTTGATATCAACAATTGATTTTGAATGGCAGTCTATAAAGACATTTCACTAGTGAAAAAACAATTACAGATATCAACAACTGAATTTTTGATATCAACAATTAGATTCTTGATATCAACAATTACCATTTTAACTAGAGAAAATATAATTGCTGATATCAAGAAGTCATATCCCTAGAAGGAATAAAAGTCACAACGGCTTGCTATACTACATGTTCTTCCCAGCAGGCACCAGACATCAAAATAACATAAGGTTGATGCTGCACCCCAACGCCAGGCAGACGTTGTGTTTTGGTTGAGAATGAAAATTGGGCTGCATCAATTTGACGTTGACTTAAAGTTGGATTTTGGTTTTGGCTTTGACAATAGATGTTGAATTGACATTGGGCCTCACACCAAACCCAACCCTAAACCTACCTGATAGTGTTAACAAATTCAAAACTGATATAACAACGCATTTGTTGATGCCATTTAAATCTTCCTTGTGTGTAGATTTGAACTCGTTTGTTTAACCATAGTTACACAGGATTTGAACCAGAGCTCTTCACCTCTCAAGAACATCTCTGTACTGCGTGAGCTACTGAACAGACCTAATGGCTATGAAAACCCATAGATATCAAACTGTAAAACATACTTTGTGGGAAAACGTATAAAATATGTAGGAGTTTTACTGCCTCAAGTTAATTTTTATTTATTTATTTATTTTTTGGAAACTGCAGTGATATTGTGTCTAACAAATGCACCAACTAATGTTGTTTCTGGGTCCAAGCCTCAACTCATTTTACTTATCTCAACAGCCATTTATGAGCACTGTTTATTCATATTAAACATTTAAGCTACATTTTTTTAAACTTGCAGTGTACACTACAGTCTCCTTACTCACAGCATCCCAAACACAAATAATTTTTATATTAATTTATTTGTATTTACATTTTCATTGTCTGGCTTTAAGGAGGTTTAGGATTTTAATTTATTTGGTAGTATTACCACATTGTGAATGTATAATAAGCACTGTTTGTTGTTTTCTCATGTAATCTGAACTGGAAGTCACGGAGGAGGTGGCGCATGATGTCAGACTTAACAAGCCGATTTACCCAGACGTAAATATAATTCAATTACATACACGTTTAACTACCAAATCGGACGTTTATGAAGAATTTGTAAATCCGGATGAGAGTTTTCATAAAGGTCTGTTTTATGCACAAATATATATAATGGTCAGCTTTCTCCAGATATTATCTCCTTGTGTGTTACTGACATAATTGCAGTGGTTGAAGTACACCAGCGTTTATGACCCTGGACCACAAAACCAGTCATAAGGGTCAATTTCTTGAGATTGAGATTCATGCCTCATCTGAAAGCTGAATAAATAAGTTTTGATGTATGGTTTGTTAGGATAGGACAATAATTGTGTCACAAACGGGACGACCAAGAGTGAGGATCCAAATGCAAGGCTTTATTAAGCAGATCGTAGTCAGACAGACAGGGTCGAAAACACCAGCAAACATGAACAGCGAAGACAATCCAATAGCGTAATCCAATAAACAAGAGTGGGTCAAAATCCAGGTGGGCAGTCCAAATGAAACAATGAAATGAAAACAAGAAACTAGAAAACTAAGACTAAGACTGGGAAAACAAAAACAGAACTATGGCTAGGGAACAACAAGGAGACTAGGAAACCTGAGAGCAAAGGAAAACGCTTGGTAGAGTCCGCTGGAGCAAAACAATACTTCGCGATGTGTGTGTGTGATGAGCTGGCTTTTATGTCTGATAAACAGGAAGTAACCATAGAGGCAGCAGAGGGAGCAGCAACAGTCAGTGGGGGTAAGGGCTCCCTCTGCTGGCCTGGCGTGACATAGCCCCCCCCCAAGGAGCGGCTTCCAGACGCTCCAAAAAACAACAGGAGGAAACAGTCCAGGGGAGCGGTGGGGGGGCCAGGAGACTGAGGCAGAACAGGTTGGGCAAAGGCCCTCCAGAGCAGGGCAGGAGATTCAGGAGCCCTCCAGGGCAGGGCTGGAGGCAGAGCAGTCCTTTGAGGTGGAGCAAGAGTCTTAGGAGCCCTCCAGGGCGGAGCAGGAGGCTTAGCGACCCTCCGGGGCAGAGCAGGAAGCGTAGAAGCCCTCCAGGGCGGAGCCGAAGGCGGAGCAAGGGGTTTAGGAACCCTCCAGGGCGGAGCAGGAGGCGGAGCGGCCCTCCAGGGCAGAGCAGGAGGCGCAGGAGCCCTCCAGGGCGGAGCAGGAGGCGCAGGAACCCTCCAGGGCGGAGCAGAAGGCGCAGGAGCCCTCCAGGGCGGAGCAGGAGGCACAGGAGCCCTCCAGGGCGAATCAGGAGGCGCAGGAGCCCTCCAGGGCGGAACAGGAGGCGCAGGAGCCCTCCAGGGCAGAACAGGAGGCGCAGGAGCCCTCCAGGGCGGAGCAGGAGGCGCAGGAGCCCTCCAGGGCGAATCAGGAGGCGCAGGAGCCCTCCAGGGCGGAACAGGAGGCGCAGGAGCCCTCCAGGGCAGAACAGGAGGCGCAGGGGCCCTCCAGGGCGGAACAGGAGGCGTAGAAGCCCTCCAGGGCGGAACAGGAGGCCGCATTATGGACTGGGACCTGGGGAGAACAGAGATAGAGGAGGCAGACAGAGCAAGGAGAGAAGTAGAGAGTTCATGGGAGAACGTGGCCTCCATAGCCGTGACCAGGCAGACGAGAACTTCAGGAACGACTTTCGTGGCAGTTCCTGGGCAGACAGAGACTTCTGGAACGGCCCCAGACGCCAAGACAGAGATGACAGGGAACCTAGGCGGTGCAGGCAGAGCAGGGAGTCTTGGCGGGGCAGACAGAGCAAGGGACCTTGGCGGAGCAGACAGAGCAAGGAGTCTTGGCGGAACAGGCAGAGCAAGGAACCTTGGCGGAGCAGGTAGAGCAAGGAGTCCTGGCGGAGCAGATATAGCAGGGAACCCTGGCGGTGCTGGCAGAGCAGGGAGCACTGGCGGTGCTGGCAGAGCAGGGAGCACAGGCGATGCGGGCAGAGCGTGAAGCCTTGGCTGAGCGGGCAGAGCGTGAAGCCTTGGCGGAGCGGGCAGAGCGTGAAGCCTTGGCGGAGCGGGCAGAGCGTGAAGCCTTGGCGGAGCGGGCAGAGCGTGAAGCCTTGGCGGAGCGGGCAGAGCGTGAAGCCTTGGCGGAGCGGGCAGAGCGTGAAGCCTTGGCGGAGCGGGCAGAGCGTGAAGCCTTGGCGGAGCGGGCAGGGCGTGAAGCCTTGGCGGAGCGGGCAGGGCGTGAAGCCTTGGCGGAGCGGGCAGAGCGTGAAGCCTTGGCGGAGCGGGCAGAGCGTGAAGCCTTGGCGGAGCGGGCAGAGCGTGAAGTTCCGCTATGTACGCCACCTCCGAAAGAGGTATAGGCGCAGCGGACATGCCTGTAGATGAGGTCTCCAGAACAAACTTGTGGGCAGACTCATGGGCCGAAGAGGCAACTGGGGCGCAGTGTGCAGCCCACACACTCAAAATGGCGATAGCCATAACAGGTAACACAGTTGGCAGAGGAATGCCCTCCGGGTCATTGGGCGTGGGGCTTGGGAGCGTTGGCTCTGTGTGACTTGGGAGCGTTGGTTCTGCATGGCTTGGCAGCGTTGGCTCTGCATGGCTTGGGAGCGTTGGCTCTGCATGGCTTGGGAGCGTTGGCTCTGCATGGCTTGGGAGCGTTGGCTCTGCATGGCTTGGGAGCGTTGGCTCTGCATGGCTTGGGAGCGTTGGCTCTGCATGGCTTGGGAGTGAAGGCTCTGGATGCTCAGGGGAGATGTGACTTGGCAGTGAAGAAGTAGCTATGACCTGACTCGTCATGACAAGAGCAGCAGTGACTTGATTTGGCGTGAGAGGGACAGCTGTGGCTTGGCTTGGCTCGGAGGGAACAGCTGCTTGACTTGGCCTGACAGGAACAGCAGCTGTATCTTGACTTGTCCTGGCAGGGACAGTGACTGTGACGTGACTTGACTCGGCAGGGACAGCAGCTGTAACTTGACTTGACTTGGTAGGAACGGCAGCTGGTGCAGGTTCGAGAGAAGCAGATATGACGTTCACAGGCGATGGCTTGGTTGACGTGGCGTGAGCAGACGCTGGCTTGGTTGACGTGGCGCTAGCAGACGCTGGCTTGGCTGATGTGGGGTGAGCAGACGTTGGCTCGGCTGACAGTAAGGGACCAGCCGAACGAGCTGACAGCAGTGGTGGGTCCTCCAAGCTAGACATTAGTCTCTGATACGTCCTGGAAGGGTGAGAGTCTGACGCTGTAGCCACCCTGTTAATAACAGCCTCAGGTATGGCGGCCATTTTGTGTGCCAGCACGGGCGTGGCGGTCATCTTGGGTGCAGGCTCTGGCGTGGCGGCCCTCTTTGCAGCAGGCTCTGGCATGGCGGCCATCTTAGCAGCAGGCTCTGGCGTGGCGACCATCTTAGCAGCAGGCTCTGGCGTGGCGGCCATCTTTGCAGCAGGCTCTGGCGTGGTGGCCATTCTGACCGGGAACTCAGGAACGGAAGCCATCTTATGAACGTGCTTTGGAACGGCGGCCATCTTGTGAGCAGGGTCTGGAAGAGCGGCCATTTTGCGAACAGGATCAGGAAGGGCGGCCATCTTGGGTGCAGTCTCAGGAAAGGCGGCCATCTTATGAGCTGACTCGGAAAGGACAGCCATCTTGGAAGCAGGCTTTGGGACGGCGGCCATCTTGTGAACTGGCTTGGGGGTGGCAGCCATCTTGTGAACAGGCTTGGGGATGGCGGCCATCTTGTGATCGGGCCTTGGGGTGGCAGCCATCTTGTGAGAGAAGTCAGACGTGGTAGATTTCTTGTGAGCTGGGTCCAATCGGGTGACCATCTTGAATGCGGACTCAGGAAGGATGGTCATTCCGAAAGCTGATTCGGGAAAGGCGGCCATTTTGTGAACAGGTTTAGGGAAGGTAGCCATCTTGTGAAGGGGCTCCTGAAAGGCAGACATCTTATGAACAGGCTTTGAACTAGCAGACATCTTGTGCTTTGGCTCTGGGCTAGTAGACATCTTGTGCTGTGGCTCGAAGCTAGCAGACGTCCTGTGCTGTGGCTCGAAGCTAGCAGACATCTTGTGCTGTGGCTCGAAGCTAGCAGACATCTTGTGCTGTGGCTTGAAGCTAGCAGACATCTTGTGCTGGGGCTCAACTAGAATACCCACAGTACATGGAGAGCCGCATAACGACAGTGCATAGTTCATATAATCCTTCAGTGAGCATAAGGATTTCCCCCCAGGCAACATTGATCTTGTTGGTTCATTCAGCCCCATACGGAATAAGTCCTTAAAGTATACCTCATCAAAAAATGATACTTTATGCAACAACTCACTGAAACGTTGAACATATTCCTTGATGGGGAGATCTCCTTGTCTGAGGAGCAGAAGTTGGTCGACTGGGTCCATGTTGTGATGCTGGTGGTGAGTAAAGCCGCTGGATCCGGGTGTGGCGAAGTATTCTGTCACAAACGGGACGACCAAGAGTGAGGATCCAAATGCAAGGCTTTATTAAGCAGATCGTAGTCAGACAGACAGGGTCGAAAACACCAGCAAACATGAACAGCGAAGACAATCCAATAGCGTAATCCAATAAACAAGAGTGGGTCAAAATCCAGGTGGGCAGTCCAAATGAAACAATGAAATGAAAACAAGAAACTAGAAAACTAAGACTAAGACTGGGAAAACAAAAACAGAACTATGGCTAGGGAACAACAAGGAGACTAGGAAACCTGAGAGCAAAGGAAAACGCTTGGTAGAGTCCGCTGGAGCAAAACAATACTTCGCGATGTGTGTGTGTGATGAGCTGGCTTTTATGTCTGATAAACAGGAAGTAACCATAGAGGCAGCAGAGGGAGCAGCAACAGTCAGTGGGGGTAAGGGCTCCCTCTGCTGGCCTGGCGTGACAAATTGGCTGAGATACAACAGTTTGCAAATCTGAGGGTGCAAAAAAATCTAAATATTGAGAAAATCGCCTATAAAGTTGTCCAAATGAAGTTCTTAGCAATACATATTGCTAATCAAAAATCTATTTTTGATATATTTACTGTAGGAAATAAATATCTACATGGAACAAAATCTTAATAACCTAATGATTTTTTGGCATAAAAGAAAAATCATTTTGACCTATACAGTGTACATTAGTGTTGACCGGTCTCGAGACCATTTTTTGCTTACTCGGTCTCGTCTCGGACTTGAAAGCAAAAATACTCGGTCTTGACTCGGTCTCGACCTTCATTGGAAGGAGGTGGACTCGTAATTTTAGACCGAGACAACGAGACCATTTTCCCCATGTTTTTAAATGTGAACATGTCATGGTATATAGTCTAAAATATTAACTATTACAAACTTTCGTATAATAATAATAATAATAATAATAATAATAGGCCTAATAATAAATTAAATATATCCCATGGTGCTATGCTGCGCAGCTAAGGCTTTGAAAGATATTGATACAATGTTTGTCCAAACCTCACACACTGGTGCATCAGCTTCTTCTGGAGCTGGTTGAAGGCTGTAGACTGTTAAAATACAGTATGTAATGAGTACGATTTTGGAACATTGTAAATTGTATGATGTAACTGTTTATAAGTTATTTATATATTGCTGTTATTAGTATCAAAATGCAACACCTTCAACTTTAATCAAATGTTGACATCATGCCATAGGCCTACTAAATTTTGACTCCAGCTGAGCTCCCTAGTCTTAAAATATTATTCTGAGAAAAAGTTTGGTAGACAAGTGTGCCAGCTAGACTGCTCCTATAGCCAACAATCCCCACTCTACCCTTTGTGAATTTAATGGCTGAATATCATACTTGGGTGATGTTAAATGTAAGTAAATCATGAAAATCTGCTCTTTTTTTTTTGATCGGTCTCAATGCGGTCTCGACTCATTAAAGACTCGGTCTCGACTCGGACTTGCTTCCTCAAAGACTCGGTCTTGACTCGGACTCGACTGTATTTGAAAACCTACGGACTCTGTCTCGACTCGGTCTCGACCCTTCAAAGACTCAGTCTTGACTCGGACTCGGCATAGGCAGTCTTGTCCCCATCACTAGTATTTTGGCTATTGCTGCAAATATACTTGTGGTTTTGTGGTCCAGGGTCACATATGGTCTTAATACATTCAGTGCTTAGAAGTACACTGTCTTTCATCACCAAAAAAAGCATTATGTGAATGGGAAGTTGTATAATAACAACTAAAGTAAGTTTTTTTTTTCAGTTGGTGAGGTGAGATACTGGACGTAATTTACAGCCCACACAGGGTTGGCAAGTGAACCACAGCAGTCTAATGCTAAGTAGATGTGTCATTTGTAAAAGCTGGATAAACTTCAAATGCATTGCAAGAGTTGTGTATTATAAACATTTATTTGTGGGAATGTCTGCTTGTATGTTCAGCTTCTATTATAATTACATAACTATAAACATTTCTCATTCAGTTCAACAGTTTGTATGTGTTATGTGTACACATACACAGTGAATCACAATAATTTTTTTTGTGTCAACAGATGTGTCACAGATGCTGTCTACGCACATTAGATAAAGCAGAATGTCATAGCTTCATGACAAAACTGACAAGTGCTTTCTCAAACTGGAAAGATGCAATCTGATTGGCTGGAAGCTACACCACTTCCAGCAATTAGAGATACCAAATATTTCACTTAATATTGTAATCGAACGCGTCTATTCCTCTCAGAAATCAATCGTTTTGCCTCGGAAAACTTGGAATATTAATACTTTTTTGAATAAATTGTGACTGTAGTTCTGTCTGCCTGTTATATCTTGTGTTTTATTGATGGTATGTTTAGGGGCAGGGATTGGGTTACATTCTTATAAATGTGTAATAGTGTAATGTAAATAAAACTGTTATAACTGTATAGATAAAAAAAAAAAAATCACACCACAACATGCAATAATGGCAATATTATTACTCAATATAATTCAATATAATTTAATCATGACAATACAATTCTCAATGTCGTTTGAGTCAGCATTTTGATGTCAAGGGTTTCTTATTTAAAGAAACGGAGGACCCTGAACGTTGAAAAATGATGCTAAGGGCGTCAAAAAGTGACCAAGTGTCAATATGTGAGACTGTTGAGACTGGAAAGTAATGTGTTTTGTTACTTTTGCATTACTTTTTAAATCTGGGCAGGGTTTGCTTGTTTGTTTTTAATATAAAACATTGTTGTTAGCAAATGTAAAAGCCCATTCACACCAAAAAGGGAAATGAATAAGCCTCAGGCTGAAGGAAAAGTAATTTCACTTCTGTACAGATGAATACAGAAGAAAGTTCAACACTCTTCAGCAATAAAAAAAAGCCATGTTAAATGTTAACTAACCTACAGTAATTTTTCTTTATTAGTATGGTTGAATTGGATCATCTGAGGTCAGCAGCAAAAATATTGGTTCATAAAACTGGTTTTTGCTTAAAACAAGCAAAACAATCTGCCAATGTAGTAAGAAAAAGTATCTAGTTTTCTGTTTGAAATAAGACTTTTTTGCTTACTCCATTATTTTGCTTGTTATAAGCAAAAGCTTTTAATTTTGACTTGTTTTTTTTTCTGAAAACAAGAAAATAATTTTTACTCGTCTAGAAAATCCTTCTTAATTTAAGAATTTTTAGATATTTTGGCTGGAAGCAAGACAAATAAGTAAGAAAATATTTTTTTTGCAGTGTATTCAGTGAGATGAGTAAAATACATGTTTACATTTAGTGTATACATACAGTAAAGAGCACCTTTTATTTGAAAATGTAACTAAAAGTTAAATTGTAAATTAAAAAGTAATGCATTACTTCACTTCACGTAAAAAATATTAATCTCATTATGTAACTTGCATTACTACGGAGCCCCTAAGGGGACGTGGAGCAAAAATTAAATAAAGTTTAGTTTCGCGTGCTCACGTGAAACTATCGCGTGCGCACGTGAAACTTTCTCTATAGTTTCGCGTGCGCACGTGAAACTTTCTCTATAGTTTCGCGTGCGCACGTGAAACTTTCTCTATAGTAACTTATAGTTTCGCGTGAGCACGTGAAACTATCGCGTGCGCACGTGAAACTATCGTGTGCGCACGTGAAAGTTTCACGTGAGCACATGAAACTAAACTTTAAAAAAAATTCTGTACATGAAGGTTTTCGCGTGAGCACATGAAAGTTTCAAGTGAGCACATGAAACTAAACTTTAGATTTTTTTTACTCTGACGTCCCCTTAGGGGCTCCGTACATTACCCCCAACACTGTGTATCGATTTTAAAAAAATGGTGTAAAAAAAAGATGCTTTGAAAGGTTGTTCACAGTGATGCCATAGAAAAAACATTTTTGGGTTCCACAAAGAACCATTCAGTCAAAGGTTCTTTAAAGAACCATCTCTTTCTTACCTTTTATAATCTGAAGAACCTTTTTCCGCCACAATGAACCTTTTGTGAAACAGAAAGGTTCTTCAGATGTTAAAGGTTCTTTATGGAACCATTCGGACAAAAAGGATATTCTAGGCATCGTGAAGCACCTTTATTTTTAAGAATGTATGCATTAAACCAGATGTTTATAGGCAAAAATAGCTAGCTAGCTATGAACATGTCAAGAGGACTTTTTTTTTAGGAATATACCAAACAATCCAGGCTTCTAATTGATGAACTGGGATGCAAAGATTCAGTTTAGCGACATATTTTAAGTCTAAATGTCTGGTTATGATTGCGATTGAGTAATTACATGTTAATACCAAGGGGCAACCTTCCGGTCTCCCTCGTGAAACCAACACGGAAGTGACTGAAACTGAAATTCATCGACTGGCCGCTTGAGGCTGGCTGCAAAGGGAGTCAATCCCATTGACACTCCATGTTAAAATGCCCAACTTTACAGCAGAAAAAAGTATGTTTACAGCCTGGTTCAAAAAATGGTTTTGGTCTATATAGCTAGTTTTGCCCTTCATGTCAACTGTGAGGGGGGTGAATTTTTTTATAACTCATCGGTTTAAGTTATATTAAGCCTTAAAGTTCAGCATAATTAAGGGCGTGGCCACTTGAGTGACAGGGGGATTGCCGCTGCTGTCACCACTGTCGCTCTAGGCGGGCGTGGTTTCAGCAACCAGCTCCACCCACATCCCGCCTTTTTGCCCATTTTTTATTATCCGGGAGTGACGCGCGATGACGCGATTCCAAGATGGTGCGGCCGAATCCCGCCCACTATGAGCTTCAAATTAGCGCTTCAGAATCCTACGGGTGACGTCACGGATACTACGTCCATATTTTTTACAGTCTATGGTTAATACATCGATTTAGTTGATCAAATAGCTTCAGTCACACACAGACTGCAAAAAATGCTTTTCTTATTTAGATTTTTTTGTCTTGTTTCCAGCCAAAATATAAAACAAATTTGTAAATCAAGAAGGATTTCTAGACAAGTAAAAATTATTGTCTTGTTTTCAGAAAAATAAGTTAATATTAAGTGAGATTTTACTTGAAACAAGCAAAATGATCCATCAATGGGGTAAACTAAATAATCTTATTTCAAGCATACAACTAGATTACTTTTCTTACACCATTGGCAGATTATTTTGCTTGTTTCAAGCAAAAACTCATTTAATATTAACTTGTTTTTCTGAAAAGAAGACAATCATTTTTACTTGTCTAGAAAATTCTTCTAAATTTAAGAATGTTTAGATATTTTGTCTGGAAACAAGACAAAAAAAATCTAATTATGAAAAGCATTTTATTTATTTATTTATTTATTTATTTATTCAGTGAATGTCTGTGAACTTAGAATCAGCCAGTGAGCTAAAATGATTACATGCACGTTACTGATCTCAAATGGGCTTTAATTGTATATGAACATGATGCAGCTGCTGTTTGCAGAAACGGATCTTTCAGTTGCACTGAATGCTATAAAGGGAAAAATGTGAAACATATGAGAAACATTTAGAACTAAAATTACATCAAGATCATGCTGGCAAAGATCTTAGTTAAGCAGACATAATGACTTTCTGTAAATCTTGGATGCTTGTCATATGTTCTTACTTAAATGATGAGCTGTTGTGATGCACTAACCAGGTTTGGTCGAACAAACAAACAAAAAAACTACACGTGACATGCATGTTTGTGTAATGAATGCGCAATATGTGTAATGTATACATGTAATATACAGTAATTAAGGATGCACAGCATAGTTTATAAACCAAATGCATGATGTTGAAAAGACTAAACACATAACGCTGTCCTGCAGGAATGCATGCATACCACATACAGTACATATAATGTGAGTATAAACAAATCAGAAAAACAATATTATTTAATATTTGCCTAGTTACATTTGCATTCAAAGTCTAAGAATATTTAACTAAACTTTTCTCCATTCAATCTTACTGCTGTTTAGGAGAAATAAGTTTCCACGGGGCGTTTCCTACTATTGTAAGCCCCGAGCAGGGTCTGGTAATAGAACAAGAAGTAAATTATTTTCTAAATAAAAAAAAGGGAGGCGGAACGGCAGCTGCACTTGGAGGGTTCGCAGCTAGGTCCGTTGGAGGGAATTGAGACGGCTGATTCCCTATCTCCTTTCCCTTCTGACAAACCGGCAGCCAATTGCTGGTTGTGGAAGCCCGCTGCGTGGTACTTCCTCCAGCAATGGCCCACAGTGCTCGCCTATCCTCCTCTGAGGAGGTGGATGTGGAGAGCGTCACTGAGGTTCCGCTCCCTCAGTTGCCCCAGTATGTATAGACCAGTTAACCCTGCCAGTGTTACAGGGCACGACTGTCTCCCGCAAGCATACACCTACAGCTAAAACAGTCAGTTCAGGTGTTTTCTGCCCGTTCACCGGTACGGGACACCGAGCTGGAAGCTCAGGGCAAATCAGAGGCCAGTCTCGAGAAGCTGGTACCCTTAGTAGAATTTCTGGCAGCGTTGATACTACTGCCGAAAGTATCTACATGAGTCCTGCGTACTGTGGAGTAGGGTTATTATATCTAAGAACCCCCTTCAATGGGGTGTTTCCCACCAAGGTGGACCCCGAGCAGGCTATGGACAGGAGGCCATCGAGGTGGTCCCTCTTCAATATGAAGAGTCCGGGTTTTACAGCCGGTACTTCATTGTTTCCAAGAAGAATGGGGGGCTGCAGCCCATCTTAGATCTCAGACAGCTGAACCGCTCAGTCAGAAAACTGAGTTTCAAACTGTCAGTTACGTCTTGTCTTAAATCAGGTCCGAGGACTGATTTGTCACAATAACTAAAAGACGCCTACTTTCATGTCTCCATCCTTCCTCAACACAGGAAGTTTCTGTGGTTTGCTTTTAGGGGCAAAGCTTACCGAGACAGAGCTCTTTCTTTCGGCCTAGCACTGGTTAGCGGCTTAACATCGAGGTGTTGTTCTCGCTCACATGAGAGAGCTGGGGTTGAGACCCAACACCAAGAAAAGTGTGCTTTCTCCATTACAGAGAACCACTTATCCAGGTGTCATATGGGATTCGATCACGACGCAGGCACGTATGTCACCTGCTCGAGTCGATCCTCACTACAGCCAATGCGGCCAAGCTAGGCTTGTCACTCACTGTGAAACAGTTTCAAGTACTGTTAGGCCTAATAACAGCCGTGTCCAACGTGATACCTCTTGGACTGCCGTTTATGATGCCGTTACAGTGGTGGCTTAAAACCAAGGGGTTTTCCCCGAGGGGGAAACCCATTCCGCAAGAGCAAGGTCACGCGGCGATGCCTACGTGCCTGGGACATGTGGAAGAAACCTTGGTTTCTATCTCAGGGCCCGGTGTTGGGAGCTCCTTGTCGCCGCATCACGCTAGTGACAGATGCGTCCCTCACCGCCTGGGGAGCGGTCATGAGTGGCCGCTCAGCCCGTGGTCTGTGGAGCGATTACCATTTCTCGTGGCACATGAACTGCCTAGAGATGCTGGCAGTATTTCAGGCCCTAAGAAAATATTTCCTCCCGGACCTGAGAAACCATCATGTGCTGGTCCGCATCGACAGCACTGCAGTGTGTGGCCGGGCGGGGAATAGCACGACAGAACAAGAGGTTTAGGTGAGCCCCGGAGGGTGCGTTTATTGACAATAGTGCAGAAGTGAAGGAGATAATACGGGGAAAGGGCGATGTGGCGTCTTCGGTGCTCGGTGTCTCGTGAATCCTCTGTCCCTTCGTGCTCTTTGGTGACTGTGGCCAGTGAGGGGTGAGTGCAGGAACGTGCGGTCACCCCGAGTGAAAGCGGTCCAGGCTGGGTGCGGCCCAATCGTCACGGCGAGTCTGTGAAAGGAACGATAGAGAGAGA
The DNA here is from genome assembly GCF_049309525.1 of Garra rufa. Taxonomy (NCBI): domain Eukaryota; kingdom Metazoa; phylum Chordata; class Actinopteri; order Cypriniformes; family Cyprinidae; genus Garra; species Garra rufa. The sequence goes on from NC_133378.1 coordinate 15,853,580, forward strand.
CGGTAAGCGTTTTAGCTCTTTGGAGAAGCTTCTCACCCTTCTGTCCTTTGGGGCTCGTTTATAAAGGAGATCTCGCCGTGATCGATTGGTCCGTGTTGAGCAGTTGCAGGTGTTCCTGATGAGTTGCCAGGGCGACGCTGATTGTTCCTCGGGACTCCCGCCACACTCCCCCCCCCAAGCGACGTCCTGGTTCTGGAGGAGAGAAGAAAAGGGGGAGACTGGGGGTGGGGGGAAAGTGACCCCTGACAGACCTGCGTATGCTGCCCAGGACCGAGAGAGCCCGTCTGCGTTGGTGTTGCTGGTGCCGGCTCGGTGGCGCACATCGAAGTGGAAGTCCTGGAGCGAAAGGAACCACCTTGTGACTCTGGCGTTCGTGTCTTTTGCTCGGGCCATCCACTGTAGGGGGGCGTGATCTGTAAAGAGAGTAAAATGTCGACCCAGTAAGTAATATTTTAGCTCCAGGACTGCCCACTTGATGGCGAGGGCTTCCTTTTCCACGGCCGCGTATTTCTTCTCGGCCTGGGACAGCTTACGGCTGATGTACATGACAGGATGCTCTTCTCCCTCCTGGACCTGGGAGAGCACGGCTCCCAACCCCGTGTCAGAGGCATCCGTCTGGAGCAAGAAGGGACAGCCGAAGTCTGGAGCTCTCAGGACGGGTTCCGTGGTCAAGGCTTCCTTAATGCGTGTAAAGGCCCGCTCCGCGTAATCATTCCAGTGGACCCGTTCTGGCTGTCCCTTCCTGGTCAGGTCCGTCAGGGGGGGCAGCTATAGAGGAGAAACTGGGGATAAAACACCGGTAATAGCCCGCCAACCCCAAGAAGGCACGTACCTGGGTCTTGTTGGTGGGCCGGGGGGTGTCCAGGACGGCCTTTACTTTGTTTTCCTGTGGTCGTATGAGTCCTCTCCCGACCGTGAACCCCAGGTAGCGTGCTTCGTTGTAGGCTAGGTGACACTTGCGGGGGTTGGCGGTCAGTCCAGCCCGACGGAGCTCAGACAGCACCCTGCGGAGCCGCTCCAGGTGGTCCTCCCATGCCTCCGAGTGGATGACTACGTCGTCAAGGTACGCCGCCGCGTATGTCTGATGGGGGCGAAGGACGACATCCATGAGGCGTTGAAATGTTGCGGGTGCCCCGTGCAAGCCGAAGGGAAGGGTCCGGTATTGCCAGTGGCCAGACGGAGTGGAGAAGGCTGTTTTTGGTCGGGCTTCGGAAGAAAGGGGGACTTGCCAATAGCCCTTTGTCAGGTCGAGTGTTGTGATATACCGGGCCCTTCCCAGGCGCTCTAGGAGTTCGTCCACTCGGGGCATGGGGTAGCTGTCGAAGGCAGAGACTTCATTGAGGCGCCGGTAGTCATTACAGAAGCGCAGGGTGCCGTCTGGCTTCGGGACGAGGACGATCGGGCTGGACCAAGGGCTCCGGGATGGCTCAATTACCCCCAGTTTGAGCATTTTTTGGACCTCCTGCTCTATAGCCTGCCGGCGGGCCTCTGGGACTCGATAGGGCCGTTGCCGGACGACGACGCCTGGAGGAGTGTGGATGTCATGGGAGAGGACGTTAGTCTGGCCGGGGGTGTCGGAGAAGACGTCTTGGAACTGACCGACCAGGTGCCGCAGCTCCGTCTTCTGGGCGGCCGAGAGGTTAGGGTTGGCGTCCACAACCGCGGGCTCTTGGACGGCTAGGGCGGCCACTTGGTCTCGGTCCCCGACCCATTTCTTCAGCAAATTGACATGATATAGTTGTACAGCCTGCCTTCGGCCGGGCTGTCTTACCCTGTAGTTCACCGGGCCGACTCGTTCCTCCACTGTATAGGGTCCTTGCCACTGTGCCAGGAACTTGCAGGCTACGTTGGGGACCAAGACCATCACCTTGTCACCTGGGTGGAACTCCCGCGGTTGGGCCGCCCGGTTGTACAGACGTTGCTGGGCTTGCTGGGACTTCACCAGATGTTCCCGGACTAATGGCATGACGCGGTCGATTTTACTCCTCATATCTTGCACATGCTCAACGACGGTCCGGTAGACTGCCGGCTGCTGCTCCCAGGCCTCTCGGGCCACGTCGAGGAGGCCGCGGGGTTGTCGTCCAAAGAGGAGCTCAAATGGGGTGAACCCCGTGGATGCCTGGGGAACTTCTCGGACTCCGAACAGCACATAGGGGAGGAGGAGGTCCCAATCTTTCTTGTCCTCAGCAGCTACCTTCCGCAACATCTGCTTCAGGGTCTGATTGAACCTCTCGACGAGCCCGTCGGTCTGAGGGTGGTAGACTGATGTGCGGATTTGTCGTACCTTCAGCAGCCGGCAGAGGTCAGCCATTAGCCGGGACATGAAGGGCGTTCCCTGGTCGGTCAGTATCTCCGACGGTAGCCCCACCCGGCTACACAGCAGGAACAGTTCCCGGGCGATGGATTTCGCGTTGGCTTGGCGTAGCGGAACGGCCTCTGGATACCGGGTGGCGTAGTCTACAATGACGAGGATGTGCTCGTGGCCCCGGCCAGACCTCGGCAACGGCCCTACGATGTCCATCCCGATCCGCTCAAAGGGCACCCCAATGATGGGTAAAGGGATGAGTGGGCTGGGGGGAGGTTTCCGTGGGGATGTCCGTTGGCATGCTGGGCAGGCCTGGCAGAACCTCTTGACCTCTGCTTCGAGTCCCGGCCAGTGGAATCTATCACGGATACGTTGCACGGTATTCTGGGCGCCCAGGTGTCCAGCCATGGGGTGAGCATGCGCCAGCTCCAGGACTGTCTCCGTTTTCTCCTTGGGGACAACGAGAAGACGTTTTACCTCCCCCCGCCGCTCCGCGACACAGTACAGCAGACCGTTTTGCACGACGAAGTGTGGGAGAGGGTGAGGGGCCGGAAGGACGTCCTGGCCTTCAAGGACGCGTACTTGCCGCCAGCAGTGTTTCAGCCTGTCGTCTTCCTTCTGGGCTCTTCCAAAGTCTCCCCCACCCGTAACCTGCTGGAAAACATTATGGAAAAGGTTAGTATCACGGGCGGGGGACTCACCCTCTCTCCCACTGTCGGTTGTCAGCAGGCTGTGTGGGCTCTCAGACCCCCGCGACGGCTGGCGACGTAGGCGTCGGCGTGGACGGGCGGGCTGTGTGGTTTCGGCTAGGGCGGCCTCCAACCCCGGCCAGTCCCGTCCCAGTAGCAGCGGCACAGGTAGGTCCTTGAGGACGCCAACTTCCAGAGTCCAGGCTTTACGACCTTTGTGGAAGGTGAGAAGATTAGTAAATACGTGGCGGGTATCTCCGTGGACACAAGTAATGGGCATTACAGCTTTGGGACTAGGCCGGGGTTCCAGCGTGCCGGGCCTTGCTAGGGACACGGCACTTCCTGAGTCCAGTAAAGCTTGACAGGAGCGGCCTTGAATTTGGCCGTGTTGTTCGGTCAAAAGCTCAAAACACTGTTGCTGGCGGACGCTAACCTCTGCCAGCTGTTTCACAATGTCCTCCATTCTGCCGGGGAGGAGCGCGCCTGAAAAACAGAAAAAACCGGAAGTGAGAGACGAGGCAAGATGGCGGTGTAAACAAAGAGTGTCTTGTTCGTCGGCTTCCCAGGCCCGTCACGTTGCCCACATTCTCCACCACCTTGTGGCCGGGCGGGGAATAGCACGACAGAACAAGAGGTTTAGGTGAGCCCCGGAGGGTGCGTTTATTGACAATAGTGCAGAAGTGAAGGAGATAATACGGGGAAAGGGCGATGTGGCGTCTTCGGTGCTCGGTGTCTCGTGAATCCTCTGTCCCTTCGTGCTCTTTGGTGACTGTGGCCAGTGAGGGGTGAGTGCAGGAACGTGCGGTCACCCCGAGTGAAAGCGGTCCAGGCTGGGTGCGGCCCAATCGTCACGGCGAGTCTGTGAAAGGAACGATAGAGAGAGACGGTAAGCGTTTTAGCTCTTTGGAGAAGCTTCTCACCCTTCTGTCCTTTGGGGCTCGTTTATAAAGGAGATCTCGCCGTGATCGATTGGTCCGTGTTGAGCAGTTGCAGGTGTTCCTGATGAGTTGCCAGGGCGACGCTGATTGTTCCTCGGGACTCCCGCCACAAGTGTTTATTACATCAATCACCAGGGGGGTCTGCGTTCACGCCCCTTATACAAGCTGGCGTACCAGATCCTCCTGTGGACGCAAGGGAAAACTCCTCTCACTCAGAGCTGTTCATATCCCTGGCCGTCTCAATGTGGGAGCAGACGTCCTGTCGAGGCAGGGGCCGAGGCCCGGGGAATCGATGCTTCACCAGGAAGTAGTGAAGCAGATTTGGAGAGTAAAGCGTGCAAGTTCTCACGTGAGACTGGTATTATTATAAAAAAATGGTAGCCCGCAAGAAGCTTGTCATACAAATTGCATGTGCACTCATTTGCAGCGAAAAGAAAAGAAGCCAAAGCTATTCTTGTTGATATTGTGGTCTATACCTTCGTAACTCCTCCCCTAACTTCCCGCTGGCCTGGATGTTGCTGTCTCATTGGCTGTAGGTAATCGCCGATGTGATTTCCATTCAGATCACCTTTCACACGGCATGATTTTGAATCGCCGACAGGTCCAGATATTTAGCATGCCAAATATCTCACGGGTGTCGGCGACACGTCTGCGATTCTCTCAGATCGCGTCTTTGATAGTTCACACTGTGTGATTGTCACTCACGTGAACGAGCACCGATTTGCCTGTGATTTCGGGCATTTGTCGGCGATTTCTCAAAACCTGTCGGCGAGTCAAAATTGGGGCTAAAATCATGCAGTCTGAACTCGGCATTAGTGCCTCCAGCTCCTCTGGGACTGGACGCCATGATACAGGCGTGGCCGAGGCTTCATCTGCACGCTTTTTCCCCGATCGTTCTGCTCCCGGGAGTTCTGGAAAGAACAACTCATAGACTCCGGTCTCTCAACTGAGGTTGTTGAGACCCTCCTCAATCCAGAGCTCCCGCCATAAGGAAACCCTATGGCCCAAGTGGATCCTGTTCACTCATAGCGTTATGATTGCCCATTAGACTCCAGTATTTTTCCAGTATCCTGGCATGATCACCAGGTGCTCCTCTTTATCCCTCTTGCTCTGGCAGTTTCCCCAGACAGAGGTGTAATACCACTCTTGTCCTAGCAATTTCCCTAGGCAGAGACTCCTTATCCCTTGTGTCCTGGCAGTTTCCCCAGGCCGAGGGGTATTCTCTCCCTCTTGTTCTGGCAGTTCCCCAGACAGAGGCGTAATATGACTCGCTCACTGGCAATTTCCTCAGGCGGAGACTTTACTTGTGTTCTGGCATGTTCACCAGACACAACTCTTTCCACCCTTGTCCTAGCAGACACTAGGCAGGGACTTGGAACTATGGGGGCGTGGGCATCTCGTTACCCATAGCGTTGATGACGCAGCCGAGTTCCCAGAAGGGAATGTCTTGGGTTACGTATGTAACCCTGGAACGAGACGCTGCGCCATGGACCATAATTCCCGCATCCCTGCTGCGCATCGCTTCATTCCTGGAAGCTGACACCGGCTTCAAACGCACGTGCTTTATACTTCCTGGTCGCTTACGTCACCCTGCCTGTGACGTCACTCCCGTCAACTGATTGGTTGGCAGACTACGTTCAGAGAGAGTCTCGCCAATGGCGTTCCCCATAGCATTGATGACGCAGCGTCTCGTTCCCTCAGGGAACCAGGGTTACATACGTAACCCGAGACATTTTTCTCCTACACTGAGCCATAAATCTTCACTTCAGTAGCACTTACACACACCAAACTTTACATTTGTATTCCTGTCTATATCCTGAAGGTTTTTACAGAGGGATTTGTTCATATATAATTGGCTTGATTTTATACAATATTTTACTCCCCAAAAATCTGTAAAAAATCTATCGTTTTCTGCCTGTATTTTCTGAATTATGGAGTGATTGCTCTAATATGTCAAAAAAATTAAACAAGAGTTTTGAAACTGACTTCATCCAGTGTACTAGAAATGTACACAAATTAGTGCATATTTCATTAAATAATGCTCCATTTGCATATTAAAACATTTTAGAAAACTCATAATACAAAAAATGTTTGCAATTATCAATGTAATCAATCAACTGAGTAAGGTGATAACTATTAGTTTTTTTTTTTACCCCGTTCACCTGCAGTGTCTCGTCTTAAGTGCTCAAAATTAAGTGTTTGAAGAAATTGCATAACATTCATTTTGCACTTAAGTGTATTCTTCATTCCTACTGCTTTTTTTTTTTACAAAGGTTGTCTAAGCAGAGAACATTTCCCTCTGTTTGTCCAATACTGAATGAAATATCTTCACTAAACTCATTGCAATGCATTCTAGGATTGCCTTCTCCTTGAAGGATAGATGCAGCCTTAGATTGTGGCCAAAAGGAGTTATCTTAGAAGGCAATGCAATCAGGCTGTCTACCGTTTGGAACAGCCTTCGCATCGGGAGCATGCCAAAGATGCCTTAAAATGCTGTCAACGTGGGCATCTCACTAGAAGCGAGTTAGAAGATAGAGATGCAGGCTACTGTGATTTATCAAGTGAGCAACATGAACATGTTCAGATAAACAACCAGTTTGTGTGGCAGCAGAAACATGGGTCACTGAGGACAGATGAGGCAGATACAACATCACTGCCAACAACTGCAAACTGCATTTGATACCGCTGGCATTTCAGGATTCCTGGATGCCAGCGGGTCTTTGATGTGGATTTTCTCAACATGCCAGCTACTTATCGTAGAGCCGGATTCAGATTGCTCCATAACGAGTTTTGGAACAAAGTTTTGGTGTTGATTTTAGGATTTATAGTGACGTCAGATGAACAGTGCACTGTATACATCAAGTGACACATTTCTTTAGGGAACATTCCAAATAACTCTAACGGTGACAAAACACAGATTCAGAAACATTAGGAACCTTGGAAAAAGGTACATCAACATAGTTGAGAGCTGCTAAGATGAGATATAGTCCTAATTGTAATGTGTAAATATAAAAATGGACAAATTGCATATTGCTTTTCTGGTCACTTTTCTTAACTACTATATCAGTAACCGTTTGTAGCAAATTTACTTATTATGTCTAAACATGCACTGTAAGCACATTTTAAGTACTTATATATATACTGTATTGCCAAAAGTATTGAGACACCCCCTTCTAATGAAAAGGTTTGACTACTTTAGTAATTTCCATGAGCACAAATCTTAATATTTAAGCATGCACTGCAAAAATGCTTTAAAATGCTTTAAAAAAATCTTCTAGCTCAGATTTTTTTGTCTTGTTTCCAGTCAAAATATCTAAAAAGTCTTAAATCAAGAAAGATTTCCTAGATGAGTAAAAATTATTGTTTTGTTTTCAGAAAAAAAGTTAAAATTAAGTGCATTTTTGCTTGAAGCAAGCAAAATAATCTGCCAATGTTTGAATAATCTGCCAATGTTTAATCTTGTTTTCTGTTTGAAATAAGATAATTTTTCTTACCCCACTGGCAGATTATTTTGCTTGCTCCAAGCAAAAACTCTAGAAAATACTTCTTGATTTAAGAATTTTTAGATATTTTGGCTGGAAACAAGACAACAAATCTAAGCTAAAAAAACTTTTTTTTTTTCAGTGTGTAATGATATTTCAGGGAATTGTGTGCTTCTAATGGTATAGCAACAGTTTGGACAGGATCCTATTCTAACATGGCAATGCATTTGTGTATAAAGCAAGGTTCATAGAGAAATTGATTCAGTCAGTGTTGAAGAATTTGACTGTTCTGCATAAAGCCAAGAACTCCTCTGGTGTGACTTTAAATGCAGACCTTGAGCCAAAAACTCATTGCCAAACACCAATGACTTGTATATATACACCATATGGACAAAAGTATTGGGACACCCCCTTCTTTAGAACAGAAAAAGGCACTTCCAAAACTGTGGCAACAAAGACGGAAGGATAAATTGTGTATTTAAAAATTGTATTTCCATCTCTGTTGCACCAGTTTTGGAAGTGTCTAAAATGACTGTAAACTTATATACAAGTCATTGGAGTTTTGCAATGAGTTTTTGGCTCAAGGTCTGCATTTAAAGTCACACCAGAGGTGTTCAGTTGGGATTAGGATTTATGCAGACCAGTCAAGTTCTTCCACACTGACTGAATCAATCATTTCTCTATGAACCTTGCTTTATACACAGAGGCATTGTCATGTTAGAAAAGAAAGGGTCCTGTCCAGACTGTTACTATAAAATCAATATCATTATATGCTTAAACATTAAGATTTGTATTCATGGAAATTACTAAAGTAGTTAAACCTGTTCATTAGAAGGGGGTGACCCAATACTTTTAACAATATAGTGTATGTATTTCATTTTTTTCATTCATTTTTGGGTAAAACTTTATTTGCATGGTCCCTTTACATTATGTTGACAATAAGTAATGTTGCATATACATATCAACTAACTCTCATTAGAGTATTAGTAGACTGTCTGCTTAATATCTGCTAACTCTGCATTGTGATTGTCTCTCAACAGACATTCTACTGACTATAAGTAACTTTGCAAGTACATGTCAACTTATTCTAACCCTATCAGTCTACTAATACTCTACTAAAACACTCTAATGAGAGTTAGTAGGCATATAGGTGCAACTTTACTTATAGTCAACATAACACTGCAAACAATGCTTTCTTATTTTTTGTCTTGTTTCCAGCCAAAATATCTCAGATTTCTCAAATCAAGAAGGATTTTCTAGACTAGTAAGTTTTCAGAAAAATCAAGTCAAAATTAAGTGAGTTTTTATTTAGAACAAGCAAAATAATCTGCCAATGGGGCAAGATATCAAAAAAAAAAAATCCTAAATGCTATGGGGTAAGCAAAATATCTTATTTCAAACAGAAAACAAGATTATTTGTCTTACCCTATTGGCAGATTGTTTTGCTTGTTCTAAGCAAAAACTCACTTAATTTTGACTTGATTTTTCTGAAAACTTACTCTGAAAAAAAAAAAATTTAATCAAGAAGGATTTTCTAGACGAGTAAAAATTATTGCTTGTTTTCAGAAAAAAAAAGTCAAAATTAAGCATGTTTTTGCTTGAAACAAGCAAAATAATCTGCCAATAGGGTAAGAAAAATTATGTTTTCTGTTTGAAATAAGATATTTTTGGCTTACCCCATTGGCAAATTATTTAGCTTGTTCTGAGCAAAAACTCACTTAATTTTTAAAATAATTTTTGCTCATCTAGAAAATACTTCTTGATTTAAGAATTTTGTTATATTTTTGATGGAAACAAGACAAAAAATCTAAGTAAGAAAAGTACTTTTTGCAGTGTTGTAGATATTTAAAGGGATAGTTCATCCAAAAAAAAAAAGAAAAAAAAAATCCATCAGTTTACTCACTCTGATGCCATTTGATATGTAGTTTTTTGTTCTCAGAAAAACACTAATAATAGCCTACTGTAAATATTTTTTGGTTTCAGTTGCATTTTATTTTAAGGTGTCCTTGTAACAGTGTAATCATACATTTAAGTACTGAATAATATTATTTAACTACATGCACTTACTAAAGGGTTAGGGTTAGGATTACGGTTTGTCTTGCATGTAATTCCGCAAAATTATTTGTTATTAGTGAGTGCATTTAACAAGGACACCTTAAAATAAAGTGTTAGCTCGGTTTCTTGCACAGACAGTTTTGCTTCATAAGACCTCAATACATCACCAGAAGCTAGAAGTGCATGCTTTTTTGACTCTCAAACTGATGGTAGCTGTTGACTTGCATTTCATGAATGACCATGATTTGAGCTAAAAACTTAACAGTTTACAGTAACTTTTTACACTTAACAGTAACACTTTAGATTAGGGAACACTGTTCACCCTTTCTGGTAACACCTGAGAATAAGGAGCACATATTCACTATTAACTAAGAGTTTTTTCCTGAACACACTCCTTATTTGCTGCTTATTATTAGTTAGTAAATTAGTTGTTAAGTTTAGGTATGGGGTAGGATTAAACGATTTGAAATATGATCATGTAGAATAAGGCATTAATAAGTACTTTATAAGTAATAATAAACAGCTAATATGCTAGTAATATGTATGCTGATAAGCAACTAGTTAATAGTCAGAATTGGTCCTTAAAATAAAGTTTCTTTTAAGTTGCAAGTTATTAGCCTGTTTATTAGTTATTACACTGTTTATAAAGCACATATTCATGTGCATATTCAATATTTCGACTTTATTCTTGTAGTATTTTGATTTTATTCTTGTAGTATTTCAACTTTTTTCTTGTAGTATTTAAAACTTTTTTCTTGTAATATTTCAACTTTATTCTCATAGTATTTCGCCTTTATTCTCGTAATATTTCAACTTTATTCTTGTAATATTTCAACTTTATTCTCATAGCATTTCGCCTCTATTCTAGTAATATTTAAATTTTATTCTTGTAATATTTCAACTTTTTTCTTGTAATATTTCAACTTTATTCTCATAGTATTTCGCCTTTATTCTCGTAATATTTCAACTTTATTCTTGTAATATTTCAACTTTATTCTCATAGCATTTCGCCTCTATTCTAGTAATATTTAAATTTTATTCTTGTAATATTTCAACTTTTTTCTTGTAATATTTCAACTTTATTCTTGTAGTATTTAAAACTTTTTTCTTGTAATATTTCAACTTTATTCTTGTAGTATTTAAAACTTTTTTCTTGTAATATTTCAACTTTATTCTCATAGTATTTTGCCTTTATTCTTGTAATATTTCAACTTTATTCTTGTAATATTTCAACTTTATTCTCAGCATTTCGCCTTTATTCTCATATTTCAATTTTATTCTTGTAATATTTCAACTTTATTCTTGTAATATTTCAGCTTTATTCTCTTTTTTTATCTGAAAATGTTTAAATGTTTATTCATTGAAAAATCATCCTATTTTAATCACTTTTTATTAGTTCACTAATAACCCTGAGGTGAGACTTCTGCAAGTACAAACATTACACAAAGTTTCTAAATGAATTTGAGCTTCATGTGTAATTGTAAAAAAAAAAAAAAAAGAGAAAATTAAGTTTAACATAGCTGTTGATGAAACTGAAGGAAACTGCTGACAGTTCTTGACGTTTCATTACTTGTGCATTGCACACATACTAATGCTTGATAAACCAGGCTTCTGTGCTGTAAGCACACACACACACACACACACACACACACACACACACACACACACACACACACACACACACACACACACACAAATACAGCTTTACTGGTGACTTACTTATGGTGACCCGTTGGTTTTCCAGGGTTGTACTGCGGGACGCTCCCAGACTTGTGTAGACTGTATCTGTATGGACTTCCATAGAGAGTTCCCTTGGCATCCGCTGAAGTCAGTAGCAACGTGACTAACAGAAGACCCCCGCACATGAATATCCCCCTCATCTTTAAGTAGCAGAGCAAAGGTTGACAAAAACACTTGCAGAAAAAGCCATAAAGTGGAAGAGAACAGAGAAAGTGTATAGAAAGCAAAAGCTGGGGAGGATAAGGAGAGGAGGGGGAAAAAAAGCAAAGTCAGCTGGGCTTTAGAGTCCGGAGGTTGTGAAGTGTTGCTTGTTTTCCTTGCTGAGTCCCACAAGGTTTCTCTGGAGCACTGACTTCAGTTGTTGGCGGGCAAGCAGTGCTGCAATCGAAACATCTGCTGTTCTGGCACCATCCTGCCCACTTTACCACTCACATGAGAGAGAGAGACGAACAGGCAGAGGAGAAAGTGAAGAGAAAGACAGGGCAGCGGTAGCAGAATACTAAAGCAGGAGTGGCTGGAGCGCTCAGATCCCTCTGTCAACAGTGCGGCGCGTGAGTCGACCCTGCAGCTGCAGCTCTGAGGGGGCCGCAGTCAGGACGGGCGCATTTGCATATCCCTCCCCAAACCCCGGCCTGAAATGAGACCCAGCAGGCGACAGCAGGGGTGAACCCGTTCACTTTATGTTTCTCTTAAAACAGAAACCCCTGGTACCCCTCAAAGACGAGGGCACTTTTAGAAAAATTAACCAACGCAAGCGTCTCCCTGATCGTTTATTTCAATGCAGTTTTAACGTGTGGCTCGTGTGTAAAAGCATGCTGGGATTATGAATATTTTCTTTGGGTTTCTCTGTGCCAAAATCTCCACCCCCCTTCATTGACCTCAGCCCATAACCTTCTCACGTGCCTGCAGCTATAAATCTCCAAACATTTCTTTTGCTCCGTGATTTTTCTGCAGAAATGCGAGCAGGCTCCATCTCAGCATAACTTTCTGGGAGCGGATTCATCTCGCACAAATCTACACTCGTAAAAACCAAATGCTTGTGAACGCTGCTGTTGCATTAAACAGAACTGTTTTTCATGCACAATCTATATTCATTATTCTGCATGTTCACATATTGTAAGATTTTATGTTAGGGACCAGTTTAGGGAATCTTGCATATTACTAGCATATTGGCTGTTTATTAGTACTTATAAAGCACATATTAATACCTTATTCTGTAAATAGATCCCTACCCAATACCTAAAATTAGCAACTACCCTACTATTATGAAGCAGCAAATTAATACAATATAATGCAGGAAAGAAAGCTCTACATCACTCCATTTCAGGGTTTTTTTTTTTATGTGATCACCAGTGCTGGGGGTAACGCATTACAATTAATGCAAGTTACGTAATAATATTACTTTTCCCAAGTAACTAGTAAAGTAATGCATTACTTTTTTATTGACAAGAATATTTTTCAAATAAGTAAGGCCAGTTACATTTTCCCTCGATTTATTGTTTAAAAGCTCTCCTGTCCCCATGTTGAGAGAAATTGTGAGTAAGATGTTACTTTAGTTCTAGAATAAATGTGAACATGCATTAATTCATCTCACTCACTAAAAAAACAGATACAGTATTCCTCAAAATGAATAAAAACAGTGAAATTCAACGCAGACCTGCAATGTGTTAAATAATACAAATATCCTTATGTATTTAATCCCAGTTTATTAACTGATGTCTTTGCTGCCGACCTTCGATGATCCAATTTATCCATACTAATAAGCAAAGATTACTTTCCTCTTTTTTTTATTGCTGAAGAGTAGACATTTTTTCTTCTGCGGTCTACTGTACAGACGTGGATTTACTTTTCTCTAAGCCTGAGGCTTTTGGTGTGAACTTTTTATATTGTTTTTATATATTAAAAAGAAACAAGCAAACCCTGCCCAGATTTAAAAAGTAACGCAAAAGTAACGCAACGCATTACTTTCCATAAAAAGTAACTAAGTAACGTAATTAGTTACTTTTTTTAGGGAGTAACTCAATATTTTAACGCATTACTTTTAAAAGTAACTTTCCCCAACACTGGTGATCATATTGTTTTCATAAATCTTTGATGTGTCGCACATTTTCCACACATTCAAATAGATGAATTGGCATTTGAAAAGCTTTTAATTTGTGACATATTAGGTAAAAAGGAGGAATAGATTGGAAATAATGTAGAGGTGGACTATTATTCAGTGTAACTGTAAAAAGTGGTCAAGTAAAAAAGTAATACATTTAAAATGCATTTATTTTATACTAAGTATAGATCAAGTCTATTAACATATTTACTGACAGATTGCATGAAACTTACTGATATAAAAAGTATATTAAAAACAAAAATTCATTTGGAGTACAACTTGTGCACAATGCATATTTCTTACAGTTTTTTTTTCAATCGCTAACAAGCGCTTACCCATACTTCAGATACTTTTTCTAAACTTTTAACACAGACTCGCACCTACAAAACACAACTGGCCAAATGGATAATTTTCTTCTCAAAAATACATTTTGTTAAATATATACTAACTCTTCATTTCAAAACAGAACACATCTTTCTCTGCACACACTAACTTTACCAAAACACTGGAAATCTGACTCAAAATGAAATTATTCTGTCAAAGAATAACACTTGTTTTCACTTCACAAGGTACATGCAGTCAATCAAAGTACACCAGGTTTCAAAATACTGGCTATTGTTGACATTTCAAAAACTGCATAGACTTTTATGTTTCAGTTTTACAGGTATTTGCATGCAAAATATGCAATCCACCGTTTTGACACTACATTTCTTGGTTGGGAACTGTATGTCCACATGTACAGTAATGTTCACATTCAAAAGTATTCCAGTAAAAAGCAAATACATTTCTTTTTCTGTTTATTACAGGAGGTACAGTAGAAACACGGTATGACAGAACAGAAAAAGTTTTACAGTATTGCTTACAGTGAACAAAATATCCATGAAACACACAAGAGCATTCTGAACAAAAAAAGAAAAAAGAAAAAAAAGAGAAAAAAATAACAACAGCAAAAAGCCCAGATAAAAAAAAAGGGGGGGGGGGGGTCTAAAAAAAGCACAAAATTACTGTATCTAATCTCTGCGATCTTCAGGGTTAGGCCACATGTTTCCAAACAGGGTTGGGGCCATTCATGAATTGAATTGAGAATGAATGGTAAATTGGAATGGAATGGAATTGGATTTGGAATTGGAATGTCAGGAAACAGAATTGAAATCAAATAAATTCCATTAAATTCCACTTGAGTTGCTAGTTTATAGTACATTAAATATTGTAAATCACATAAACAACAAACATATAAAAGAAATATAAAGTACTGTATGTTTAGTTGGTTAAGCATGATCATTTCACATGCCAAATTTCAGGAAATGATGATAATTCGATGCAATAAAAAGTGAATGAAATACATGAATGAACATGACTAATTTTTTTTGTGAGTTGAGACATATATTATGTGGTAATCATATATTGAATGTACAGTACATACAGAAACTTATCACCACTGTCATTCAATTAAATTTTTATTTACTTGCATTTGATCAACTGTATTTTGTACATTACTTGGTATTTGTAAAGCATCATAAATAAAGTTTAAATGTATGTCTCTAAATGCAATCACAAATAGATGCTCAGAAACAGCAATAAATTGAATTCAGTGGAATTTCCCTGAATTCAGTTCCACATCCTGTAATTCCAATTCTGTTTCCTGTAATTGTTGTTGAATTCCAATTCCATTTCCTTCTTTGAATTGGAATTGTTGAGTTCATTCCTGAATTGACCCCAACCCTGTTTCCAAAACATCACTCCTCAAAGTCCTCATTTTACTGTATAAGTGTAAATGAAATAGAAAAAAATAACTAGGGATGCACCGATCCGTATCGGCCGATCACTTGCGCGTTTTGTCAGTAAAGCCGGTTCTGTAATCAGCAGTAAATGCCATCAGGTGCGTGATTTCACGTTGAGCCGTATATACTACACACAGCCGTTGTTCACTGAGGAGCTGCGCACCTTCACACTGATAATGAACATTGATTTGCGCAGCTCGTCGGTAAACAACGGCTGTTTGCTCAGGGTTTTCGCCCGCCCCTTTTGCTCAGATGCCCAAAGTGCCCTTCTGTCAGAGGGCACCTGCAGGTCCTAAAAACTCCTCAATTTAGTTGTATCAAATTTAAGGCCATAAAAAGTTTGAAATATGTTAAATAGTATAAGAAAATGCTTAATTATAATTTAGGAGGTCGTACATTTGGGGACGGAAAGACGAGAATCACGATAGGGCTGGATTAAACTTCAAAAGGCAATGGTGTCATTGAATAAATATGCATGCTGTAGGTTTCAAAGACAAAACGTGGCACGGATGTCTTTATATGAATGTATCTGAAGGGAACCGACTGTCCTCAGAAACATGTCGTTGTCATTTTCATTTATTGCCTAATAAAACAGCGTTAATGCTGATTTGTATACAGCCGTTACTAGGGAAACCTTACTATTTCAGCGCTCTTAAGGCGCCCACTTGTGACAGAGAATGACTTTTTCTTTTCCACATTTTTTCAGCTCTTTATGGTCAAATTATTGCAATTATCGACCTACGTTGTTATGCAGCAAACACAGAGTTGTAAATGTGAAAGAAGTTAATGTGCCTTCTAAAAATCTAAACAAATAAGACAGTAATATTTATGTTTTAAATAAATATAATAAATGATAAACTCGATTTATCCCTTTTAATGGAATAAAGGCTGAAATTCCATTGTATAAGATATTTTGTTTTGTTTTGTGTGAAGCTGTATCTGAATTATAAATCATGCCATTTTATGCCTTAATATTCTACTGTACATTGTCAAATCCTACTCATACTGTTCATTTTACTTCTGCAGCTCTTAAAAAGGGTCACAATTTGCCTTAAATTGATATTTAAAATATTTTAAATAGTAAAATAAAATTCCTTCCTTAATATGTTTGTTTTATTTATATACTCTGCAGTAAAGCCTGTTGTCTACAATCTTACAATACAATACAAATTGTACAATACAATTGTCACAGTAGGGGACTCGGGAGACAGACGTTCGGATCCAAATGCAGGCTTTAATTAGAAGGCATGGTACACAGACAGGGTCAATCACCGGCAAACAACAACAACGAGGATAATCCAAAGAGTAGTCAAAACACAGGCAGAAGGTCGGGGCTGGCAGCGAGAATCAAACACGGGAAGGAGTCCAGGAATCAAACACAAGGGAAAACAAACACGGAAAGATACGCTCGGAATAATGACCATACGGAACAATAAGACTTCGCCCGGAAGTGTGTGTGTCAGTGGCTTAAATGCATGAGAGTCAATGTGAAACAGGTGTGTGCAGCAATCAGTGCAGTGGGAAACGAGGAGCAGGTGTGTGCAGTGATTGGTGCAGTGGCTTGTGGGGAATGAAGTCCAGAATGTGTTGTGCAAGAGTTCATGATGACAGGATAGACCACGTACGTGACAACAATACAATACAAAGTGAAAAAAATATTACTGATTCTGTTGTTTGAGTCCTGAGACCGTAGGGGCTCTTTAATGCCTTGTTTCAGATGCCCTTTTTATACTTTGAGCACCTGCCCCTTTAAAGGTCTCTGCACGGCCCTGACAATTAACGTGCATTAAGTATAAAATTAGTTCCAATTTAGCAGACTTTAGTCCAGTTTAGTATACTAAAAGAACAACCGCAGGGTATTTTATTAAGTGCATAATATGTAAATGTATTTGTAGTGTACATAGCATGAAATAAATTTATTTGGAAGACATTTTAGTGTATTTGTTTTTACTAGGGTGGACTTTGATATCATTGGTAAGCCTTTTTTCTGCCCACTTGTGTTACATGATTTTATACAAATTTATATTATGTTTTATATCCATAATAACTGACCCTGGTCTTACTGTACATTAGTTACTGGACAGGAAATAGTGTTAATTTGACTGTGTGTTATCTTTAAACAACAAAAAGACCCATCTAAACAGCCTGAGCTTGTATGATAAACAGCAGCACTGTATAGTTGTGTAAGCACATTCATGAGGACAAGATCTGGACCTGATCTCCACCACTGGCCAATCAGTGACCAATCAAATGCAGGTTGAGGTCATTATTAGTATTGTAGTATTATAAAGCACATACTAATGCCTTATTCTGCATTACTATATTCTAGATCACTTAACCCTACCCCATACCTAAACATAACTACTAAAACAACTACCTTACTGTCAATAAGCAGCAAATTGGAAGTTTATTGAGGGAAAACTCGAATATGTGTTCTCTAATCTTGTCAGGATTATAGCCTGTTTTGTCTAGTGTTTCCTAGTGTTTTCCCCTGGCTCCTCGCCTTCCCTGCACAACATGACAGATCGACTGACCTGAACAACATGACCTGGGCTGAAGATCTCCTCCTGAACATTCAACAAGGTGAGCGTTCGCTGGAGGAATATGTGGAGGAGTTTTTGAGTGTTTACCATCTGGTGAGATGGAGTGACAAAATGATAAACGCATGCTTTTTTTGTTTCAAAAGATTACTCCTAATGATTGCTACCGTCCCGTAGCAGATTTTGTCAACTTTGTTCTCGATTTATGTGGTTCCAATTTCCAAGTTGAGGTGGAGGATGGTAATCCTCCTCCCATCTGGAGGCATGCAGTCACCCCATCTCACCAAAAGCCAAAACCCTCCGCATATCACTCTAGCGACCTCACTCCCTTGTCCCCCACGTGTCCCCAAGTCCTCCTAAGCTCCACGATGGTCCTCAGCCCAGTACCTCAGGCTTCCTCTCCGCTATCAAGCCTGTCAGCCGCCGAGCCAGCGTCAGCTCACAAGATGGCCGCCACGCCAGCTCACAAGATGGCTGCCACGCCAGGCACAAGATGGCCGCAATGCCCAAGTCTGCACGCAAGATGGCTGCTATGCCCGAGTCTGCAAGTAAGATGGCTACAACGCCTGAATCTGTTCACAAGATGGCCACCATGTTACTAGCAGCCCTCAAGATGGCTGCCACGCCAGAGTCTGCAAGCAAGATGGCTTCCATGTCAGAGTCTGCACCCAAGATGGCTGCCGTTCCTGAGTTCCCGGCCAAGATGGCTGCTGTTCCTGAGTTCCCGGCCAAGATGGCCGCCGTTCCTGAGTTCCCGGCCAAGATGGCCACCGTTCCTGAGTTCCCGGCCAAGATGGCTGCCGTTCCTGAGTTCCCGGCCAAGATGGCCGCCGTTCCTGAGTTCCCAGCCATGATGGCCACCAAGCCTGAATCCCCGGCCAAGATGGCAGCAGTTCCTGAGTCCCCGGCCAAGATGGCCGTCAAGCCTGAGTTCCCGGCCAAAACGGCCGCCAAGCCTGAATCCCTGGCCAAGATGGCCGCCAAGCCTGAATCCCTGGCCAAGATGGCCGCCAAGCCTGAATCCCTGGTCAAGATGGCCGCCGTTCCTGAGTTCCCGGCCAAGATGGCCGCCAAGCCTGAGTCCCCGGCTAAGAGGGCCGACGTTCCTGAGTTCCCGGCCAAGATGGCCGCCAAGCCTGAATCCCTGGCCAAGATGGCCACCTTTCCTGAGTCTGCATCCAAGATGGCTACCGCCAAGTCAGAGTCTCCGCTGGTTCCGCCCAGCCTCCCTGAGTCTCTGCTGGTTCCGCCCAGCCTTCCAGTGACTGCGCCGCCAGAGCGCCCTCCAGTGACTGCGCCGCCAGAGCGCCCTCCAGTGACTGCGCTGCCAGAGCGCCCTCCAGTGACCGCTCGCCCAGAGCCTGCTCTTCCAGAGTCTCCGCTGGAGACGCCCAGCCCTCCAGAGTCTCCGCTGGGGTCGTCCAGTCCTCCAGAGTCCGCTCCTCAAGAGCGCCGTCCAGAGCCCGCTCCTCAAGAGCGCCGTCCAGAGCCCGCTCCTCAAGATCGCCGTCCAGAGCCCACTCCTCAAGAGCACCGCCCAGAGCCCGCTCCTCAAGAGCCAGCGCGCCCTCCAGAGCCGGAGCTCTCTCCTGTGCACCCTCCAGAGCCGGAGCTCTCTCCTGCGTGCCCTCCAGAGCCGGAGCTCTCTCCTGCGCGCCCTCCAGAGCCGGTGCTTTCCCCAGCACGCCCTTCCGTGCTCTCCTGGGGGGGGGGGGCTACTCCCCTGATCAGCCATGGCCTCCTGGACTGTTTACTCGGCCATGGCTTCCTGAGCCCCCAGATCCGCCATGGCCACCTGGACTGTTTACTCGGCCATGGCTTCCTGAGCCCCCAGATCCGCCATGGCCACCTGGACTGTTTACCCGGCCATGGCCCCCTGAGCTCCCTGATCCGCCCTGGAGACCACCTCTGTATCCTGTGTCCCTACCTAGCGGTCACCAGGGCGCCCACCCTCCCTCCCCTATAGATGCGAGACGCGCCTTCGGGGGGGAGGGGGGGTAATGTCAGGATTATAGCCTGTTTTGTCTAGTGTTTCCTAGTGTTTTCCCCCCTCACATGGACTGCTGTTGGTTTCTCCCTTTGTCTCCCTCTGTTGTTCTGTGTTTTATTGGTTTGTCCCCATTAGCTTTGATTTGGTTCACCTGTCTTGTTAATTTGCTACACCCCCTGCCACTCCTATTTAAGTTGTTTGTTTCCTCAGTTTCAATGTCAGTCGATGAAGTCTCATTGTGTTTGTCTGCTCTTCGTGGTTTGTTTTGAAGTTTCGTCGTGTTTATGTATCCCTGCCTTTTGTTTTGTTTCATGATTTAATAAATTAGTGTTTTGTTCTATTCCCGTTTCCTCGTGTGTTCTCCTGGCTCCTTGCCTTCCCTGCACAACGTGACAAATCTGAAGACTTTACTGTTGTTTAGAAGAATTTGTGGAGCATGGCAGACAATTCAAGATAGTATGTTACAGGATCAGGAGTATTTCCTCATCCAGTAACAGTCCTCAAAGTTTACTGAGCCCACGAGGAAAAGCAGTTCTCTCATAGGTGTCAGGAGATCACATTTACAATGTCATGTTTGCTTTTCATTCACATATAATTATCTAAAGCAAAGAGCGCCAAGTGGTTTTATTTGCAGATTGTTTCTAGCAAGAATGCACTTGCATTAGCGCATTCTTGGAAGACACATTCTGCAAATAAAACCGCTTGGCACTGTTTGCTTTAGATAATTATGTCTGAGAGATCAAATGCAGTCAGTTTTACAACACATACTGATGGCAAATTTCATGTGCAATTACATATCATAAATATTACATTTAGTTCAAGTATATTATTTCTGTATTAAGTACTCTTCTTGTTAAAGTGTACTTCTTTTTCACATAGGTAGACCAAAAATTACTTTTTGTACTGTAATTGTACAAAAAAATTTGGTGGTTACACTCTTACTGCTTTACATTCTAAACTCGTATGCAATTTTTTTTTTACATTGAACACAAATGGAAATGTTTTGAATATGCTTCATGCAGCTCTTTATGCTCATCTATACAATGGCAGTTCATAGTGACTACTGTATATCTGTCAAGTTACAAAAATGACGATAATAAAATTGGCCGATAATGTTGCGTGCCATATTCCATACTCCTGAAGTCCTGCTGTGTGTGATGAAGAGATTTCAGTTGTTCATTCACTGATAATCTTCCACTCCAGCGAAGCCCCACTAAACAACTAGAGATGTTTAGTGCAAACAGTGCATAAGTTGAACTGACTGTTTAATGATAGAGTTTGGGAACCCATAATTTGAACAAAATAAGAGCGATCATACAAAATGCATGTTATTTTTTATTTAGTACTGTCCTGAGTTAGATACTTTACATAAAAGATGTTTAAATACAGTCCAGAAAATATTAAAATAACTCCCTCCAAAAGTTTGGGAACCCTTGGTTCTTAATACTTTGTGTGGTTATACCTGGATGATCTACAATGATCTTTTTCTGCTTTTGTTTTGTGATGGTTGTTGATGGGTCCCTTGTATGTTCTGAACAGCTAAACTGAGCACTGCTCCTCCAGGTCCTGCAGAGTCTTCAGTTTTCCAGCGTCTTTTGCATATTTGAACCCTTTCCAGCAGTGATTGTATGATTTTGAGATCCATCTTTTCACACAGAGGACAGTTGAGAGACTCAAAAACAACTGCTAAAAAAGGTTCCAACATTCACAGACGCTCCAGTAGGAAATATGATGCATTAAGAGCCGGGGGGGGGGGGGGGGGACTTTTGAACAGAATGAAGATTTTTTTCCTTATTATTTATTATTTTGTTGAAATTTATAACTGCCCTTCGGAAGCAACAGAAGATACTTGCATGTTTCCCAGAAGACAAATTAGTTAAAAATTTACCTTGATCTTCAAATTCAAAAAGTTTTTACCCCCCAGCTCCTAATGCATTGTATTTCCTTCTGGAGCATCAATGAATGTTTGAACCTTTTCTAATAGTTGTGTTTGAGTCTCTCAACTGTCCTCAGTGTGAAAAGATAGATCTCAAAATCATACAGTCGCTGCTGGAAAGGGTTTAAATGTGCAAAAGATACTGGAAAACTGAAGAATCAGCAGGACCTGGAGGATTTTTCTGAAGAACGACACTCAGTTTAACTGTTCAGAACAAACAAGGGATTCATGAACAACCATCACAAAACAAAACAAACAAAAAACAGTCAATGATCATCCAGGTAACCATACACAGTATTAGGAACCAAGGGTTACCAAACTTTTGAAGGAGGTTATTTTAATTATTTCAGCTATTGTTTTGTCAGTACCAAAGACAGTGCCAAAAAATAATAATAATTACATGCATTTTGTTTGAGGTGCTTTTTGGGCTGAACAGACAGGGTCATTATGAACTGTATTTAAGACATACATGAATAATTTCTTGAGTGATACAACTGATCATTTTAAACTAAAATCATTATTATTATTATTTTTATTTTTTTTTTGCATGCACAATTAAGATGAATAGCAAACATTTAAGCTATAAACTTAAACCATTTAATTTAGTCATTTTATTATTTCATTCTCTGTGCTGCTCACCACCCATGAAACATCTGTAAACAGTTTCAGATAAGCACACTTATCTCTACTGCCAAATCGCTTCCATGCATATGAGAGAAATGTACTTTCATTAACATATTTGCACTGTATTGTTCACCACATGAAAATGTTAATACATTGCAGACATAGAAACCCCACGTGCTCACTGTTTTCAGCAGGAGATTTCATTTAATGCAGTAACCTCCAAACTGCAGTGTAATTTTTAAACCGAGCGTTTCTGCGGATTCTTGAAATGTGTCCCGATCTGACAAGTTGTTAAAAGCACCCCAGATTTATAGAGAAAGTGTAAAACATGAGCTAATGTAACACAATACGCACACATCTACACACAATACACACTGTAGTGAGAAACTGTAGAGTGATATATTATAATGAAAATGATACCGTTCTCTACAGAAATGAGGCCCAGATCTCCCCAACAGACTTCTTCACTCTCACTTGTTTCAGCAGTTGAAACAGCCTTTGGAAGGACAAGTTCTGAAACAGCCTTTGGAAGGACACCAGAGAAATGACAAGAGCTATTTAACGGAGCTGATGCTGGCCAAACTTTTCTAATGGCGACCTGCTCCCCATCAAATGAAATAAAAGCTGAGAAGACATGACAACTATATTGGTTTAATAATGTGGGCATGCTGACAGATCCAGTCACAGCATGTTATATCATAAAAAAAATGAATTAGCCCTGTGTACACTAATAAAGGAGTTATTAAACAGACTTCCAATAGATGAAGAAGGTTACCCATTAGCTTTGTTATGTGTTTATTTCAGGTTTATATAGTAGAAAATACAGTTTCTGTATAGATTTGTTTTGTTTTAGTTTATTTAGTTTGTTATTTTACTACTTCAAATTACAGTTTTTTTTCAATCGCTAACAAGCGCTTACACATACTTCAGATACTTTTTCTAAACTCTTAACACAGACTCGCACCTACAAAACACAATTGGCCAAATGGATAATTTTCTTCTCAAAAATATATTTTGTTAAATATATACTAACTCTTCATTTCGAAATAGAATACATTTTTCTCTGCACACACTAACTTTACCAAAACACTGGAAATCTGACTCAAAATGAAATTATTCTGTCAAAGAATAACACTTGTTTTCACTTACATGCAGTCAATCAAAGTACACCAGGTTTCAAAATACTGGCTATTGTTGACTTTACAAAAACTGCATAGACTTTTTATGTTTCAGTTTTACAGGTATTTGCATGCAAAACATGCAATCCACCGTTTTGACACTAAATTTCTTGGTTGGGAACTGTCTGTCCACAAGTACAATAATGTTCACATTCAAAAGCATTCCAGTAAAAAGCAAATACGTTTCTTTTTATGTTTATTACAAGGAGGTACAGTAGAAACACGGTATGATAGAACAGAAAAAGTTTTACTGTATTGCCTACAGTGAACAAAATATCCATGAAACACACAAGAGCATTCTGAACAAAAAAACAACAGCAAAAAGCCTAGATAAAAAAAAAGGGGGGGGGGGGGTCTAAAAAAAAAGAACAAAATTACTGTATCTAATCTCTGCGATCTTGAAATGAATTGAATTGAGAATGAATGATAAATTCCAATTCACTTCCTGGAATGGAATTGGATTTGGAATTGGAATGTCAGGAAACAGAATTGAAATCAAATAAATTCCAAAAAATTCCACTTGAGTTGCTAGTTTATAGTACATTAAATATTGTAAATCACATAAACAACAAACATATAAAAGAAATACAAAGTACTGTATGTTTAGTTGGTTAAGCATGATCATTTCACATGCCAAATTTCAGGAAATGATGATAATTCGATGCAATAAAAAGTGAATGAAATACATGAATGAACATGACTCATTTTTTTGTGAGTTGAGACATATATTATGTGGTAATCATATATTGAATGTATAGTACATCCAGAAACGTATCACCACTGTCATTCAATAATTAATTCATAATGTACAGTTCTCATTTTTATTTACTTGCATTTGATCAACTCTATTTCATACATTACTTGGTATTTGTAAAGCATCATAAATAAAGTTCAAATGTATGTCTCTAAATGCAATCACAAATAGATGCTCAGAAACAGCAATAAACGGAACTCAGTGGAATTTCCCTGAATTGAATTCCACTTCCTGTAATTCAAATTCAATTCCAACTCTGTTTCCTGTAATTGTTGTTGATTTCCAATTCCAATTCCATTTCCTTCTTTGAAATGGAGTTCATTCCTGAATTGACCCCAACCCTGTTTCCAAAGCATCACTCCTAAAATTCCTCCTTTTACTGTATAAGTGTAAATGTAATAGAAAAAAATAACCACTGCCTCTGAGTCTAAGCCAGACTGGAATTAGCTGTGGTTGGCCCAATTTACCCAACATAAATCAGCTGTGTGTCAATTATTCAATTGTTTGTTTATTATCAGCTGAGATATATTTTTGATATTGATATTGTTTTTGAACTGATTTCATTGCAGAAGCAGAGGTTTTTATACTGTATCTAAGGTTTGGAATAATGTATTTGCTATTGTGGGATGTTGTGTGCTAACATTCGTAAATACTACAAAAACAATCCATAATTTTGTTGGGAGGTATAGCTTGTCTGTTAAGAAAATGTAAGCATTGTGGAAATGCATATTGGGTGAAAACGACATGAAATTTGTGAATGGTATGGCCATAAAAGACCGATTCTGTGCTAATTGTGTTTAGAGTTTTGAAAATGTGACAACAGATTGGACAAACGCTTGTTAGCGACTGAAAAAAACTGTAACATTCGTAAATACTACAAAAACAGTCCATAATTTTGTTGGGAGGTATAGCTTGCCTGTTACAGTTTTTTACAATCGTTTTTGCACTAATAACTGAACCTTAATGTAATTTATGTAATTAATGTAACTCTAGATACAAAACTCAAAACAGTCATTATTTGTAACACAGGCTGTCCAGTGTTTAAAACTTTGTATATTGCGTTCATATCTTTAAAGAAGCCTTGCATTAGCAGAAGCATTGTTTCAAAAAACGAATTTATTATTAAATATTTTAGGAACATTACTTTAGATCACCCATACACAAGTTACCCATAGTTTCAATGTGTTTTTGCTAGTACAATCATTAAATATAGTTGTACAAAATATGTGATTCAGGTTTCATTTTTTTTTTTTACTTTAGACTAAGAACAGTACAGACACAGTGGTATCATTGAAATACTGTAATGTGGAATTTACTGATAAAATAAATCTCAACATAGGTTTTCTAAAGGAAAAATTTAGATTCAAAGTTTTAGCTGTTTTTTTTTTTTTTCAGCAGGGTACAGAATACAGTTTACAGTATACTGTACCCTGCTAAAAAAAACCTGCTAAAACCAGCCTAGGCTGTTTGGCTGGTCTTAGCTGGTTTTAGCTGGTCTCCCAGCCTGGTCAGGCTGGTTTTATCTGGTGGTTTCCCAGCCTGACCAGACAGAAAAGTGGCCAATACCCCTCTCAAACCAGCCTGCTGACCAGCTATGACCAGCTAAAAACAGCCAAACAGCCTGGGCTGGTTTTGGATGTTTTTTTTTCCAGCAGGGCTAATTTGTGTACCAACGTCCTTTATACATTCTTTTTTTTTTTTTTACCAGGGTAGCCATTAACTCATTAAAACCACAAAAGCAATAACATAAAAATGACATCTTGCATTCAGTAATGTTGAATATGAAAATGTGTTCTGTAAAAGAGGTACATGGGGCCATAGAAACCATACCTGATAAAGAATGAAATATGACATCTATAGATACATGGTAAAAAAAAAAGTACTGCAGAGGTACAATTTTGTTCCTGGGCAACAAAACATATAAAGGTACCTTTAAAGGTACACAGTGGGTCCTTATTGTACAATTATGTACCCAAAAAATTGTACCCTTGGTAACACCCCAGTGACAGCTACTTGTACCCTAAAAGGTATAGTTTTGTACCGTTTTTTCTGAGAGTGTAGTGTGGTCCATCTGGGTCATATTCTGTGGTAACTGGTGTCAAATGATCTATCCTGAAACATGCAATTTTAAGCAGATGTATCAACTGATAGTTCAATCTTTGTAATGAAATGAATGCACACTCATCTCAGATGTAATGTGTGAGTTGCATTTTGAAATAGTAATACTTTGATGTTAAGTTGTGTCATTTTGAACAGGTGATTTAAGTTCAATGAACAAATGATCTTTGGCTTATATGTATTGTATCCAAGCATTTGAAAAATGTGTTAAGTGTTTTGAAAAATGTGCATTTTGATCATTGGTTGTGAATTATGTGTCTAGAGTTTTGAAAAATGACATTACGGTTCTGTTATTAGTGCAAAAACGATTGTAAAAAACTGTAAGAAAATGTAAGCATTGTGGAAATGTGTTCACTGACGGCATATTGGGTGAAAATGACATGAAATGTGTGAATGGTATGGCCACAAAAGACCAATGCTGTGCTAATTGTGTTTAGAGTTTTGAAAATGTGACAACTGATTGGACAAACACTTGTTAGCGACTGAAAAAAACTGTAAACTGAATGAAAATTAGTAAAAATGTTGTCTACCTTAAAGGAACCGTATGTAGGATTGTGGCCAAAACTGGTACTGCAATCACTTTCAAAATACTGTAGAATGGTGTATCCCCTCCCTCTCCCCCCTGACTCGAGGTTGCCAGCTAAGCTGCAGGATCCAGCAGGAACCTAGTCTGCTACAAGGAGCTTCCAATGGCAAGTGACGAGTCCTACACAGTAATTTTTTTTCTTCTGTTAATTATGTTTATGCTTCAAGAGATATGTTTTGCGAAGTAATTATGTATCGCAAAATGTACTAATGGCGATTAGCGAAATACTTCATAAAGATGTACTGTAATACCACATTTCAGTCGAACATAGATTATTTTCATACCCTGCTAGTGGTGCGATATAAAGCTTTTTATAAACGCATTTAGCACGGGCGACTGTGGAAAACCCACTGTGTGCGGAAGCAAAGTTAGCCAAACATAGATGAATCTTACCTGTCCAGGAGAAAATTAGCAACGCTGGCGTCTGTCTTCAAATTCTTCTCCGTTTTCAGCCATCTCCATCGTTCAAAGGCATCTCCTATACAAATCCTTATTTTGTCACGACGTATTTCGGATTCATAACGAGGCTTTTAGGTTTCCTAACGTTATACATGTTTTATCCGACACGTTCATAACTGCAGCTGAGCTGGCAACCCGGAGGACGAAACTCTACTGACTTTCTGATTGGTAGATAGCTGGAGGGTGGAGCCTCAGACCAAAACACAAAATGACAACAATAGCATCAGTCGTGGGCTGCAACTCTCACTTTTAAATGACAATATCCTGGCCGGACCACTGTTGTCAGTGATATAAGTATTTGAAATGAACATGATTTCTTAATGTCTAATGACATTATGTCAGGGACATTTTATGATTAATTGAAATACATTTCTTACATACAGTTCCTGTCACACCCTCAGCACGTTCCCTCAGCCCCAATCACCGTGATCCATCACCAACCAGCCAATCACCACTGCACCACACCCGTGAACCATCACCAGAGTTCTAATCACCCACACCTGGAATCGCAATCAGCACTCCCTTTATATACTCACCTCTGCCATTCACTCACCGGCTGGAATCATAGTTACATGGACACCTCTCCTTGGATCTTCTCCTCCTTCTCTCGATTCTCCTGTGCTCCTCTCGGACTGCATCTGGATCAACCTGTGAAACATACGTTAACCACTTTAAGGGAAGTGACTGTTACTCTTGCTGGCGATTGCCTAAGAACTTGTGTTTACCTTATCGAACTGTGTTTGATGACTCGGATCCCGAAGTCTATACTCACCTGTTTGAAGTGTGCACGTCTGTAAATAAACACCTTGAAATCTACTTACCCTCTCCTTGTGTGTGTGGTCGTGACAGGATTCCAGCCCGAAGAATTCCTACAGCTCGCTCATGGAGGCGTCAACGTCATCAGCCACTGCTTCTCCCGATCCATTTGCCGAAATGGTGAATGCCCTCCGTCAATCTCTGCAATCTGTTCCCCTTGCGACCAGAGCTAACACCACGACGATCTCCAACACGCCCATCTCTCGCCCCCTGAATTATTCCGGCGACCCAGGCGGATGTGATGGTTTCCTCCTTCAAAGCTCTCTCTACATTGAAGCGAATGCTCACCATTTCCCTAACGAAGTCTCCAAAATCTCCTTCATGGTTTCACTTCTCACTGGACCGGCACTTCAATGGGCCAATGCGCTCTGGGAATCAAGGAGTCCAGCGCTAGCTTCACACAATGCATTCACCTCGCACTTCAAGGAAGTGTTCGGAGCCGCTCTCACACCCCTCTCAGTGCACGATGAACTCATCACTCTGCGTCAGGGTACAACCAGCATACACGAGTACACCTTGCGCTTCCGCTCTCTAGCAGCCCATAGTGGTTGGAATCAGATTGCTCTCCTGGCGGCTTATCGTCAAGGGCTCAAGCCACAAATTCGCCAACATATGGTCATCTATGAGGATAATGTACCGCTAGAGACTTTTATCAAGAAAGCTACTAGTGTCTCGCAGCACCTCTCTGCCTGTCCCTCTACATTGTCTGTGGCTAGTTCTCTCCCATGCAGAGCTCCATCACCCCAGCGAGACTGTGAAGAACCCATGATCACAGATTCTTATCATCTGGATCCTGCAGAGCGGAAACGTCGCATTGATAACCGTCTGTGCCTATATTGCGGAGAAGCCTCCCATCTCATCAACGTCTGCCCAGTTCGACCACCTCGTCCAATGGTGAGTACAGTAGCCATTTCTCCTGCCATATCTCACTTACCCCGTATTACTGCAAGCCTAACTGTGAACTCTCGTACTCTCCCCATACATGTTCTTGTGGATTCTGGAGCGGCTGGCAACTTTATCTCCTCACATTTCATTACCAAGCATCAAATTCCCACCGTTAAAAATGAGATCAAATATCGCATCATTACCATTCAGAACTCACCATTGGGCGACGGTAAAATCACCTGACGCACCAAAGAGGTAACAATAATTTCTCCACATGACCATCGTGAAAAATTAACCCTTCTCGTACTTCCCCGAGCAAATGTGGACGTCATCCTGGGCAGACCATGGCTAGCAGAACATCAGCCTCACATCGACTGGAGCACAGGAGAAATCCTAAGCTGGAGTGCAGGATGCCAGAACCACGGATACCGTTCTCCCTCGTCTGCTTCACAGCAACATCGTCCCGCTGTTTCCCTCAATGCAACCACCATAGAGAGCCCCAACACTCATTCCACAGTCACCATTCCCACCATCTATCAATCCTTTTCAGACGTCTTCAGCAAGGAACGAGCCACTCAACTACCACCTCACCGGCCCTGGGACTGTAGTATCGACCTACTGCCAGATGCTAAACTACCCCATGGAAAGGTCTATCCTCTTTCTCGTCCTGAGCAGGAGGCCATGAATGACTACATCCAAGAGGCACTCCAACAAGGGTTCATCAGACCTTCCACGTCCCCAGCAGCGTCCAGTTTCTTCTTTGTCCCGAAGAAGGATGGAGGGCTCCGACCCTGCATAGACTATCGGGTACTGAATGAAGCTACAGTAAAGTTTGCCTATCCACTTCCACTAGTTCCAGCAGCTCTAGAGGAGTTACGAGAGGCCCGCATCTTTACCAAGCTCGACCTCCGCAGTGCCTACAACCTGATCCGTATCCGAGAAGGGGACGAGTGGAAGACCGCCTTCATTACCCCGACTGGACACTATGAATATCAGGTGATGCCCTACGGCCTGGCCAACAGTCCATCCATATTTCAAAACTTCATGAATGAAATCTTCCGTGACTTCCTCCATCGTTTTACCATCATCTACATTGATGATATCCTGATCTACTCACGAAACCTAGAAGAACACCACGACCATGTTCGCCAGGTCCTTCAACGTCTCCGCAAATACCAACTCTACCTGAAACAGGAGAAATGCGAGTTCCATCAACCCACCGTCTCCTTCCTCGGATACGTGATCTCTGCGGAGGGAGTTCGTATGGAGCCTGGTAAGGTAGATGCAGTAACCACCTGGGCGGAACCCAAATCGGTAAAAGAACTCCAACGCTTCTTGGGCTTCGCCAACTTTTACCGCCGCTTTAAGAATTATAGTCTCCTCTCAGCACCTCTTACCTCTCTCTTGAAGGGAGGACGCAAGGTACTTCAATGGACCCCTGAAGCTCAACAAGCCTTCGACCACCTTAAGCTCATGTTTACATCAGCGCCCATACTTCAACATCCTGACCCGTCGAAGGCCTTCATAGTGGAAGTGGATGCGGCAGACGTAGGCGTCGGAGCCGTTCTATCACAATGGTCTGGTGAACCCCAATCCCTCCATCCGTGTGCGTACTACTCCAAAAAACTCACCCCAGCTGAACGGAACTACGGAATAGGTGATCGTGAGTTGCTGGCCATTAAGTTGGCCCTCGAAGAGTGGCGGCACTGGTTAGAGGGAGCCCAATATCCCTTCACCGTGATAACCGATCATAAAAACCTCCAGTACCTCCAGCAAGCCAAGAGATTGAATGCACGCCAAGCACGCTGGTCACTATTCTTTGCACGCTTCAACTTCCAAATCACCTATCAACCCGGTCACAAGAACATCAAGGCAGACGCATTATCCCGTATGTATTCACCTGATCCTACTGTTGACACACCTGACCCTGTTCTACCTCCATCTGTCTTTCTAGCACCTATCCAATGGCAACTTGATGAGGACATCCGGACCGCCACCTTCGAGGAACCTGCACCTCCTGAACTTCCTCCAGGCCGTACCTATGTCCCTAACAATCATCGGCTTCCGTTACTGGATAGTACGCACACGTCTCCTGGCTCAGGACACCCTGGCAGTAGGCGAACCCTCTCGCTCCTCCAGCAGAAGTATTGGTGGCCCAACATGACCAGGGACGTGGATCGGTACGTCCGGGGGTGCTCGGTCTGCGCCATCAACACCACACCCCGTCGTTTACCTGAAGGAAAGCTCCAACCATTGCCCATTCCCCGCCGACCCTGGACCCATCTAGGAGTGGACTTTGCCACGGATCTACCTCCCTCTCGAGGGTACACCACAATTCTTGTGGTTGTTGATCGTTTCTCTAAAGCCTGTAAACTAATCCCTCTCAAGGGTCTTCCCACAGCTCTAGAAACAGCTGAAGCATTGTTCCAGCATGTGTTCCGGAACTTCGGACTTCCTGAGGACATCGTATCCGACAGAGGGCCTCAATTCATTTCCAGGGTCTGGCGGGCGTTCTTCCAACTGCTGGGCACCTCAGTCAGCTTGTCATCTGGATACCACCCTCAAACAAACGGGCAGACCGAGCGGAAGATACAGGAGATCTCCCGTTACCTCCGGGCGTACTGCTCCCAACATCAAGATACCTGGAGCCAGTATCTACCGTGGGCTGAGTATGCACAAAATTCCCTCCGTCAGACATCTACTGGTTTAACCCCATTTCAATGTGTTCTAGGCTACCAACCTGCACTGTTCCCATGGACCGGAGAACCCTCCGAAGTGCCTGCGGTAGATCACTGGTTCCGGGTGAGCGAGAGGGTGTGGGACTCAGCCCATGTCCATCTCCAACGGGCAGTCCGGAGGCACACGGAGTACGCTAATCGCCACAGGTTACCTAATCCTGTTTACCTTCCTGGAGACCAGGTATGGCTCTCTACCCGGGACATCCGCCTCCGGCTGCCCTGTAAGAAGCTGAGTCCCCGCTACATAGGGCCATTCACCATCCACTCACAAATAAATCCCGTCACCTACCGGCTGAACTTACCTCCACGTTATCGGATCTCTCCCTCGTTTCACGTCTCCCTATTAAAACGTCACACTGATCCTCTGTTCCCTTCCTCAGCAGAACCGGAACCACCTCCTCCTCCAGACCAACCGGAAATCCTCAGTGACGACATCTACCAGGTCCAAGAGATCCTAGACTCCTGGCGGCGGAACGGCCAACTCCAGTACCTCGTGGACTGGGAGGGGTTCGGACCCGAGGAGAGATCGTGGGTACCCCGTGATGACATCTTGGACCCTGCTCTCCTCGAAGAGTTCCACCAACAGCACCCGGAACGCCCAGCTCCCCGAGGCCGAGGTCGTCCCCGTCGCCGCTCTCGGGTGCCAGGAGTCACCCGTGGAGGAGGGGGTAATGTCACACCCTCAGCACGTTCCCTCAGCCCCAATCACCGTGATCCATCACCAACCAGCCAATCACCACTGCACCACACCCGTGAACCATCACCAGAGTTCTAATCACCCACACCTGGAATCGCAATCAGCACTCCCTTTATATACTCACCTCTGCCATTCACTCACCGGCTGGAATCATAGTTACATGGACACCTCTCCTTGGATCTTCTCCTCCTTCTCTCGATTCTCCTGTGCTCCTCTCGGACTGCATCTGGATCAACCTGTGAAACATACGTTAACCACTTTAAGGGAAGTGACTGTTACTCTTGCTGGCGATTGCCTAAGAACTTGTGTTTACCTTATCGAACTGTGTTTGATGACTCGGATCCCGAAGTCTATACTCACCTGTTTGAAGTGTGCACGTCTGTAAATAAACACCTTGAAATCTACTTACCCTCTCCTTGTGTGTGTGGTCGTGACAGTTCCTTTAAAGTTTGAGGTTTTTTATATTATATTTTATTTTAAGTAATGTAGCTTTTTTATGTCTTTAGTTTTGGTTAATGATAATAACCCTGATGTGGACATCTTACAAAATTCTTCATGTTCTGCAGAAGAAAGAAAGTCATAAAAGGTTTTAGATCATATCATAGTACTGAGACTGCTCATATTAGAGTTACAAATGACCTGCTCTTATCATCTAATCATGGTATTAGTGTTGCGTTTGACACTATTGACCACAGCATTATTTTGAATAGATTTAAAAATGATGTTGGCATTAGTGGAAGTGCATTGGCATGGTTTAAATTGTACTTATACTTATAAATGAAGAGGTATCATATCAATTTACAAGTGCAGTATGGAGTACCTCAAGGCTCAGTACTAGGGCCATCACTTTGTACGCTTTACACGTTACCCTTGGGAGACATTATCAGGAAACATGGTGTTAGCTTTCACTCTTATGCTGATGATACTCATACCAATTTGAAAAACTAATGGAATGCAGAGCTGATATAAAAAACTGTATGACAATAAATTTCTTACTGCTAAATTCTGAAAAAACAGAGGTGTTAATTATTGGACCTAAAACCTCCACATGGAATAACCTAAACACTGTCTAATATTCGATGGCTCCTCTGTCATTTCGTTGTCATCAGTTAGGAACCTAGGTGTGCTATTCGATAGCAATCTTTTGTTCGAAAGCAACGTTTCTAGCATTTGCAAAACCGCATTTTTCCATCTTAAAGACTTAAAGAAATTATGATCTATGCTCTTAAATGTCTAATTACTTATAAAGCCCTCAATGGTTTAGCTCCTCAGTACTTGAGTGAGCTCTTATCACATTATAGTCCTCACGTCCGCTGTGTTCTCAAAACTCTGGCAATTTGATAGTACCTAGAATATCAAAATCAACTGCGGGCGGCAGGTCGTTTTCTTATTTAGCGCCTAAACTCTAGAAAAATCTACCTAACACTGTTCGGGAGGCAGACACACTCTGTCAGTTTAAATCTAGATTAAAGACACATCTCTTTAACCTGGCCTACATTTAATACATTAACACATTTCTATAATCCAAATCCGTTACAGGATTATTAGGCTGCATTAATTAGGTCAGCCGGAACCAGGAACACTTCCCATAACACCTGATGTACTTGTTGCATCGTAAGAAGAATGGCATCTACGCTAATATTAGTCTGTTTTGTTCTTATTCCGAGGTCACCGTAGCTGCCAGATCCAGTCTGTATCAAGATCAGATGGTCACTGCAGTCCCCCGGATCCAGTCCGTACCCAGCTCAGATTTGGTTCCTTGCCACCTCTGGCTTGCTTAGTTGGGGACACTTCATTTAATGATGAACTGCCTTTAACTGAAAATTGATTGTTTACAGTACTGTATTATTGACACACTATTGTCCTGTTTAATACTGTGAAGTTGCAACCTGTATTGTTAAAAGTGCTATATAAATAAAGGTGACTTGACTTGACAAGTTAAAAAAAAAAAAGTGAATAAATGACAACAGAATTTTCATTGTTGGGTGGATATACAGTATACTGTAGCATTAGTTTCCTTTGAGTTGAGTTTGCAGTAGACTTGGATCTGAAAGTGACGATACAAAAAAGGACACTGGCTGTGAGTTAGGTTTATCAGTTTGAACCCGTAAATACCTCAGAGTCTACAGTTGTCAGGGAAGCAAACGGACAACAAGGTAAGTTACGTGATGGTAGTTTATTGACAAACAGCAGTGCGAGAGTGAGCAGGTTGGTGGATCAGGGGCCGGATTCACGAATATCTTCTTAAGAAATAAATTAAGAAATTTCTTAAGATAAATTCTAAGAAGTTCGTAAGAATGTTCTTAAGTGCAATTCTTGAAAAAATCTTAAGATATTCTCAAATATGTTCTTAAGAACATCTTAATTTCTTTCTTAAGAAAAAAAAATGATACATCTATCTGAGTGAATACATGGCTGAAGACGCATTTATAAACACTTCAACGTCTTTTTTGCGGTTTCTGCAGATTATCCTAATAATCATAAGCACGCACATTTTCGTCTTGACCGTGTCTGGCGCTCGGCTTCATGTTTTTAATGCGCCGTGTTTTTGAACCGTTACTTTTAAAGGGTCTGTCTTAAGCTTTGGCGATCAGTTTATTCACTTTTGTGTTGTATTTTGTTGCCTCGTCTGAATGAACGCTTCCGTTATGTGTGTGCGCTGCTACAGCAAACGCGTCCTGCACATGCGCTAAATACGGCCAAAGATTATGTCGTATTTTTATTTATTTTTTTATTAAATCTCCCTATCTGACTCGATTTTGTCGAGTTGCTACTAAGTTTTGATGACGGCAAAAAGTAGGGTCATACACAGGCTAATCATGACAGATCATTGTTTACATTATCAGTCATTGCTGTCACTTCAGCGAACTCTTGCTCATCTCTAATAATAGTCCTAATATGTATTATATGTAGCTAGTAGTGTTGCAATGCTTAAATATAACAGTTAATTTGAAATAACCCAATCAATTAATTAAATAATTATTACTATTTGGGATTTAAGACAAGTCTCGGGCTATCCTAACTTTAAGAAGTTATTTACGATGGTTTTTAAGAAGATTCTTTTCAAGAATTTGAATTTTCTTAATTTTTGTCTTAAGAACAATCTTAAGTAAAAAGATAAGAATATTCTTAAGATGATTTTTTTGGGAATACAAAATATTCTTAACTTTTTTCTTATTTTAAAAAATAAGAAGAAAATGGCAGTTAAGAAGAAATTTCTTCTTAAGAATGTTTCGTGAATCCGGCCCCAGGTGAGTAAGAGGTTCACAGGCTGATGAATTGGATATGCAGATTGAAGACAGATGACTGATATATTTTCCTTGCAGGAGGACTGGATGGCGAGCCGCGATGGCCACGCTGGTGTTTGGCGGTGGACAGGATAGCTTATGGCACACACCCACGCTTGGATTGCTTGGAACTGGACAAGAGGATCTGCACAGAAGACTCGGAAGAAGATCAAGGACAGGTGAGTAGAAACAGGTAAGTAACTTTTACCGAAGACTTTGATGAAGGTAAACGTTGAAGAGCGAAGCGTCCGCTGATAGAAGAGCATCCGCTTGAGTCCGTGTAGTCGAGACGAGCCCGGACAATGAGTGAAGCGTGGGGTGTGTATTTGTAGGTGCCTGTGTGATTGCGTGCAGGTGAGCGTGATCAGAACTCAGGTGAAGGTGAGCATGGAGTGATTGTGAGGGAAGAACCTGACCAATCCGTGACAACAGTATGTGTGCACAAAACAGACAATGCAGCTGAAGACAGGCGGTTTGTGACTTCCTCACACAGATCAGGAATGTTTCAATGGTTTGGGAAAACACAGATCCCCGGTGCTTTAGAAAGAGTGGGAGAGAATAGCTTTTCTCACACCTGGACTCAATGACTGCATTTCTCCCCTGATGAATATCTGGACAGCTTTACCTTGGTTAATTTGTGAGGTCATCTAATCCAATTTATTTTGTAAATTTTAAAATATAAGAATGGGGTAGGAGTCTATAAGATTGTTTTCTTCATCCTACTCCTATTCTCTTTTGTTTCATGGTTTGTTTGTTTGTTGTATTGTTGTATTGTTGTGGTATTTTATGTTGCATTACCATGAAAAGAGAATAAATAAATAAATGAAATGAAATGAAATTTGACACCTTGATCTTCAGCAGATGCTGGCCTAAACCTGACCTAGCAAATATACTGTGTATTCAATGATTTTTAAACCCGTACTTACAGATAATATATATATATATATATATATATATATATATATATGAAGAGCTCTTTTCCAAAACGCGATAAACGCCAAATTTAAAAAAATGAGTTAATTATGCCATTTTGCAGTGTACTGAACCTATTCACTCCTCAATAAATGTTTCATGCCAAATCGCTATATTTCCTTGTTTAAAATGTACTGCAAGATGCAGTTTCTTTCCAAAACGCTATAAGCGCCAAACCTGTTTTTAATCTAAATGCGATATATACTCTCGACCAATCAGAATTCGGCGAGCGTTCGATAACATGGCGGCGCTCTGAAGCGAGAGATGTTTGTGTTCAGTCTTCTAAATGAGTGCGTTAAACTCGATTAACACTTTTGATGGCCTGGATGAGGCAGTGATACCTGCATCTGCGGTTAGAAAATGCAGACTAGA
This sequence comes from Garra rufa, assembly GCF_049309525.1. NCBI lineage: Eukaryota > Metazoa > Chordata > Actinopteri > Cypriniformes > Cyprinidae > Garra > Garra rufa. The sequence goes on from NC_133378.1 coordinate 15,890,623, forward strand.
CAAAGAAAATCACAAAAAAACAGCAAAAAAGAAGGTTCGTCACTCAAGCCCTGTTTACTAGTGCGTTTTCATTTTAAAACGGCGTTTTAAAATGAAAACGATCCTCGTCTACATTAGCGTGTATAAGTAGATTCCATATTGTTTAGATAAAGGATGTGCTTGGAGCGGTCGAAAAGGGAATCTGCTTATACATATGGGTACAGCAACGAGCATGATGTTATTGTTTACATGGTCATCAAGGATACGCAGAGAGAATGTGGACAGCCACGCTATCGTTTTCAAAATTCTCCAAAAGTTTTGGTCCATTTACAATGAAATGCAACACCAGAGTTTTCAAACTAAAACACGCAAACTAATAGCTGTCACCAGACGATCTGATGATAAATTTAGCCAGTTTTATGAAAGACCAAACAAGGTTTACAAGGACAGGGCCATACCTCTCCTGGACATAACGCAAGTGGAAAGGCAGCATCTGAAAGTCTAAACAAACGAAAACCGACATTAAAAATAAAGATTTATATTAATCCCTAATGCCATATAAGATTTATATTAATCCCTAATGCCATATGTTGCATGTTCTCTTGTTTTTTTTAAGACATAAAGGAGCAATGTTTTGGAAAAAAAAGAATGGATTTGTAGGGTTTTGAAAAAAAAATAATAATAAACTTTGAATGTATAATAAACAATATTGTTGTTTCATTTAACAATCATTGTTTAACATGTTCAGAATGAGCCGACAGACCATTTTAACAGGATAAATTGAATTGTAACAAAATATATGGCTCTAGACAAAAAATGTCATTTTCATGAAAACTATTCAAATGGATTTATAGTGTTTTGGAGAAGAGCTCCTCATATATATATATGTTGTTCCTTCAAACAAACAAAAAATATATATATATTTTGATGTCATGACTAACATATTACACATGTACACGTGTAAAATACTTGAACGTTACAAATTTGTAATTACAAATATATTTAAATACATGGCATACATGTTTCAACAGAAATCACATTACAGTATATTTTAGTGTACCATAAATGCTTGTCAGTACATTCCACAATACAAGTTAACAAGTTAACAGTACAGACAATAGAAGTAAATATAGCTGCAAGCAGCGATTATTGGGGTTCAAGTGCTTAAGGCATTTAAGCATTTAAGGATAAAGACATTAAATATTAGTTAGCAAGGCAGTAGCCAGCTAAATCAATTATTAAAAAAGCTTTTTTTGGCAAATCCAGGTACTTTACTATAGAAATATGATGTTTTTTATTTAAATGTTATAGTGCCAGCTGTGGTCCGATCCCCTTAAACTTTGCATGCTTGTTTAGTATCCCCTGTTGCATGTGCTCAGCAGGTTTTCTGAAGTTTTGAGTTTTCCTTTAGGATTTATAGGATTTGGGGTCAATTTGGATTGGCCCCTTTTCTAATTGACCCCGTTATACTGTAGCTTCCCAAAGCATACATTTCAACTTTTTTTTTTTTTTTTTTTGATAATTATCAAAAGATAAAGATGGCCTAGACTCCAGAGAACTGTACTGCAATTTTTTTTATTTCAGATTGAGCGAATTACCTAGGATTAGTTCGTGAAGGTAGGCTTTTTTTTTTTTTTTACATCTTCTTAATAATTTAACAAACATTTTGATTGACAGCAGTGGTTCTAGAGAAAAAGTTGTCCAGAATGAGGGGTTCTATCAAGTGATATGAATATCCTACCAGTGGCCAATGTTTTTAAATTTCTCTCAGACCTTTGGGGCTGTGAGTCGAACAGGCACACCAAGTTTCGTTCCAATCATTCTCTGTTAACCTTGTCTAACAGGTGCTCAAATTTCATCGCCCATTAATGGCCATGTTTTTTGAAATTCACAAATGTCCTTGTAGACACTTGTGGCGCTTTGGACCAAGACGATGCACACCAATATTCATGATGAAAGGACAAATGGTTTCGCAGTTATAGCCATTTTTATGTTTTTCCCTCTTGTAGCAAGTTTGTGGCCAAACTGGTGTTTTTTTTCTGTGACCTCAGATTGAGCTTTTACATAGATGTTCTGAGTTTGACGAAGAGTTATAGACATTTTACCAAAAGTGGCTCTGCCCGATTTCGAATGTTTTGGCGCCCCTTTGCGACAGTAAGTTGAAAGTTAAACTTAGGACTGGGTTGCATTAGGAAGGGCATCCGACGTAAAACGTGCCAAATTGGCGGTGCGGATCACTCCGCTGCAGCGACCCCTGATTGAAGGGAGCAAGCCAAGAGAGAAAGAAGAAGACAAATGATCCTTTACTAATTTAATGTAGATTATAAACACCTTGAGAAACTTTTAATTGGGTTGATACAGTCATATAATTTTTGGAGTAATGTGCATGAGTCACACACAGACTTTAACATTCAGCACTCGAATCACAACAATGGTAACAATTCACTTTTGTTTATTTTTACAACAACCATTTTATTAGCTCTTTTTGTTGTGCTAGACAGCAAATAAAATTGGTACAACAGTAAAGCAAAGCAATTGCATAATTTATTAATGCCGCAATGATATTACAAAACATTTGAAGTTACAGTTTTTCTCAAATGCTAAAATACAAAAGCCAATCCTCTAAACCAAATGACCAGTTGTCTAAACACATTTACTAAATCTAGCCATTATTTTCCAATATCATAAACACATTTCACATGAAGACACAATTCACAAAACACAATCCTCCGTTCTCATAAATTTAAACACATTTTTCCTTGCTAAAACACAAGTTGCAAAAGAACTCTGCTCATATTCTCAAATGAAAGCTCATGTGATGCAAAATGCTTGCCACAGTCAGCAATATTTGAACACAATGAACAAACCTGGCGTCATTCATTACACACAACGACTCAAAATTGAAGACACTTGTTGCTAATGCTGTGACCACATGTATAAAAGCAAGTTCAGAGTGCACAATTTGCTGAAGATTCCAAACAAACACAATGGATGAAGGCAGAGTCAGGGGAAGAGGAATTCAAGTCAGAGGAGGGAGAAGAGCTGGCCATGGAAGAAGAGGAGCAGGCCAACGAGGAAGAGGAGTTCAAATCAGAGGAGGAAGAGGAGCAGGCCAACGAGGAAGAGGAGGAGGCCAACAAGGGAGAGGAGAAGGTCCAGGAGGGAGAGGAGAAGGTCCAGGAGGGAGAGCAAGACAACCTCGCACCATCATTACGGACGAGATGCGAGCAACAGTCATTGACCATGTCATTGTCCATGGCATAACAATGGCTGAAGCAGGACTAAGAGTCCGTCCAAACCTGAGTAGGTTCACCATGGCCACCATTATCAGGGCATTCAGACATCACAACAGGTATTGTACTCTATTGCTTTCTTTGTCACAATACAGTTTTACAAGCCTGTGAAAGTAGTCTATTGGTTTCAAATCAGTTGTTATTGTAAAGCATGTCAATTGACAACATATGTTTCTTTCTTTAGAGTTGAAAGAATGCCACATAAAGGTGGGAGGGTTGCCATATTTACAGCGGCACAAGAAACCCTCATTGTGGATATGGTTCGTGAGAACAACCTCATCAGACTCCAGGAGATCAGAGACAAAGTCATTCCTGGATGAGGCTGGCTTCAACCTGCAGAAACAAAGGCAAAGAGGCCGTAACATCATTGGCCAAAGAGCCATCACTGAGGTTCCTGGCCAACGGGGGGGTAATATTACTCTTTGTGCGGCCATGGGTTCAGAGGGGCTTGTCCACCGGCATGCTGTCCTTGGGTCTTACAACACCCAACGTCTCCTCACCTTCCTAGAGGAGCTAAGAGACATCCTCCTGGACCGCCAACAACACCATCCTGGGCCCGCACATCACATTTATGTGATCATTTGGGACAATGTCCGCTTCCACAGAACAAACCAAATCAGAGAGTGGTTCACCACCAACAGTAACCACTTTTTAAACGTCTGTCTGCCACCCTACTCCCCTTTCCTGAACCTTATACGGGAGTTCTTCTCATCGTGGAGATGGAAGGTTTATGACAGACAACCATACACTAGAGAGAACCTCCTAAGGGCAATGGAGCTGGCCTGTGTTGACATCCCAGTGGAGGCCTTCCAAGGATGGATTCGCCATTCCAGGGCATTTTTCCCGAGGTGCCTGGCAAGAGACAATATAGCCTGCGATGTGGATGAGGTGATGTGGCCCGATGCAGCTCAGCGACATGATGCCACACAGTGATTGTGGTGTGTGTGTGTGGTTTGAATAAAGTAAATAAAAAAAACTTCACACCCTGATCATGTTTTCAAGAGTACTGTTGTGTGCAATAGATTCTGTTTTTGCATTGAGTTGTGTTACAGTAGTGTACATGCAGTATTTTCTATAGATGTATACTCTTCATATGAAACTCACAAATCTATATGCCTAATCCTCTGCAGAGATCTAAGAAGATCCGTTACTGTAAAGTTTCTAAAAATATGCATTGGCAGTTATGAAACAAAGAACCTTCTCACAAATTGAGCATTGTGTTTTCAATTGTTTTGCTGTATTGTGTAATGATGTGTATAGTGTTTACATTTTTGAAAGCTTCGAGCTGCTCTTTTGGTGTGAAAGTTTGAGTTTTGAAGTGAGAAGGTGTGGTTGTGTTTATGTAGCTTTAGAAAAGGGTGTTGTGTTTAGACATTGGGGAACATGGAGGAAACGTTTGTGAAATGTGCTTTAGCATTTGAGAAAAACTGTAAATGAACTGAACTTTGTAATTAATATGACTAAACATTTTAAGGTAAATAAACAGATTTTTTTAAAGTTTACATTACTTTTTTAGGGCAATCAGTTTCCTCATGTTTTTTTTTAAGAAAATTCAACTTATTCGGGTTTAGAGTGTAGTTCACAAATGTAAGTTTTTTTTTTTTTTTTAGAAAAAGTGAAATACCTGATTTCGATCACTTGTCTGGCGTGAACCAAGGATTACAACGACATAAGACACTTGACCCTGCAGGTGACAGTTTAGGAGTTATGAATGATTTCATACTTTTGATCACTGTAGCGCCCCCGCCAGGCCGATTGGGGCAAGCCTTGGTGGCGTTGTCAGTCGTGTGAGTACTACCATCCCTTCAAGTTTCAAGTCCCTACAATTTTCCCTGATTGGTTTTACTTGGAAATCACTAATCTATGACTGAAGATGTTTTTTAATCCAATTTAAGCAGATCAAATAAGGCACTCTAAGGTTCAGCCAACTGCTTTTAATATAAATGTAAACTATAAAACATTTTCTTTACATTATATTCAGTTCTCTCTTAGGTATATTCTTTTGAATTATATTATTTCTGTTATATTCTTTTTAGAAAGTATGCTAAAGTGTACTTCTTTTTCAAGGAATTTAGAGCAAAATAAGAGTTTTAGGTAACACTTTATTTCAATTGTCCACTTTAGACATTCTGCTAACTACAAATAATTTTGCAACTACATGTCAACTAGCAGTCATTAGAGTATTAGTAGACTGTCTGCTCAATATCTGCTAACACTTTATGTTGATGGTTTGTCAAAAGACATTCACCTGATTATAGAGAACTTTGCAAGTACATGCCAACTTTTTCTACACTCTAAAAAATGCTGGGTTGCTTCAATCCAACGGGGTCAAATATGGACTAACCCAATTGTTAAGATACAATTTTTATTTAAAAATTTAACCCAATTGTTTGGTTAGTCCATATTTGACCTAAAGTTGGGTTGAAACAACCCAGCAATATTTAAGAGTTAGTAGAATGTCTAAATTGGACTACTGAAAAAGATTGTAAACAAGTTTTATTCTCATTTCAGTCTCATTTAGTCTCATTTCAGATTTTAGAACAGGTTAGTATTCGCTCATGTGTTTCTGAGGTTGTCCAAATTTTTGATGTCTAAAACTTAGACACCAAGACTGTGGTGCAAATAAATGATATGACAAAAAGCAATTAAACATTTAATACAAAATGTTTGACAATTACTCTCTCATGTGATGAACAAAGAAAATTATTTAATTCTTTCCGTATGTCATTGAAAATGCAGTTTTCTGCTTGTTCCCAGGGGATGTCAAGCCAGTTTATTGCAAACAGAATGGCTGAAAACATTAGTGTACAACAGGGATAAAGGCACATTCTAAGAAAAAAAAAAAAAAAAGCTTTTCACTGTGCCCAATATATATACATTTGTATTAAACATTCATGGAACAACACAATTTGTGATCAAAAAGTCTGTGATCACGTCAAGGATCAGACAAAATTGCATGTGTACTGTAATTTGAAAAGCAGACGTTTAGGAAAGTGCTATGCCACGTTTTTCTGCCAAATAGTGGTTTAGGGGAATATGATATCAAAGGCACCTTTGATAAAAGATGAAATGATTGGCACATTAGCTTTCAGTGACTAAGAAACAGATTTTTTAAAACACTAACAACACCAAATAGGGTGTTAATTGCATTTTAGTTAAAACTAGTAAGACAAACAGACGAATTCTCTGAATTTTTACCGTAAACTAAGAACATTTTTTCCTTGACACCTGGACACACCTATTGAATGTTGGATTTTCCTGGGTAAACTGGGACATGTTGTTACCCTAAGAGCACAGAATGTCAACAATGTCTCAAACTGTGCTCACATTTGCCAAAATGCCATGTCTGCAGCTCAATTCAATTGTCTCAAATTCCTCCAAGTTCCAAATGATCTGAGCTGTTTTCTTATCAGCTAGAGAATACAAAAGGATTTAGTGTTTTACACTGTTCTTTTAGAATAGCGTAATTCTTTACAGTGTAGAGGATGTTGTAGAACAGCCAGATAAACCAAACAATAGAGGCAACAAGAGACCGTCTGCCAAAATCACACAGTGGGGAAGGGTATAGCATTTGAGTAGATCTCATATGACTGTAATGCAGAGCCTAAACCTCAAAAGAGCAAATTAAATGTGAATACCCTCCCTGTAATCAGACTGTTCAGTCTGTATGTATGACGTTTCTCTATCAGAGCTTGTTGTCAGAAATGATTCTTTGAGATCCATAGAAAGACTGAGATCATGCTTTCAGTATAATTTCTCGGTTAAGCCACTATGGCTCATGCTAGATGAACTTGTATTGTTAATCATTTGTCTATCCTCCATTTCATACACACACGCACGCACGCACACACACACACACACACACACACACACACACGCACGCACGCACGCACGCACGCACGCACGCACACACACACTCATGGGTATAGTACCCTGTGTAAACTAAGCATCTGGAATTAATTACCTTCCTAACACACATACACACATCTTATCCGCTACTGTAACTTCAGCAGTGACGTGCATGTAAACTCAACACAATGTCACTCTTTATTTAACGCACAGGCCTTTCTCACTGTCCAAACTCACAACAGAACATGTATAGTGATTATGTCTCCTGTTCATAGAGCAGCTGTGTGTGTATATCCATCCATCTATCCATCTATCAGCATGTGTACCAACACAAACGTGCCGGTCAACACTACTGTTTGTGCAGCCCCACGCACAGCTGAGGCCTTGAGCTCTGGGACTGGAAGGCTGGACCAAACTAGATTGAGTTGTATGATAAAAGCTACATCCGCTGTCTAGAAAGAGGCATTTAACTGTGCTTTAGGCCAGTTTTTTTGTCTTAAAATCTGTCATGAGTGTTAAAAACATGCTTCATACTTAACATGCTTCACAACTCCATGTTCAAGCTCTTGTTCTGTCCAGGCTGGACTATTGCAATGCTCTTTTGGCAGGTCTTCCAGCCAGTGCTATTAAAACTTTACAATTAATCAAGAATGTGGCTGCAAGATTAATTTTTAATGAGCCGAAAAGAACACACGTCACACCTCTCTTCATCAGTGTGCACTGGCTACCAATAGCTTCTCGCATAAAATTCAAGGCATTAATGTTTGCCTACAAAACCACCACTGGCTCTGCACCCCTTTACATAAATTCATTACTTCAGACTTATGTGCCCTGGAGAATCTTGCGTGTTGCAAGTAAACGGTGCATTATTGTGCCATCCCAAAGAGCCACAAAATCACTTTCACAGACTTAAATGTACCCAAATGTAAGTGTAATGTAAAATAATTCTAATGTTATCCTGTAGCTCAAACAGAAGAGCATGTAAGTGGATTTAGATCATTGTTAAAGTAAAGATTGATTGAATTTGAGTTTATTGACACAAAAAGGAGCAATACACTGTTACAGCTGTCTTGCCAAGGATACACAATAAAGTTGCATTAACTTATTTCCATGCTTTAAAAGTGAGAAGAAGAAAATCCTAGTCAAAAACTTTAGTCCTCTGTCCCAGAGTGAAGATGACACCAATTTTTTATTTTTATTTTTTTTTACCTTTATTTATATAGCACTTTTAAAGGGATAGTTCACCCAAAAATGAAAATTTTATGTTTATCTGCTTACCCCCAATGCATCCAAGATGTAGGTGACTTTGTTTCCTCAGAAAAACACAAACGAAGAATTTTAATGAAAACCGGTGCAGTCTGCCAGCCTTATCATAGACATTGATGGGCACCAAACCTTTAAAAGTAAACAAAAATATGCACAGACAAATCCAAATTCCACCCTGCGGCTCGTGATGATACATTGATGTCTTAAGACACGAAACGATCGGTTTTTGTGAGAAACTGAACAGTATTTATATCATTTTTTACCTTTGATACACAGCCACGTCCATCTGTTATGAGCACGAGTTTGGCATCAGTCACGTCACATGTGCACGCTCTTCTGGCGTAGTATACGCAAACGCCGTAAGGGGAAATCAGTGAAAAGTCCCGGATGAGTTTGTGCAAGCAAACGTAATCTTTTAGCTTTAAATCGGTTTAAACAATCAGGATACGCGCAAGTAATTACCATTTTGAATAGCCGCTATACCCACAATCTCTGTGCACTGTGGAAACAATGAGTGTCGTATTCATGCGACAGATTGCTTCCGGCGTTTGCGTATTCTACGACAGAGCACATGCACATGTGACGTGACTGATGCCAAACTCGTGCTCAGGAGAGATGGACGTGGCTGTGTATCAACGGTAAAAAATGATATAAATACTGTTCAGTTTCTCACAAAAACCGATCGTTTCGTGTCTTAGGACATCAATGTATCGTCACGAGCCGCAGGGTGTAATTTGGATTTGTCTGTGCATGTTTTTGTTTACTTTTAGAGGTTTGGTGCCCATCCAGGTCCATGATAAGGCTGGCAGACAACACCGGTTTTCATTAAAAATCTTCGTTTGTGTTTTTCTGAGGAAACAAAGTCACCTACATCTTGGATGCATTGGGGGTAAGCAGATAAACATCAAATTTTCATTTTTGGGTGAACTATCCCTTTAACAATACAGATTGTGTCAAAGCAACTGCACAGTATTTAAACAGCACCATAGTGTGTAACTAACGCATTATTGTAGATAATCAATTTTCAGTTAAAGGCAGTTCATCAATGAATTCAGTGATATCATCATCCAGTTCAGTTCAAATAATGTACGATATCGCTGGAAAGTGTCCCCAACTAAGCAAGCCAGAGGCGACACAAGTTGTATACATAAGTAGACGTTTAGTTACAAAACAAAAGGACAATAAGTTTGATATGAAGCAATGGCTCAGGAGAGAGCAAGGCCTATAATAACAAACAAAACATTCAGCTAAGTAATTTTAGGGAGCAACTAACTTATCTCAAACGTCCAAAAGAAAAGAGAAATAAACAACATAAAACTTCCCTCAACTCCCTGACTGAACCAAAAAACAGGGATAAAAGTAATGTCTAAAGAAAAGGGGACTCTCTCTCTACAGCTTCCCTATTAACTCACAGCAGTATACAATCAACAGATTTTAAATTTTCAAATTATCTTTAGCTTAACAAGTAAGCGGAACAAGAACATGTACTACCCCCAGACAGTTCACAAATGAAGTACTATTAACTACTGATAATTCACAACTTAGACTCAGGTTGGCAACTATAATCCTGAAACCACTGAATTCAGTCTGGAGCAGGGAAGAAGTGTGTCTCTCTGCAGCAAACACTGGACTGCCACCATATACTCCACTCTCAGTCTCAGGCATGCTCTCATAACGAGCTACAGGTGGAGAGAGACAGAAGGAGAGAGAGAACAATATCTAAAAACACCCTTATTCTGAAACCCTCACAATCTGTTAATATCTTGATATCCA
>NC_133378.1:15901282-15917461 GCF_049309525.1 Garra rufa
ACATTACTGAAAAGTGTACTAAGTATACTTAGATAAAGTGTATTTTAGTGCACTTTTTTTTTAACCTGGGAGAATTACCACACTCAAAATCAGTTTAAGTGTTAGTGCTAATAATGCATTCATATTAAGTGTACTTTAGTACAACTTTTGAGAAAATGTACTTCTACTACAATACATTACTAATAGATTTTTAATAAAATCAATTTAATATAACTTAAAATTACCACACTCAAAATCAATTTAAGTGTTAAGGCTTATAGTGCATTCATATTAAGTGTACTTAAGTACAACTTTTGAGAAAATATACTTCTACTACAATACATTACTAATAGATTTTTTATATATTAACTTATTTTAAACTTAGGATTAGTATGTAAACAGTCTACTAATAATCAACTAATGTTTAAAGCATTTAAAGCACACTTTTGAAAAACACACTAATAAAACTCTTTTGCATGTTTTTTCTGTAGTATACTTTATTTTAGTACACTAAAAATTTATTTAAGTATTACTGGTATTTAGTATACTTTTTTCAAGTGTATTTAAGTCCTACTGAAGTATAAACATACTTTTAATTAGTGTATTTATAGTGTATAAACATCACACTTTTTTAACACAAAAAAATAACAATGTACTAAAAATGTATTTGCGGGTATTTAAGTGTATTTTCATTGCATTTAAGTATTTTTTTTCACCTGGGTACACACCTTTAATACTTGCCCCCTAATAAGGTTGTGAAAGTGACTAGCGAGTAGTTGAGTTTATCCATTCACTGTGATGGCGTTTAATGTCCCTGACAAACTCACTAGTACCATTTAGCCACATGTTAGCAACCACCACTTTTTTGGAAACAAGTAAAAGCTTTTAAAAATAACAAGGCTCTATCACTGATGTATTTTAAAATATCTTGAGCTTGTGTTAAAGGGATAGTTCACCCAAAAATGAAAATTTGATGTTTATCTGCATACCCCCAATGCATCCAAGATGTAGGTGACTTTGTTTCCTCAGAAAAACACAAACGAAGATTTTTAATGAAAACCGCGGTGCAGTCGGCCAGCCTTATCATGGGAGTGGATGGGCACCAAACCTTTAAAAGTAAACAAAAACATGCACAGACAAATCCAAATTACACCCTGCGACTCGTGACGATACATTGATGTCCTAAGACACGAAACGATCGTTTTTTGTGAGAAACTGAACAGTATTTATATCATTTGTTTACCTTTGATACACAGCCACGTCCATCTGTCATGAGCACGAGTTTGGCATCAGTCACGTCACATGTGCACGCGCTTCTGGCGTAGAATACGCAAACACCGGAAGCGATCTTTTGCATTTATACGACACTCATTGTTTACACAGTGCACAGAGATTGTGGGTATAGCGGCTATTCAAAATGGTAATTACTTGCGCGTATCCTGATTGTTTAAACCGATTTAAAGCTAAAAGATTAAGTTTGCTTGCGCAAACTCATCCGGGACTTTTCACTGTTTTCCCCTTACGGTGTTTGCGTATTCTACGCCAGAAGCGCGTGCACATGTGACGTGACTGATGCCAAACTCGTGCTCATGACAGATGGACGTGGCTGTGGATCAAAGGTAAAAAATTATATAAATACTGTTCAGTTTCTCGCAAAAACCGATCGTTTCATGTCTTAAGACATCAATGTATCATCACGAGCCGCAGGGTGTAATTTGGATTTGTCTGTGCATGTTTTTGTTTACTTTTAAAGGTTTGGTGCCCATCCACGTACATGATAAGGCTGGCAGACTGCACCGGTTTTCATTAAAAATCTTCGTTTGTGTTTTTCTGAGGAAACAAAGTCACCTACATCTTGGACGCATTGGGGGTAAGCAGATAAACATCAAATTTTCATTTTTGGGTGAACTATCCCTTTAACCGCATTTTAACCAAAAACCCAGAGTTGAGGGCGATAAGAACAGAAGTACTAAAATGCTAACTCTGAACCAACTCTGGCCTACAAAAATATGTGTCAGCTTGTAAAAGTAAACACATTCTATCAACACAACATTCTTCAGTATTTCACTTAAAAATATTCTGTGAATGGCAAGCAAAAGGAGATGGCAATTGAAAATTTAAGGGGGGAAAGTCTAAAGCTATCAAGCAGGTTTTGTTCAAAAGAAAGTTTTCAGGTGGTATAAAGTGCATGATTTAGTTCGGATGTGTGTGTGCGTGTGTAAATATGCACAGGTGCATCTATTAAACCTTGGTACAGATGGGAAAACACTCTTTGAAGAGATTGGTTCTGTCACCTATTGAGAGAGAGGCTAATTGGCCATTGCTTTGGGCAGCAGGGGGGATTTGATGGGCTATCTGACTGTGTGATGTCAAATGTTATGAGGGCTTTAACTGGTGTGAAATGAGCACCATCCAAATGAAACGGGCTTAAAAGAGTGTGCAGTACAAGGTAAACTTTCATCTACACAGCACAATGATTGACATGTGGCAATAACTACAACTCTAACCTGCTTTGTTTCTGAATTTGTGTTATTTGAACTCTGTGCAAAACACACTTGCAACAAAAGGAAACATCTAAGCATGAAAGCTTATGACTACCATCGCTGATGGTAATAAGTATAAGCAAACCTTGTAGAAACTTACTTTGTTTAGGTCTTTGCTCTTGCATTGATGACTTAATGAAACTTGTGTTTACGAAAAGTTTGCAGGCATGTTTAATCTTGATCAAAGTCATCATTTTGGTACGTTTTAGGGTTTTGTTGTGGTTGTGGTAATAGTTAGCGTTCTGATAGCTGCAGGCATGGGTCATTTTATTCATTTTATAGTCATTTATTTTCTAACCACAGAAATGAAAAATAGGACTTCATGCAGTGAGGAAAGAGAAAAACCAGGCACCTAAAATTTACAAGCTTTAACAAAATAGTAGCACCCTATATATGTCAGCGGGTTATTGGAGGCAATGCCAGAAGAAAGCAAAGTGACCAATGTGTGTTCATTTGGACTTCATGTGTAAATAAGGGGTTGGAGCCTGAACCAGTGGTCAGAAAGCATGCTGTTTTACTATTGTGTAGAGAATAACAGCGAGGTGCTTTTGATTTAGCTTGAGACGTGTGATTAACTTAGTTTGACAGCTACTTTATATTAAAATATGTGAGTCTGCAATTAGTTACTATTTCACTGGCTGCCCAGTTTTATATACAGTGGGCACGAAAAGTATTCAAACCCCCTTAAATGTTTCACTCTTTGTTATATTGCAGCCATTTGCTGAAATCATTTAAGTTAATTTTTTTCCTCATTAATGTACACACAGCACCCCATATTGACAGAAAAACACAGAATTGTTGACATTTTGTCAGATTTAAAAAAAAAAAGAAAGAAAAACTGAAATATCACATGGTCCTAAGTATTCAGACCCTTTGCTCAGTATTTAGTAGAAGCACCCTTTGATCTAATACAGCCATGAGTCTTTTTGGGAAAGATGCAACAAGTTTTTCACACCTGGATTTGGGGGTCCTCTGCCATTCCTCCTTGCAGATCCTCTCCAGTTCTGTCAGGTTGGATGGTAAACGTTTGTGGACAGCCATTTTTAGGTCTCTCCAGAGATGCTCAATTGGGTTTAAGTCAGGACTCTGGCTGGGCCATTCAAGAACAGTCACAGAGTTGTTATGAAGCCACTCCTTCGTTCTTTTAGCTGTGTGCTTAGGGTCATTGTCTTGTTGGAAGGTAAACCTTCGGCCCAGTCTGAGGTCCTGAGCACTCTGGAGAAGGTTTTCGTCCAGGATATCCCTGTACTTGGCCGCATTCACCTTTTCCTCAATTGCAACCAGTCCCTGCAGCTGAAAAACACCCCACAGCATGATGCTGCCACCACCATGCTTCACTGTTGGGACTGTATTGGACAGGTGATGAGCAGTGCCTAGTTTTCTCCACACATACCGTTTAGAATTAAGGCCAAAAAGTTCTATCTTAGTCTCATCAGACCAGAGAATCTTATTTCTCACCGTCTTGGAGTCCTTCAGGTGTTTTTAGCAATCTCCATGCGGGCTTTCATGTGTCTTGCACTGAGGAGAGGCTTCCGTTGGGCCACTCTGCCATAAAGCCCCGACTGGTGGAGGGCTGCAGTGATGGCTGACTTTCTACAACTTTCTCCCATCTCCCGACTGCATCTCTGGAGCTCAGCCACAGTGATCTTTGGGTTCTTCTTTACCTCTCTCACCAAGGCTCTTCTCCCCTGATAGCTCAGTTTGGCCAGACGGCCAGCTCTAGGAAGGTTTCTGGTCATCCCAAACGTCTTCCATTTAAGGATTATGGAGGCCACTGTGCTCTTGGGAACCTTAAGTGCAGTAGACATGTTTTTGTAACCTTGGCCAGATCTGTGCCTTGCCACAATTCTGTCTCTGAGCTCTTCAGGCAGTTCCTTTGACCTCATGATTCTCATTTGCTCTGACATGCACTGTGAGCTATAAGGTCTTATATAGACAGGTGTGTGGCTTTCCTAATCAAGTCCAATCAGTATAATCAAACACAGCTGGACTCAAATGAAGGTGTAGAACCATCTCAAGGATGATCAGAAGAAATGGACAGCACCTGAGGTAAATATATGAGTGTAACAGCAAAGGGTCTGAATACTTAGGACCATGTGATATTTCAGTTTTTCTTTTTTAATAAATCTGCAAAAATGTCAACAATTCTGTGTTTTTTCTGTCAATATGGGGTGCTGTGTGTACATTAATGAGGAAAAAAAAATGAAATTAAATTATTTCAGCAAATAGCTGCAATATAACAACGAGTGAAACATTTAAAGGGGTCTGAATACTTTCCGTACCCACTGTATATTTAAAAAAATGGGAAAATGGTGTGGAAAATAAAAGCCAGTGCCAGTTTGGCTGGTGATACAGTATATACACATCTGGTCGCTGTAGGCCTGACCATTGATCAGTCCAGACATGCAGAAAAGCTTTAAAATGCTTTCTCATTTTGTTTAGGAAAGTGTTTTGTCAAACGTTTAACATGCTTTACATGATTAATAAAAAAAAAAAAAAAAAAAAAAATTAAAGACTACTGAGAAACTACTGGGTTTTTTTCAACAGGGAAAATGCATCTAATATTCTGGTAAGGTCTCATCTGATAGCATTAGTAAATACATACTGTAACATGAGCTATGTATGTATATACCGTACAGGTGCATCTCAATAAATTAGAATGTCATGGAAAGTTCATTTATTTCAATAATTCAACTCAAATTGTGAAACTTGTGTATTAAATAAATTTAGTGCACACAGAATGTAGTAGTTTAAGTCTTTGATTCTTTTAATTGTGATGATTTGGCTCACATTTAACAAAAACCCACCAATTCACTATCTCAACAAATTAGAATATGGTGATATGCCAATCAGCTAATTACTGTAACTCAAAACACCTGCAAAGGTTTCCTGAGCCTTAAAAATGGTCTCTCAGTTTGGTTCACTAGGCTACACAATCATGGGGAAGACTGCAAATCTGACAGTTGTCCAGAAGACAATCATTGACACCCTTCACAAGGAGGGTAAGCCACAAACATTCATTGCCAAAGAAGCTGGCTGTTCACAGAGTGCTGTATCCAAGTCACATTTGAAGCAGAAGCTTCTGTCACCTCTCTACTGCAATCTGTGTCCATTTCTCACCTGAAAAAGCTTTCAGATCACTGATAATCTTTGGTTTTCACATTGCCACAGCTTTCTTCAAATTTAACCAAATACTTTCAATGAGAATTAAATCTGGAGAGTGAAGAGACTGCTCATAAACATTCTATGATCCCTGAAACAAGCAGAAGTAGATTTGGATGTTTATTTTGGGTGATACAGGAAAAACTTGTATTTGTAAAGTACTTCAGTCTCTGGGGGGGTTGAATAATTTTGATTATATATTGATTATATTTTAATATTTTGATTATAATTGTGTGTGTGTGTGTGTGTGTGTGTGTGTGTGTGTGTGTGTGTGTGTGTGTGTGTGTGTGTGTGTGTGTGTGTATGTATATAAACACACACAGTATATATAAACACACACAGTGCATTAACTAATGTTCACAGCTTTGCATTTTATAATTTGTTTTATAAAAAATGTTTTATAAAATGTATTAGTAAATTCTGTAATTATGAAATTAGGTTTCAGTGTCATTTCTGCATTATTTTTTATACAGTTATAGTGTTTCATATTTTAAATTAACTTTTTATTTGTAACACACTTTTCTTTTTGGTAAGTTCAGTTGATCAGTTTGTATTATTTTTATTATTTATTTATAATTTTATTATGTGCATTTAGAAATTTAGGATTAGTAATTTTACTACTTCATCCAAAAATCTTGGTTAATGCATTAACTAGCAATGAGCAATACATTCATTACATTATTTCTTTGTTTTCTTTGTTAATGTTAGTTATAAAAATATAATTGTTCATTGCTAATTCATGTTAGCTCAGGCCCAATACATACTATTAACAGATATGACTTTGGATTTTAATAATTCAGTAGTAAATACTGCAAATTAGCATTAACTAAGATTAATAAATGTTTTAGAAGTATGCAGTTACCTAAAGTTAAAAAATGGAACCTTCCTGTAAAAAGTGTTTTTTTCAATAAAAATGATAAAAATGTATCGTTACCAATGTTTTTTCCCTGTAAGGAAATGTACCAAAACCAGAGAAGTGCACTGTGGAGCAGTCCTGTTGAAACACCAGCACAGCAGCACCCCATGCTGGGGATCAGCATCCAAATCACAGCACACTGTATGACGCAACAAAACACATGCTCTTTACACAGTGAGCAAACACCAATAAATCAAATCTAAAGGTGAGAGATTATTAATACTTTTCACTTTGCACCAAAAACGGTACTGGGCTGCTTTTGCTGCTGTATCTTTAAGACCCTCCTTGTATCTGAAATGAGCAGCATAACTTAGCCATTTACTTACAAGCCAAGCTGCTGAACACTGAATAGGCACTGTTGATGTGTAAATCCCAGGATTTAGCTTTAAAAATGCTGTTTTGGACTGGGAAGGAAGTTTTGAAATCATGCAGTTACAGTATATTTTTATATAACATACACACTGAACCCTTTATGTCAGAATATCAAGTAAGATTTTGTTTTTTCTTAATATGACTGCTTTATTAATGCAATGATTTTGAGCAGGTGCTTGAATCATGTTTTTTTTTTTATCACATGCTCTTTTAAAGGAAAGGAGTAGCATGAACATTCTGCTGAACATCTTCCTGAGGTTCGTGTTCCTCAGAAAAAAGGAAAACCATACAGGTTTTGGCACAACATCAAGATGCGTAAATGATGACAGGATTTTGGGGAGAACTGTATTTCCTGTGGTGGTCTATAATTGTGTTTTAGTGGATTTCATAGTCAGCCCATATTAGTGGAGTTCAGGCTTATTTCTGCCAACCACAGCTGCTGCTTTATGCATTCACCATTTTTATGCATTCGCAGTCTGCCCTGGCATTCCAGGAAGAGCTCATGCCTGTATGCGAGCCATATGAGCTCCCTCTGAAACCTCTCCATGGAGAGGAAATTGAGGCAAACCCAGCTCTGACCCGACTGTTTTTATAAATTTCATGAGGCTCTTCATTCCTCTGCATGAAATTCCCTTCCAATCTTCTCTCTTCTTTTTCACACCAATACACACATAACAGCCTTCTCGCTAAACTCCACCCACTTATTAACACCCTTAATGCTCCGCCCCTTTCTGAGAGCCATCGCATAACAGAACAAAACTATATTAATCAGTCTTCAAACTCTTGTCACAAGCAAGCATTTATGTCAATGTTTTGACATCACTATTTACTCCTACTAATCTCATTTCAAACACTGACTGATCTTCTGTGGTCCTTCAGCTTCAGAAAGAAGCTACATGACTCATGCACTGTATTCTTCTGAAGCCATCAGTATTGATCTCCTCATGCACTTCTTGTATCAAAGGCCAATCTGTAAACAACAACAAAAAAAAGAAAACAAAAAAGAGAGTCTTTTTTATGAATTGGTTGATAAAATCAAATTGTTATCGAATAGGACTGAACTGAGCTCAGCTCACTGACTTAATGATCCAGTTGCAGCTGCTCACTGGAATGAAAAGAGTTTCAGTAAATAACCTAAATATGCCTAAATATCTCATAAAGCTATCATATGACTTTAGAAGACTCGGCATATAATACACAAGTCATATGAAATACTATATAAAAATTAATGTTGTTTGTTGAAAGCCCCAGTTTCTCATTCATGGTCAAAACTCCAATATTCATTGGTTTGGAACTAGATGAGGATGAGTAAATGATGACAGAGTTTTTGAGTGGAATCTTCTTTTAAATTCGCATTAATTTTTCTGGAACTGTCGACAGTTTTCAACACTGCCAAACCAACTCTTCTCAAGCCACTGCTATGCAGATGATATTTATCTGTACATAGCATGTTTTTGTAAGGATCTTTTCAAACCTCTCAACAGTCTAAACTAGTGATCGTCTAGGTTACGTAGGTAACCCTCGTTCCCTGAAGGAGGGAACGGAGACGTTCCATATGGGAACTCGCTTGAGAGTCCAATCATCTCTGAGCCTTATTCAAAAGGCCAATGAAAATTGGCGAGTGGCATTTGCATGCCAAGCCACTCCCTGTACATACGGGTATATAAGATGGCGGCATGCAGCCAGTGATTCAGGTTTTCGCTGAGGAGCCGGATCGAGCCGGCGTCAGTGCGACGTCAGGGTCGTGGCAGGGGATGTAATGTCTCCGTTTCCTCCTTCAGGGAACGAGGGTTACCTACGTAACCTAGACCAGTGGTTCCCAATTCCAGTCCTGGGGACCCCCTGCTCTGCACATTTTGCATGTCTCCCTTTTTTAACACACCTGATTGAGATCATCAGATCATTAGTTCAGTTCATGGCTCTCTCCCTTAACAAGCTGATGATCTCTGTCAGGTGTGTTAAAAAAGGGAGACATGCAAAATGTGCAGAGCAGGGGGTCCCCAGGACTGGAATTGGGAACCGCTGACCTAGACGTTCCCCTTCAGTCGTTTCACTACGACGTTACATATGGGAACAGACCCTATGGAACAGGCCAAGACCGTGACGCCGCGTTAAACACAAACCCACATGCTGACAGGCGGACGTATCAGCAGATGAAAATTAACGTAACCTTCCCAACGCCCTGGGGGCCAATAGAGGGGGGCCCCACAGGGATGCCAGTTGTACTGAAGCATGGGTTGGGGGGGCGGAGCACATGAGATCTTTTCATGTGGAAATGGAAGTAAATTCAATATATCCATAAAACTTTTTAGGGATATACGAGAGAAACAGCGGCCTTCTGGCTGACTACTGGAAAAACTGAGACATATTGCCACAACCCGCATCTAGGCCTGACTGCGGGGCATGGAGGACCCAGGGTTCGCCGGAGGGAACATTCTGGAAAATAGCGCACGGATCCTCGTGGGAATGGCGCAGCAAGCTGACACCAGCCGTCCTCCCGCTCACCTGAAGTCTATGTTAAGACATGGGAGGATACGGCCTCTACGCAAAGGTTGTAGAACCTAGCGAAGGTATTGGGTGTCGCCCAGCCCGCAGCTCTACAAATATCTGCTAGTGAGGCGCCATGAGCCAACGCATAGGATGAGGCAACACTCCTAGTGGAGTGGGCACGAACACCTAAGGGGCATGGCTGTCCCTGGTATAAATAAGACAGAGAGGGGTCTCAGGATGACGTGAGAATCACCGGGCCCGAACTCTAGGCACGTTTAGTTGACAGAGAAGGCTTGTAGGTCTCCTACCCTCTTGATGGAGGCCAGTGCAGTCAGGAGCGCTGTCTTGAGTGACAAAAACTTTAGCTCAACTGACGCAAGTGGCTCGAATGGGGAATCCTGCAAGCTCTGAAGGGCGATGGAGAGATCCCAAGAGGGCACGAGGTGCGGTCTGGAGGGTTGATCCTCCTCGCACCTCTTAGGAACCTCACGACGAGTTGGTGCTTACCAAGGGACATTCCATCCACTGCATCGTGATACGCTGCGATGGCAGCAACGCATAATTTGAGAGTCGAAGGGGACAGCCTGCGCTCCAACTTCTCCTGCAGAAAGGAAAGCACAACTGCAATTGTGCATCTCTGTGGGTCCTCTCCCCGAGAGGAGCACCAGTCAACGAATAGACCCCACCTCAGTGCGTAAGCCTGCCTAGTGGAGGGAGCTCGGGACTGAGTGATAGTTTCTATCATGGTCTGAGGAAGGCCGGAGAGGTCTGACGCATCTTGTCCAGGAGCCAGACATGCGGGCTCCAAGGGACAAGGCGAAGGTGCCAAACTGTGCCCATCCCCTGAGAAAGAAGGTCTTTCATAAAGGGGATCTTTGAGGGAGGGGCTGCCGCGAGGGGAATGAGTTCTAGGAACCAAGTCCGGGTGGGCCACAGAGGCGCAACCAACAGGACTTGCTCCTCATTCTCCCTGATCTTGCACATGGTCTGTGCAAGGAGGCTCACTGGGGAAGAGGCGTACTTGAGCCCCGGAGACCAGCTGTGTGCCAGTGCAACTTTGTTGAGGAAAAACCAATGGCAATGGAAGGATTTGTGAAGGGCGAGCAGGTGTAGCTGGGCCTTGCCGAGGTGGCTCCAATTCAGCTGGACTGTCACGGGGTGGAGTCGCCATTCTCCAGGGTGGGTGGACTGCCGTGAGAGCCGATTGGCTGCACAGTTGAGTTTCCCTGGTTTTATGTGAAGGGCACATGTCGATGTCTGCCACGTTCGACTTCGTAGGAGCAGATGGCAGGCGAGTTGTGGCCTGTGACACGCGGTCGTGGTGCAAACAGGCACGTGCTTCTGGCGTAACAACGGTCAGAAGCGACGAGGGGCTAGAAGCACAGGCAACAACTCGAGGCAATTGACGTGCCACTGCAGTCGAAGTCCTGTCCAGGAGCCTGATGCTGCTTGCCCGTTGCACATGGCACCTCAACTCGTGGTGGGCCACGGGCTGACTAGGCGGCAACACTGTGGGAAAACGCTAGTCCGGAGTGTGCCAGGGTGCCATGCCCATCTCGGGACTCGATCGTGCTGAAGTGGTCTCATATGAAGCAAGCTCAGCGGCATGAATGCGGCTGCAGCTGTCTTATGCCCCAGGAACCTCTATATTTTGAGAGGGACCGCTGTGCTGTGTCTGAATAATCCCAGACACTACAGCACTGACTGCGCGCACTTGGTGGTAAGGCGGGCTGTCATGTTGACCGAGTCCAGCTCCAAACCGAGAAAAGAGATCCTCTGCACTGGGGAGAGTTTGCTCTTCCCTCAGTTGACCCGAAGGACCAGATGGCAGAGGTGCCGAAGCACCAGGTCTCTCTGTTCGCACAACGGAACTCGCGAGTGAGCTACAAAGGGCCAGTCGTCGAGACGGTTGGAAATGCGAATACCCGTCTACCGAAGATGGGAAAAGGCAACTCCCGTGACCTTGATGAGGATGCGGGGAGAGAGGGACAGGCCAAATGGAAGCACCTTGTACTGACACGCTCGACCCCCGGGGACAAACCGCAGAAGGGGTCTGTGCCGGGGGGAAATCGAGACGTGAAAGTAGGTGCCCTTCAGGTTGATGGCTGCAACCCAACCCTGGAGACGGAAGCATGTTAATATGCACCTCGTCGTGAGCATCTTGGACCGCAGCCTGAAAAGGGACCGAATCAGAGCTTAAATATCCAGGACGGGTATTAACCCACCACTCTTTTTGGGCACGATGAAGTAGGGACTGTAGGACCCTAACTTTATCTCGGCTGGAGAGGGCAGGCTGGATCACGTCCTTCGCCAGTAGGACTGCGACCTCCGCACGCAGGACAGCGGCATGCGTGTCCTAATGGACAGTGATGTAGAGAACGCCTCTGCACCTGGGCGGACACCTGGCGAGCTGAATCGCATAGCCGAGACGTACCGTCCGTATCAACCACTGCAAGGGTATCAAGGGAACGTTGACCGACGTGACCGTGGAGGGGCAGCCTGGGGGAAAACAGGGAAGGAGACTGAACCCAGAAGGATGAACGTCCTATAGAAAAGTCTGACTGCGCTAAGCAGTGCTTACCTTCTTCCCTGGTTCCCGCGCTGGCGATAACAGGCTCTGAGTCCGGTTCCGAGGAGTATAAGTGCTGCTCATGAAGGGAACTCGGGGCCGAGGCCCCAGAGGTGAGGAAAGTAGCTCTTTTAATGAAATTGTGGGTACCGTTGACCCCCCCCCCCCAAAGAGCAATTTCCACCACCTCTGGGTTGCCCGCATCAGGGACGTTTCACAGCTTTCTTGCGAGTACTTCTGGCCGGTCCCTGAGCCGCGGGCTCTGCGCCAGGCCGCCAGCCTGGCATCGTGGGCCTCAGCAGGTGTCAGAGCTGTAGATGTTTTTGGAGCCACAGGGGGGCGCCCTCGGCGATGAACAGGTGAAGGCTGAGCCACCGGCGGCTGGATGGTAGCTTCGCGGCAGGGCAAGATGTGTTTGATAGCCTCCGTCTGCTTCTGGACTGCCAAGAACTGCTGGGCAAAGTCCTCGACAGTGTCGCCGAATAGGCCACTCTGGGAGATGGGAGCGTCAAGAAAGCGTGCTTTGTCGATGTCTGCCATCTGAGCCAGAGTCAGCCATAGATGTTGCTCCTGGACCACAGCCGTGGACATCACCTGACAGTTCCTGCATCACACTTTGATCAGGACCACCCTCGTGCAGCTGCTTCAACGCCTGGGCTTGGTAGACCTGGAGGGTCGCCATGGCGTGCAAGGCTGAGGCAGCTCACACGCCCTGGACGGGAGATGCGGCCGATCCCTCCAAGTGGCAGCGCCGCATGGGCAAAGATGCACCGCAACGGCGCGCTTGACCTGGGGAATCGACACATATCCCCGGGCTGCCTTGCCATCGAGGGTGGCGAGGGGAGAGGAGCTGGGTAGCGGGCGAGATGAAAAGGACGCCCGCCATGTTTTCACCAACTCCTCGTGCACCGATCCCCCTAGCGGCTCGGAGGAGCATAGCCGAGAGTTCAGCGTCAATCTCAGATGGAGCAGCGACCATGGAGGGGCGCTGAGCCGCCGAGATGTCAGGGCTTTGGGAGCCGGCGGCGCGTTCTGCACGGTGACTTATATGTCCCCATCATGTCTCGCCACGGCAGCCGAAAAACATTGACGGTTCAACAACCTGCCGCGGGACGACGAGGGGAGCCGCCTCGCCAAAGAGCGGTGGAACTTCAGCATGACCATGGCTCAGAGATGATTGGACTCTCAAGCGAGTTCCCATATGTAACGTCATAGTGAAACGACTGAAGGGGAACTAATGTTGTTGATTTTTTAAAACCAGTACTGATACCAATTATTTGCATATTAATGTGCCCGATAACCAACATGCAAAAGTAAATAAATGACTGAGTGAAGTAATACTTCGGTTTTTCCTCCTTTCAGTCATCTTTAACAAAAAAGTGTTGAAAATTAGCAGTCTTTCGTGTTAAATTCCATCTTCATATTATAACAATGAAAACATTTTATTTATAGAAAGCGTCAGCTGCAACACTAATAGGCAAAATAAATGTAGAATGTGTAGAATGTTTTCAAATGGAGAAAATGAATAAAGGGCAGAAGTCATATCAACTTCATTTTAAACTACAGTTTTAGGTTTATAAGCTAAGCTAAGAGTGAAGAATAATTCACTGGATAAAGTTAATTCATTGAATAATATTCTC
Source organism: Garra rufa (assembly GCF_049309525.1). NCBI lineage: Eukaryota > Metazoa > Chordata > Actinopteri > Cypriniformes > Cyprinidae > Garra > Garra rufa. The sequence continues at coordinate 15,914,954 of NC_133378.1, forward strand.
TGAAATATAACAAACAAAACATTGTATTTTATTGCATTTCTCAACTGGTATGGTATATCAGAATTACTAATAATGCCGTTTTTAATATTTTTTGTCATTCTAGATTTTGAAATGTCTTGTTTATCTATGCATTATCTATGCATTTAAACAGAACTATACTTAAACTGTGATCACTCACAAGATAATAAATAATTAATTTCCACAGAGTTGTATTGATTTAGATGTGTATTAGCGGAATAATGGTTATACAATAAATGTTAAAGGTGCCATAGAATGCATTGATACAATATTTTAAATTGTTCTCTGATATGTACATAGAAACGGTTTTATAGGTCCATTTACAACCCTAGGATTTGTCCCTAGAATGAAATGGTCTGTTATTACCTTATTTGGAAAGTTCATGAATAATAATGATGAGCTCTGCTCTGACTGGCTGTTTCACAGAGCGGCTCATTTCAGTAGTTTGCACATGGAAGAAAATATATATTTAATCACGGAGCTCGAGCTGCTATTAATATGCGGTTTATTGAAACTGCCGTTTTGAATGCACGATCATTTTACTCTGTACTCTGTGTAAGGATTATTAGCTCAAATTTATATTGATTCAACTAATGAATCGAATCAAAAGATTTGGAACTTGATTAACTTGTATCAGAATTAATATATTTAAGCTTCTTAACCATTTGTCCAGCAAAGTGGTTAATTCAGGATACTTTATTAACTCTGTTTGTCTTATAAGTTTATATTACGCTCATTGTCAGGAGCATAAATAAACCAAAATTATTACTTTAGGAAATTAAAGCTAGGTAGCTTGATCTAAACACAGATAGAACTTTTGTGAACATAAAATTCAAGACACTTCTTTTAATGAAACAATGATTTATTGAACTACTCTAAAGACACAAACTAATCTACTAAGACACAAACACACACACACACACACACACACACACACACACACACACACACACACACACACACACACACACACACACAATTCAGGGAGTAAAAGTTACAGAGTTTTGAATAGCATCCCAGAGTTCTAGTATTGTCACGTTTCAACAAAGGAGGTCTGGGTCCAAATGCAGGTAAAGGGGATTTTAATGATAAGAAAACAACTAAACAAACAAAAAGGCCAACACGGCACAAACTAATAACTAGAACACAAAATAAACAAGATCTGGAACACAATCAAAAGCCAGGGAATTCAGGAACACAAAAGTACATGAAAGACACAAGACAATGCAGAACCTGCATGCAGAGTGAGTAGTGGGGATACTTATAGTCCTGATGGTGAACAGATGTGGGTGATTAGTGCTGATGACAACGACAGGTGAACAATCAAGGGAGTGCAGTGTCAGAGCAGCGACCTCATGTGGCTGAGGGAAAATCCACAGCCCCGATCATGACAGTACCCCCTCCCTACGGAACGGCTTCCAGACGTTCCCAAAGTCTGGAGGGAGGAGGTACGGAGGAAGGCAAGTCAGGGGGAGGGATGGCGGGCCAGGGCCGTGCAGCGGAGTCACGCGAGCAGGCCTTGCCGCCAGCAGAGCCTCAGCGGACGCCGCCACGTTAGGCACAGAAATAGCGGACACCGCCGCATCAGGCACGGAGATAGCGGACGTGTCCACGTCAGGCATGGAGATAGCGGACGTCGCCGCGTCAGGCACGGAGATAACGGACGTCGCCGCGTCAGGGACAGGACGCGCAGTCGCCTCAGCGCCAGGAACAGGACGCGCAGCCGCCTCAACGTCAAAAACAGGACGCACAGCCATCTCAGCGCCAGGAACAGGACGCGCAGCCGTCTCAGCGCCAGGAACAGGACACGTAGCCGCCTCAGCGCCAGGAACAGGACGCGCAGCCGCCTCAGGGTCAAGAACAGGACGCGCAGCCGCCTCAGGGTCAAGAACAGGATGCGCAGCCGTCTCAGCGCCAAGAACAGGACGCGCAGCCGCCTCAGCGCCAGGAACAGGACGCGCAGCCGCCTCAGCGCCAGGAACAGGACGCGCAGCCGCCTCAGCGTCAGGAACAGGACGCGCAGTCGTCTCAGCGCCAGGAACAGGACGCGCAGCCGCCCCAGAGCCAGGAACAGGACGCGCAGCCACCTCAGCGTCAGGGACAGGACGCGCAGCCGCCTCCCCATCAGGAACAGGACGCGCAGCCGCCTCAGCGCCAGGAACAGGACGCGCAGCCGCCTCAGCGCCAGGAACAGGACGCGCAGCCGCCTCAGCGCCAGGAACAGGACGCGCAGCCGCCTCAGCGCCAGGAACAGGACGCGCAGCCGCCTCAGCGTCAAGAACAGGACGCGCAGCCGTCTCAGCGTCAGGAACAGGACGCGTAGCCGTCTCAGCGCCAGGAACAGGACGCGCAGCCGCCTCAGCACCAGGAACAGGAACAGTGATGCCGGTTGTCGCCACCTCCTCGCGAAAGAGCGTCTCCACTCCCTCCACAACGCAGGGGCGCTTCCGTGCAGCCTCGGCGCTGCGGGCGTCCATCGCCGTCAAGCAT
>NC_133378.1:15917961-16137961 GCF_049309525.1 Garra rufa
CTAATTATACATAAAAAATAAACTTACTGATTATTTAAAATACATGAATAATATATAACAAATGTATACAAAGCGTATTTATAATGTATTGCCCAGATATTTTTATCAATAAAAAATACACTTGTTGATTATTTAAAATACATAAATATATAACAAATGTATGCAAGGCGTATTTATAATGTATTTCCCACATATTTTTATTACAAAAAAAAATACACTTGTTGATTATTTAAAATGCATGAATAATAATAATAAATGTATACAAAGCATATTTATAATGTATTGCCCACATATGTTTAATAATAAAAAATACACTTCTTAATTATTTAAAATACATGAATAATATATGATAAATGTATACAAAGTGTATGTCACGCCCTTGTACTGTTTGTCTTGGTTTTTCCCAGTGTTTCCCCCATTGGACTGTCTGTTTGGTTTCTCCCATGCCCTTTTTTGGTCTTCCTGCTCATTAGTGTGATCCCCTCCACCTGTTGTTGTAATTATCTCCCCTTTATAAGTTTGTTTGATTTCCTTGTTTCTTTGTCCGGCTACAAGCGTTACACCTATGTTCCTTCGTTGTGTGCGCGTCTTCTCCCACCATTCCTGTCTATTGTTACTCTGCCTGAGGATTTATTGAAGACTTTTTATTGAAGACGTTATTTTTTGCTTTCCTACACGTTTCGTGACAACGTATTTATAATGTATTGCCCATACATTTTTATTCATTATATTACACTTATTAATTAATTAAAATATATCAATTATATATAATACATTTTTACAAAGCGTAATTATAATGTCTTGCCCACATATTTTTATTAATAAAAAATACATTATAAATACGCTATGTATACATTTATTATATATTATTCATGTATTTTAAATAATCATCAAGTGTATTTTTTATTAATAAAAATATTTGGGCAATACATTATAAATACGCTTTGTATACATTTGTCATATATTATTCATGTATTTTAAATAATAATCAAGTGTATTTTTTATTAATGAATATATGTGGCCAATACATTATAAATACGCTTTGTATACATTTTTTATATATTATTCATGTATTTTAAATAATTAATAAGTGTATTTTTTATTAATAAAAACATGTGGGCAATACATTTGTCACAAGGACGGACTGAGACGTACGGATCCATTTGCAGCATTTATTTGATACAAAACAAACACAAAGGGGCAGGCAGAAATCGTGGTCAAACACAGGCAGAAGGTCGGGGCTGGCAGCAAGAATCAAACACGGGGGGGAGTCCAGGAATCAAAAACACAGGAAATCAAACACGGGACTAAACGCTCGGAAATAATGACCAGAAGGAACAATAAGACTTCGCAAGGTGGCTGTGTGTGTGAGTGGCTTAAATGCAGTCAGTGTGATGAGGTGCAGCTGTGAGCGGTAATCAGTCAAGTGAGAGCAGGTGAATGCAGTGATTAGTGCAGTGGCTTGTGGGGAATGAAGTCCATGAAGTGTGGTGCAAGAGTTCATGATGACAGGATAGACCAGATACGTGACAACATTATAAATACGCCTTGTATACATTTGTTATATATTATTATTGTATTTTAAATAATCAGTAAGTTTATTTTTTATTTATAATTAGTATATTTAAAGGTTTATGAAATATGTTTCAATTGTATTATAAGTGGTAACAAAATACATTTTTGGAAATGCTGAGATAGTATGTTAAAAGCACGTTTTAGTTCATCTTCATGGTGTCTCAAAATAGCACAGTTGAGTACACTTAGATGATCTTAAGTTTATCTTAAGGAGTACTTAAGAATAACTTTTAGTATATTAAGTACAAAATCAGTGCCCGAAAATAGAGCACTTTAAGTACATTAGGGAAGTGCACTAAGTGTACTTAAATTGTATTTTAGCACACTTTTTTCACACTTCGTATATTCTTTTAATATATTATTGTTATACTTTAAATTAGTCATAAATATATTTATAAATGTTCAAAAGTAGGGTTCAAGTGTATTTCTAGTTGTAACTAAATATATATTTTTAAATACAGATATAGTATGTTAAAAGCACATTTTAGTTCAATTTCATGGTGTCTCAAAATAGCACAGTTGAGTACACTTAGATGGTATTAAGTTTATCTTAACATACAGTATACTTAATACTATTTTTTAGTACAATAAGTACAAAATTAGTGTGCGAAAATAGAGCACTTTTAGTACATTACTGAAAAGTGTACTAAGTATACTTAAATAAAGTGTATTTTAGTGCACTTTTTTTTGACCTGGGATAGGCACCTATTGTGTTGCGTTCTTATTATTATTCTTTTCCATTCTTGAGTCTATGGTAACCGCCTGCAGAAAAGTTTCGAAGCAAAATTCTGTTTTCCTCTAATTCCTTGGCTCAAGTCGAATGAACATTGAAAATTTAAGTTTAGTTCAAAAAACTCCTCCTAGATGGTTTGTCTGATTTTCACCAAATTTGGCTTAGTTCGTCTTCAGAACATTTTGGCAAGTTATGTAAATAAAGTTGATTAGTCAAACTGTTCTTAAATAACTCACCTGGTCTCATGTGAAAAAGTGCCCTGATCTCATGACAAAAACGTACCTGGGGGCACTTTTTCTCGAGACGTGAAATAAGTAAGTACATATCACTGCAGTTTCCAAAAGAAATACACTAGAGGCAGTAAAACTCTGACACTCTAAAGTATGATTTAAAAGTTTGCTAAAGTGTAATTTTTGCACAATTACTTAATATTAAAGAATATTATATTATGACAATTTTAATATGCTGGGAGATTTGAAGACTGATGCTTTGATACTTTGGGTTTGTTCGGTAGCTCATGCAGTACAGAGATGTACTTGAGAGGTGAAGAGCTCCGGTTCAAATCCTGTGTAACCACTGTTCGACAAAAGTAGATAAAATCTACACACAAGGAAGATTCAGATGGCGTCAACAAATGCACTTTTATATCAGTTTTGGATTTGTTAAACCTACCCGAGAGTGTTAAGGATGGGTTTGGTGTGGGGCATATTTCCAACAATAAAGCATTAAGTTTTAGCAACAGTCCCCGGATATTTTAACTCTGAGCTGCCGCAATACGTACCTGAAGCAACATAATAAAAACACAGCAATATGTAAACTCTTAGAAATAAAGGTGCTTCACAATGCCATAGAAGAACCTTTTTCACAAAAGGTTCTTTATGGTGAAAGAAGGTTCTTTGTTCTGAATGGTTCTTTGTGGAACCAAAAATGGTTCTTTTATAGCATCACTTGAAGAACCTTTTAAAGCACCTTTATTTATAAGAGTGTACCTATATCAACTTAATAAATACGTTTATTTATTAAGGGTTTACGTATTGAATCTATGTTTCAGTGGACATTTCTTTTTTAAACTGCCGCGAAACTTGCAGTACAGTACGTAAAGATGGTGCCGCTAAAATGATGAGACTGGGTTGCAAATAACGTGTGCATGAATTTGATGAAGAAATAGATCTGTATAGGCTATATCTCTGCAGCGATATGGCATATTGAAAACAAACTGTGTTATAACAACCATGACCTGAGGATACCTTTACATATCTGGTGCAGTGGCCTAGGGGCCAGGAGATATAAAAAAAAGTGTACTTTTGCTTATAACTTCTGAATGGTTTGGCCAAAAATCACAAACTTTCTTTAGATTGTATGCAGCATGCCAAGTTGAGCCATACCCAATTTTTCCATGTCAGCCATTTTGGGCATCTGCCATTTAAAATTTTGTTGTAAAATGCTTTATTTTTACAAATGCATCAGTGTATCATTACGAAACTCTTCGGCACCATGATCTGACAGTATTCAAAACGTTTGGGCGCAGTGGCATCTTGTGGCCAAAAGTTATAAAGACATTTCAAAAAATGATAATAACATTTGATTAAATTGGTCTATTGTAATGAAACTGGTCTCAGTATATTATTTGGGTCATGCCCGAGAACATAGATACCGATGACTATAGTCAGACTTTTTTGACCGTTGGTCTGATTTTCACCAAATTTGAGTCATCATGTTGAGACCATGCTGGCAAAAAGTTATGGATTTTGCGTTGTATACAAAACGGTTATTGTTTAACGCATCAACAAATTTGCTGGAATGATGCCAAACTGCATCTGAGGCTGTATCTCTGCAAAGCTTTGACATATTTACACCAAACTTTGTATGTGCCATTGTCGTCTCACACTGACCACACCACATCAATTTGGTAACAGCGCCACATGTTGGTCAAAGGTGATAAACCTGTTAGCTTTACTGGTTGTTGAGGAGCCAGAGTGAGAACTCGGAGAGTCAGAGGTATATCCACACAACATATTTATTTTTAACTGACAGGGAATCCAGGTGAACACACAAACTAACTTCAAGACGACACAAAGACACAAAAGGGCAAATGACTTATAAAGGGTAACTAATGATTACAGACAGGTGAAGGGAATACGGACAAACGAGGGCTAAACCAAAGTACACAGATCAACGGGGGAGACAATGGGAGAAACCAATTTAGAAACAGTGCAAAGACAAGGCAGACAAGGATACATGTAACATTACACCCCCCTCCCGGTAGGCGCGTCTCGCGCCATAACAATACTACCGGGGAGGGAGGGCGGGCGCCCTGGAGGCTGCTACGGGACCGGAACGTGGGAGTCTTGGAAAGCCTCCAGGGCGGATCAGGGAGCCATGGCGGATCGGGGAGTTCAGGAAGCCATGGCCAGGCAGACAGTTCATGTGGCCATGGTGGGTCAGGGAGTTCGGGAGGCCATGGCTGGGTGGACAGTTCATGGGGCCATGGCGGGTCAGGGAGTTCGGGAGGCCATGGCTGGGTAGACAGTTCATGGGGCCATGGCGGGTCAGGGAGTTGGGGAGGCCATGGCGGGGTAGACAGTTCATGGGGCCATGGCGGGTCAGGGAGTTCGGGAGGCCATGGCTGGGTAGACAGTTCATGGGGCCATGGCGGGTCAGGGAGTTCATGAAGCCATGGCCGGTTAGACAGTTCGTGGAACCATGGCTGGGCAGCCCCCGTGGCCTTGGCCTCAGCCTTCGGCCTGGCCATGTTGGCTATGGGCCTGTAGCCCCCTGCCCCCCCCCCAAAAAAAAAAAATTAATGGAGGATTTTAGGGGTTTACCCGTTTGTTCTGGACGAGTGAGTTCTGGAGGGAGCTCTGGACGTGCGGACACTGGAGGGCGCTCTGGAGGAGAGGACACTGGAGGGCACTCTGGAGGAGCGGACACTGGAGGGCGCTCTGGAGGAGCGGACACTGGAGGGTGCTCTGGAAGGCTGGGCGGAACCAGCGTAGACTCTTGAAGGCTGGGCAGAACCAGAGGAGGCTCTGGACGGCTGGACGGAACCAGCGGAGGCTCTGGACTGCTGGACGGAACCAGCGGAGGCTCTGGACTGCTGGACGGAACCAGCGGAGGCTCTGGACGGCCGGACGGAACCAGCGGAGGTTCAGGAGAGCTTGACGGAACCAGCGGAGATTCAGGAGAGCTGGACTGAACCAGCGGAGACTTGGGAGAGAGAATAGGTGCTGTGAACTCCAGAGGAATCGCCATGTCCGTAAGGTCCAAAATATCCTGAATATCCTTCTTGGCCAGGAACTCAGGTACAAAGGCCATCTTGGCCGGGAACTCATGAACGGAGGCCATCATGGCCGGGAACTCAGGAACAGCGGCCATCTTGGTCGGAAGCTCAGGAACGGAGGCCATCTCGGCCAGGAACTCAGGAACGGTGGCCATCTTGGCCGGGAACTCAGGAACGGCGGCCATCTTGGCCAGGAACTCAGGAACGGCGGCCATCTTGGCCGGGAACTCAGGAACAGCGGCCATCTTGCGTGCAGATTCGGGCGTTGCAGCCATCTTGCATGCAGACTCAGGCATTACAGCCATCTTGCGTGCAGATTCGGGCGTTGTAGCCACCTTGCGTGCAGACTCAGGCGTTGCAGCCATCTTGCGTGCAGACTCGGGAATTGCAACCATTGGGCTTGAACACTGGGCGGCCGCTGGCGGTACTGGGCTGAGGGCGACTATGGAGCTTTGGATGTTGACTGGAAATTCAGGACGTTCGGGACATGGCAGGCAGTCTGAGCCGTTGGAGCGGTATGTCGCAGTTCTTGGCTTCGGGTGAGCTGGCGCGATGTGGCGTGTTTCTGAGGGGACTGGACGATGCGTCTGACTAGCATTCTCTATTTGTTCTATCTCGAAATTAGAGCAGTTTAAATAAAGAATGATATTGATTAAATTAATCAAAGGATAATTGTGAACAGGGATATCGCATTGGATTGTATCCTTGTCCAGCCCGACAAAAACACGATGCCGAGAGTGGTATCGGGCCAGCTCACCAGATGGTACAGCTCAATGAAATCTGCCACATACTGTTCCAACTCTCGTCCGCCCTGCCGCAAACTCCACAGCCGTTCCCCAGCCGTCATGTTTCGGTGTCGTCTTCTGTTAGCTTTACTGGTTGTTGAGGAGCCAGAGTGAGAACTCGGAGAGTCAGAGGTATATCCACACAACATATTTATTTTTAACTGACAGGGAATCCAGGTGAACACACACAAACTAACTTCAAGACGACACAAAGACACAATAGGGCAAACGACTTATAAAGGGTAACTAATGATTACAGACAGGTGAAGGGAATACGGACAAACGAGGGCTAAACCAAAGTACACAGATCAACGGGGGGAGACAATGGGAGAAACCAATTTAGAAACAGTGCAAAGACAAGGCAGACAAGGATACATGTAACAAAACCATTCTTTAACCATTAATAATGAAATTTCCAAAAATGCTGAAATTTTTTTTTATCACATTAGCCTAATGCCCATAAATACCAGTTTTGCCATAATCAGCCGAATCTGCAGTAAGCTACTTTGATTTATGTTGAACTCCTCTGAGACTGTTTTTCATATTTTCACCAAAATCGTTTCAGGTCATCTTTAGACTCCGCTGACTGTTTTTTTATACATCGCAACAAAGTTGAAGCATGATGCCAAACTGCACCTGAGGCTGTCTCTTCACAAAGCTTTGACATATTGACACCAAACTTTGTGTGTACCATTGTCACCTCACGCAATGTTTTTATGATTTTCCAGCCATTTTCCAGATCATCTAAAAATGTCTTCAGTTACTCATTGCTACAGATGGTCTGATGCTTGCTGCCTTGCTTGCTTCTGTAGTGCTTGGCTTTTTAATTGCTCCTTGCAACTATATTTGTTTATTTAAAATCTGTCATGATCGGGGCTGTGGGTTTTCCCTCAGCCACCTGGGGTCGCTGTTTTCCCTTCCTTGCACTGCACTTCCCTGATTGTACACCTGTCTCGTCACACACACCCCAGCTGATCCTCATCATCACAGACTTTATAATCCCCACTCTTCCCTCACTCTGTGAGTCTGCATTGTTTCCTGTAACCTGTCTTCTGTGTATTTTGTGTTTCAGATCCTGGCTCTTGACCGTGTTTCTTGTTTTGTTCAGCTTATGTTTCAGTTTATGTTTAGTCTGCCGTGTTGGCTTTTTGTTTGGTTTGTTTTGTTATTATTCTCATTAAAACATCTACTCACCTGCAATTGGACCCAGACCTCATCCTTCTCAACGTGACAGAATGCAGACTCCACAAATGGGTCCAGCGGGGAAGAATTTTTTTTTTTGAGGCGGCAGTCCCCCGCTTGGGGGCGGCGACCATTCCCTCTGCTCCCAAGACGGAGGGGATGTCTTTTGAGGCGGCGTCGGCCGCACGCTTTGAATATATCTACGCCTGCCTGGCGATGGATGCCCGTATCGCCGAGGCTATGCGAAAGCGCCCCTTCTTTGCGGTGGGGGTGGAGACGGTGTTTCGTGGGAAGGCGGCAGCTTCCACTTTCTCTGTTCCTGGCGGGGGCGGCTGCGCTCTCTGTTCCTGACGCGGAGGCGGCTGCGCTTTCTGTTCCTGACACGGAGGCGACTGCGCTCTCTGTTCCTGACGCGGAGACGACTGCGCCCTCTGTTCCTGACGCAGAGACGACTGCGCTCTCTGTTCCTGACGCAGAGGCGACTGCGCTCTCTGTTCCTGACGCAGAGACGACTGCGCTCTCTGTTCCTGACGCAGAGACGACTGCGCTCTCTGTTCCTGACGCAGAGACGACTGCGCTCTCTGTTCCTGACGCAGAGGCCACTGCGCTCTCTGTTCCTGACGCAGAGGCGGCTGCGCTCTCTGTTCCTGACGCAGAGGCGACTGCGCTCTCTGTTCATGACGCAGAGGCGACTGCGATCTCTGTTCCTGACGCAGAGGCGACTGCGATCTCTGTTCCTGACGCAGAGGCGGCTGCGCTCTCTGTTCCTGACGCAGAGGCGGCTGCGCTCTCTGTTCCTGACGCAGAGGCGACTGCGCTCTCTGTTCCTGACGCAGAGGCGACTGCGTTCTCTGTTCCTGACGCAGAGACGACTGCGCTCTCTGTTCCTGATGCAGAGGCGACTGCGCTCTCTGTTCCTGACGCGGAGGCTACTGCGTTCTTTGTTCCTGACGCGGAGGCGACCGCGCGCTCTGTTCCTGACGCGGAGGCGACTGCGATCTCCGTACCTGACGTGGCAGTGACCGCTATCTCTGCGCCTGACGCGAAGGCAACTGCGCTCTCTGTTCCTGACGCAGAGACGACTGCGCTCTTTGTTCCTGACGCGGCACGGGCCTGGTGCGGCCATGACCGCTATCTCTACGCCTGACGCGGAGGCGACTGCGCTCTCTGTTCCTGACGCGGCGGTGACTGCGCTGCACGGGCCTGGCGCGGCCATGACCGCTATCTCTACGCCTGACGCGGAGGCGACTGCGCCCTCTGTTCCTGACGCGGCAGTGACTGCGCTGCACGGGCCTGGCCCGCCATCCCTCCCCCTGAGTTGCCTTCCTCCGTTCCTCCTCCCTCCAGACTTTGGGAACGTCTGGAAGCCGTTCCGTAGGGAGGGGGTACTGTCATGATCGGGGCTGTGGGTTTTCCCTCAGCCACCTGGGGTCGCTGTTTTCCCTTCCTTGCACTGCACTTCCCTGATTGTACACCTGTCTCATCACACACACCCCAGCTGATCCTCATCATCACAGACTTTATAATCCCCACTCTTCCCTCACTCTGTGAGTCTGCATTGTTTCCTGTAACCTGTCTTCTGTGTATTTTGTGTTTCAGATCCTGGCTCTTGACCGTGTTTCTTGTTTTGTTCAGCTTATGTTTCAGTTTATGTTTAGTCTGCCGTGTTGGCTTTTTGTTTGGTTTGTTTTGTTATTATTCTCATTAAAACATCTACTCACCTGCAATTGGACCCAGACCTCATCCTTCCCTCTTACGTGACAAAATCACACTCTTGCAAATCATTTTAACCCTCTGGGGCCTGAGGTGTTTTGGGGCCCTGAAGAAGTTTTGACATGCCCTGACATTTGTGCTTTTTTCAGTATCTTAAAAACATATGAATGGTTAAAGTCAGATTACATTGTAATCAGCACATATTGGGCTACAATAATATGCAAGCAACATTAATGTGCATGTTTGTGTTTTTGAGAAAACTATGTTTATGCGTGGTTATTGAAAATCTAAAGTTTTGAAGTCACTGAAATAAGGCCATGAAGCACATACAGGACATTTCTTTACAAGACTTTAGATAATTGGATGTCGTAGGCTAGAATTTTTTCAACCAAATGATGTGAAAATCATCTCGTTCACTCGTTCAGAGAAAACAATATATTGATTTAAATTTTATAAAACATGTTTTGTGATCGAAAGGGATTATTCATAGGTGTGGCAATGGCCCATGAATATTTAGCAATTCACACCTGAAAGACAAAAGGGCCCTCCCTAATGGCCCCATCAATGATGACTGAAACAATGTGAGAAGATTCAGAGAATGGAGTTTTAGATTATTTTTATTTTATTTACTATCACTGTATAACCAAAACATACATAATGAAGGTCCAAGACACATTATTGAGCTCCCTCATCTTACCACACAGATGTGCACAGACTTTGTGGCATTTCTGAAAACTTCTTCTGAATTCTGTTCAACAAATGAAACAAATCTTACCTGCTATTTTGTGTGCCCTTAAAAAAATACAAAAAAAGTCAAAAACTTGTTTTACACTAGAATATCAGTGTAGTTGAACATCTCAAGTTTCTAGTGTTCTCAGAGGAAAACAGTTTGAAGAGACTCATGGGAAAGAGGGCAGGATTCATCTTTTGAGCAGGTTTGAGATCACTACAAAAACAAAACAAACCAAACCCACTCATATTACTTTTACACTGTTATACAATAAAATAAATAAATAAAGTATGATTCTACATTCATAAAGATATTGTCATAAATGCATCTCACAGTCATAATCACATCGTTTTTCTAGAACATTATAAATATCCTGCCATTGTAAGAGATGCAATGCAATCAAACGTACTTCATAATGTTTCATTTGATAAAGTCAGGAATTTTAGTTTGGAATAAGTCTAACTAGTAAAATGTGTACATGTTTTGTCAAAGTAAATAACAGCGAAAGCTAGTAGGAAAATTAAAGTAAGACTTACTCATGTAAATGTCTCCTCCTGCTGGGTTTGCGTCGCATCGCGTCCTTTTTAGGATTGAGGTAGATATAAGTCTTATTCCTCACAGCATATCTTCATTCAGTAACAAACTGTAACCAAGATGAACTTGAAGTCATGTTGCTTTGTTGCGGTGATGTGGGAGTTTCCTCGCGTACAGATACTCCGGTCCTTGCCGCGCTTGTAGCACATGGCTAATTTGCATGGCAAAAGATTTCGCGATAGTGGGCGCGGTCACATTAGAGATAATTAGTTGGAACTGGATAGACTAGACATCTCCTTGGTTTCATATAGATTAATTTATCACAGATTATTTGTTTTTGATAAAACTTACTTCGTTTAAAAGCATAAATCTCAAGCTTTCAGTAGATACCACTTTTATGTTTGTGTGCTAAATATTCACCGTGTTTGAATGATATAAGTGACGCATTTCTAAAAGCAGTTCACGGAGACAGAGAAAACAGAAATCACCCTGTTTGTTTTCTTTATTCTAAATAAAAAAACACAACTTTCTGCTGTGTGCCCAAATAAAAGTGCAAGCTTTACAGTTTCCATTGATGTATATCTCTAATGTGTATGACTTAAACCGACAGAGCATTTTTAGTGTCTTTTGCGCTGATCTTAAAAAAAGTAGGTTGGTCACGCCGGCGTGACCGTCGGCCCCAGGGGGTTAACTTAAACCTTTTTTTAAAGGGGTCATCGGATGCCCATTTTCCACAAGTTCATTTGATTCTTTAGGGTCTTAATGAAAAGTCTCTAATATACTTTGGTTAAAAATTCTCAACAGTAGTGTAAAAAAAACACCCTTTTACCTTGTCAAAATCAGCTCTGCAAAATATCAGCTCATTTTATGCATTGGCCCTTTAAATGCAAATGAGCTCTGCTTGTCCCGCCCCTCTCTGCTGAGGGATTACGAGCTGTAATGTTTACTTTAGCCGCATTTAGCCGCTTTTACCTGCATTTAGCCGCGTTTATCGGTGAAACTTGCCAACAAGCACATTAAGAAAGGCCATTTGCAAAGATGCATAAAAAACCCTTATACTCAATTCTGCTGTGGGTGAAGTTGCATCAGGAATGATTCACAACAACATAGATGCATATGTAGATCTGGATTGGTGCTTTCCTTTTAAAAATGAAAGTACATTGTCCTCTTCCTCTTCAATGGCTCAGATGTCGGGAGTAAATGAAGACTGCTATGTTCATTATTACATCCAACAACAGAACACCTCAATCGCTCAGTTAGAGTCTTCCACTGCACCTGAGCCACACAATGGCAATTGTATTAGGACTGTTTCAGCTCGGTGAAGGCGGGTTTAAAGTAGGACGCTCATGTCAATCAACTGTGTTTTGTCACAACGAAGCTGAGAATGACCTGACCTGAGGGGATATTACTTTTAAAGATTAAAAAAATACCACTGGGTACAATTTTTATAATTGTAGGGTGGTTGTGTACACAAACTGCCAACACACATTAATGTTCAAACAACATGTAAAAGTTAGTTTTGCATTCGATGACCCCTTTTTTGTTTTTTTTTACTTCTGGCAATTGTATCTAGGCTTCAAAATTCAATTGTGTTGATTTGTGAAGGTTATCAAGATTAACAAAACATGCTAGAATCAATGATGCAATAATCCAAAAACCAGTGGAAACTTTTTTGTCTAGGAAACAGGATGACGCGAATTGGGTCTTTTTATGTAACTGATTACCTCATATTTTTTTGAGCTCAGAAAAGAACAGATCATTGTATTATTCATTTCACATTGCGCCAATTTACCTGTTTTACATCTGTGGTGGCTTTTTTCTAGGCCTTTCTCAGCATGAGGTCCCGTGTGCACAGGTCCCACCGGCCCCGTCTGTAGTCTGTCCTAAATTAAACCTTTCATTAAAAAGTAATTATGTAATGCTTAAAAGATCAGTAAAGTTTCATGACATTACAACAATTGAATATAACCCAATGAATCCATTATATGATCTAATGATGCTCATTATTACTGAAAATTATTATGAAACTATTGTTTGCTTAAATAGGCTTCCATGGTGAGACTTTTTTGGTGAACACACACTGAGAAAGACGTCAGGCACTGAGCACACCCAGAACCAGAGAGCCAAAAATGAGCCCAATGCAAAGCAGAAATGAGACACAACACAATACAGCTCCTGTTGTTAAAGACCCCCCACCCCACCCTCCCCAACATCTGCACAATCATTAACAGATGTCTGAGCCCTCTGAACACACACACATAAACCTGCACATACAATATTCTGAATGGCACAGACACAGTTATGACCATATATCTACATAAACTTTACAGAATTTGTAAGATGTAATATATTGTTGCACGTCGAGCATCAGTGACTGCTGCATTTTGAGATGTTTGAGTATGATTTGCCCAATTTATGGCAAAGGACAATCATCTAAACTTTTCTACATGAGATTAGAACGAAGATTAGTTTTTAAAATGCAGAATGGAAGTTACTGTAGATGTTTAACTGTGTAGTTCATCAAATCAGTATGAAATAAAAAAAATGCATGCATAAAAATATAAATAAATGACCATTTGGTAGTACACTACAATACTGCTAAGTCATTAATGAATAATTATCATCATTAAATGTATCATTAACAAGATATGATCATGTTAAAACAATGCATTGTTCTTGACAACCAAAGCCAAGGCAGACAAGTGCAAATCCAACACTCAAGAAGACAAAGCAGTTGGGTAACATCCAACATGAAAATAAACACTCCACTGCCTAATGTCATAAGATGGTAACGGTAACTGAATGTTAAAAATGGAAATGCTGTGGTAGGACACATGGGGAAATACGCCTCCGAGAGTGCAGAAACGACAGCGCAGTGTTTGATTTGGGTTTGAATGCACGGACCAGATTTCACATCTCGGCACAAAATAAATATGAATGCAGAAAGACTGCAGAGATAAAGGTGGAAACGATGCCAGCCCTGTGAAATGGGACACAGATTTCGGAGATAAAGGCATGCTTTTCTCATGAGTGGTTTTGGACATTAACTAATATGTCGGAAGCAGGGCCAAACATCAGGGGGTTACTTGAGGGATTTAATGAATTGAAATATAAACTTTAATGTGATCTGGCACTTTTGTAAGTGTGATATTAAAAGTTAAAGAGGAGTGAGTGAAAGAACATATTTATCTATTTAATCAGATGCAAATAACTAGCTATAGCTATGGGCAATCTTTTTGGTTTCTTCAGTTTAAAACAAAAATAACATAAAATGTGTGTTTTTCTTGCTGTTTGAAGGGTTTAATTAATTTCTCTCTGGGATTGATAGTGAAAGTGGAAGGAATCCTAAAACCTGGAAATAAATTAGCATTTTTGCACTTCATTGTCCGATCATTCTGCACTTTATCGTACACTCTTAAAAACAAAGGTGCTTTAAAAGGTTCTTCACAGCAATGCCATAGAAGAACCATTTTTGGTTCCACAAAGAACCATTCAGTCAAAGGTTTTTTAAAGACCCATCTTTCTTACCTTTTTATAACCTGAAGAACTTTTTTTTGCCACAAAGAACTTTTTGTGAAACAGAAAGGTTCTTCAGATGTTAAAGGTTCTTTATGGAACCATTTAGATTAAAGCACATTTATTTTAAAAGGGTATACATATATTTACTTAAGTGGGTTAAAAAAAAGCTGCCTTAAGTTAATCTAATTGCACTTAATATAAATGTATACTATAATACTGTGTCCAAAAACATTACTTTCACTCCATACTTCAATATATTCTTTCAAAGCATATTATTTCTTTTTGTATGCTAAAGTGTACTTGCTTTTTCACAAGAGCAGTAATTAGTTATGGCAGCCTGTACTCTATAAAAACAAATTTATAAGGTTGATGACTAAAGAATTACATTTTCATTACATTTTAAGCCTCTGTGGCTCAAACAAACATGGAAAGTGTTGTCAATAGAGCAAATTGTGTTTTTATACTTTTGAATCTATTGTAATAGGCTGTAATACAGGATAAACGGTTTATACATCGTGACTAAGCTCGTCTCCAGGGAGAAGTTGAGTGAAACTGCGCCAAAACATGCCGTTTAAGCATACTCACTTTATCCCAGAATCATAAAAGAAGATCCCTCCACAACTTTTCTAGGGTGATTGTGGTTTTCCAGGAACTTGAATCCAGTCGGACTAATCTGCCCGGGACTAATCTGACGTGGGAAATGGTATTTCAGTGGATCACATTTCACTGGGGTTGGCATCAGACCGGCCCAAAAGGCAGCAAGACCTTGTGTTCACCAAGAAGTCAACAGCTGGGCTTGGCATAAATAAAACAATGGAATTAATATTCTGCACAAATGATTGACAAAATATGTAATAGTTTGGTCTCATTATAGCATACATATGTTCCAAACTGTTAGGCCACCAATAATCATGTGAACAAAGTTTTTTTCTCTCTCTCGTGGTGACAGATTTCTTTGTGAAACAGGAAGTTTAGAAAGGACATATCAAAGACCTTTCCCCCTTTTTCAAAACTAGCCAATTGTCATTAGACATTTTCATTCATGCATTTAGCTGACGGTTTCATCTAAAGCGACTAACAAAATAGGAAGAAAATTCTTCAAAGAGCCACTTTTCGTAATATAAAATGCCAGGTTTATTAGACAACTAACTCAGCATGTTTTGTGAAGTTTTCCTTTAGGCTTTATAGAATTTTGCATAAATTTGGACAGGCCCCTTTTCTAAACAAACCATTGTAAAAGTAAATTTCCACATTTTTGATGATTATTGAGCTAGGGAGTCCAGAGAATTGTACCGCAGTGTTTTTTTTTTCTTTCTTCCAGATGGTGAGAAAATCCTAGGACTAGTTTGCAAAAGTAGGTTTTTTACATCTTCTCAATCATTCAACAAATGATCCGATTGACAGCAGTTGTTCTAGAGGCAAAGTTTTTCTGAATGAGGAGTTCTGCTGTATGATAGGAATATTGCATGTATGTGCAAAAAAAAAAAAAAAACATGCAATGTACAATCATTTATGCCCTTGAAAAATGCAATATCTCCCTTGATTTCTTTCAAATTTATCACAGACATTTGGGGCCATAAGTCTGTTTATCTTGTGCAAGGAAAAAATGCAAAAAAAGAAAAATCTTTTTCAGATGTAAGCATCAAAACAAATACCTTACCATATTGCGACGCATCAAATCTGTCAATACAGAGGTTGCCAATGTTTACGAAACTGTGGACAAGCTTTTGACTCTTGCTGCTGGTTTGAATCTGGCAATGCTTCTCGTTTTAAGTGTCAGTTGATGGCCTTTCATTTTTAACCAGAAATGTGCTACTGGTTGATATATCTCAATAAAGTTTATACAAGCTTTTGGTGCGTGAACTAGATTTTTCTCAGGAAGCGCACTGTCTATGGAAGTTTGGCAAGGACCGCTTCCAGAATTAAATCACTGAGGCTGCTCTTACGTACATATATTTTTTATCCTGTCCATTGCTTTGGTTATCACTGTGTCAGTCATTGCTATTTCGAGAATGAATCCAGCGTAACTATGCAGATGTCATTGCCGAAACACTGAAGTGCGTGTCCAAAAAACTAAAGTTTCATACAAATTCTGAATAGATTATAGCCTAGAAAGTGTGCAAAGCGCACTCCCTTTATTATAACTAAAAAGCGTTACTCATCTTAGTTCATCGTGATCTCACAAAGTTCCGTTATAATCAAGCTCTCTAAACTACACAATGAATCTCTTATTTACATCATGTCTACACTTAGTCATGGAATGATTCACGATCGCACAAAACTGCACTTTCAGCGGTGAGTGATTTCTGACAAACTAAAACATTTCTGATTGTCCATTGTGTTAAAAAAAATAAACAGATGTGTCTGTGATTGATTAAGTACATTGCCCAATGTTGCAAAAACACGTTGGATAATTTGCTCGATCTTCAATTGCTTTTGCTTTCATTTGAGGGTATTTTTGGGATTCCATGACTAACCATGTGCCCCCCTTAATGTTGCCCATGATCTTGTCTAGTAGGTGCTTAAAGTTCATCGGCCAATGGCGGGCATGTTTGTTTGAGATAGTCAAATGTCCTTATAGACACTTGTGGCACTTTGGACTACGACCGTGCATACAGATTTTAATGATGATAGGACAAATGGTTGCGCTGTAATGTTTTTTTTCCCTCTTATAGCGCCACCAAGTGGACAAGCTCCATAATATTTTTCCTGTGGATATGACAATGTTAATGTATTTGATCTTAGTGGAATAGATCTGCTACACTGCTGCTGAATTGCTGCTGCTGTTGGTTATTGCTGTAGTTGTAGATTATTGCTGCTACAAGCAAGTACAGAAACTTACTACTGCCAAAGCATATGGAGATATGGTGCTTTGAGTATTTGAGACATACTGCTGCTGCACAAATAGCATTAAATAACCTGTAGCAGAGCTATATAGGTGGAGCTGGGGAAGATGGGAGGTTTCAGAGGAACTCTGCGAAATGCTGGTAGTGAATGCTATCAGCCATTTAAATGTAAAGCTGCAAACTCATTGGTTGCGTACGCCACGTGAACCAATCAGCTTTTGCCAAGTCATATAACTCTGTGATATCATTAGTTACGTTAACAACCCATCAGCCTGCACCATCTAGAGTTTCATGGCAGAACTAGGCATTTTACTAAAAGTGGCTTTGCCTCTTTCCAAACGGTTTGACATCCCTTCGCGACGGTGATATTCACTCTCCAGAGAATCTTTCTGCACTGATTTGGTTCCAATCAGGTGAAAAATCTATAACTAGTTTGCAAAAGTTAAAAAAAAAAAAAAAAAAAATACCTGAAAATTTTGCCAGGCTTATGATCGAATCTGAGCGATTTTGTACTTTTGATCGCTGTAGCGCCCCCACCAGGCTGATTGGGGCAAGCCTTGGTGACGTTATCAGCTAAGTACTAAGTGTAAGTACTACCATCCCTCCAAGTTTCAAGTCTCTACGACTTATGGTTTGATCTGCACGATCAGTTTTACTTGGAGATTTGTGATCCTTGGCCAGTAAACTCCTACTCCTATTACTGCTTATTGATAGTAAGGAAGGTACTTTATAATGTGCTTTATAAGTACTAATAAATATCCAATATTCTAGTAATATGCATGCTAATATGTATGCATTCAGTGGCTTAAAAAATTATGAATAAATTTAAAAAATCCACACTCTCCTACAATATCATTAAGAAAGTTTATAGAGTGTAATTGCTTAATTAGATGGCGGTTTGGATCAAGAATGACTCAGGTTAGTAATGATTTACTACACTGCGTGTCTGCAGTAAAGCAGCATGATGTGCATGTTTTAGAGCAGGAGGAACTGTACCTCATATAATACAGCATGTACTTCAAACACCACATGTGTGTCAATATGATTAACAATATTTGAGTGTGTGAGTCTCTTTATTAGTGTGAGTGCAGTCAGAGCATCAACTGCGGACCCCATGAACGCTGCCTGTCCGCACATACGTCATTGCTACACTCTTCACCCTTTGCAATTAACATTTCTGTGTGCACATTGGGACATGCAGAGGTTACAGGAGGAGTGGACGACTTATGAAGGAGTTTTATTCTTAGTGGAAAGCAGAATGCCATCAGAGAGGCCCAATGGAATAAGCCCAGGCCTGGAGACGCCAACTCCATTCACTGGGATTCTGGATTGGCTTCTGCCGCAGTCATTAAAACCATCTGGTGGGAATGAGACACATTTTCCAGATTAAAGACCCTCATATCCACCCCCCCCCACCCCACTAAAGAGTGAGCCAATTAGTTGGAGATCTGCGCCAGAGGGCAGCACACAATGTGAAAACAGCGGAGCAAAGACACTGCCATGACTGTCGGTAGGTTAAAATGGTTTATACAACTTCAGCGTAGTCTATAGATTTACTTAGCCAAGTTGGAGAAAACAATAGATCTATCTGACATTTGTTTACCTGTACACAATCCAGAAGGCAAAATGAAGTTACAGTATAGCACAAATACAGGAATGTTATTTTCACTTATGGTCACGATAGAAGAAGAGGAAGATTATGCAGGCAATTCCTGAAAATGACTAAATATTTGGATAAGAAACTAGAGCTTTTGGTGTAGTCCGAGTCATCTAATACAGTTTGTTTGGTGATGTTAAAGTGATGTTATACTTTCAGTTGCGTGTAAGCACACAAGAAGAAAAAGTAATGTAGAGAACACCAAATATGATATATATTGTACCACCTAATGGTTCCTCATAATGCTTCAACCAAAATAATCCCTTATAGCATTTAAAAGTACAGATTTGGTTTTGCACATATTTGTTAAGTTTGTTATACACACACACACACACACACACACACACACACACACACACAAAAAAAAAACTTGTTCAGTGAACTTAATAAAATTAAACTTTTCCACGCAATTAGTTCAGGTTCACACAACAAGACTAAAACAAGTTAAATTAAACAAACAATGTTTAGTTGGCTCATCAAAGTAGTTTAAATTAGTTTTGTTGTATGTGTTTGAACTAATTGCATGGAAAAGGATTTACTTAATGTAATTAAGTTTACTGGACAAGCTGTTTTTTTTTTTTTTTTTTTTTAAATGCAGAAATACATGTTGGCATTTTAATGATAATTTAATTCATAGTTCTAGTATACCATCTCAGAACTGACTTGAGCACAGTTACTGCTCATTGCATAAATCATGAAGCTGCCAGCACCCTAAGCATGACTTCTCTGCACAGTCTAATATCCAAACCTTTTCTAAATCTCAAAAACAACTCACCATTGCATGTACAAGAACTCTAACATAATTTTCTTTCATTAAAATGACCATTTTTGTCAATATATTTCCATCTTAATGCGACCCCATGCAAAAGCATGCTGGGAACTACACATCCACTTTTCAGTTCTGTCAACAAAACTGATTCATGTAGTCGCAACACAAAATGATTAAGCTCAATTAATTTACTAATTTAAGAGGACTGAACATAATGGAAAATAAGTTCAGTAAGAAATTTCAAGAATTTAGTTGTTTCTGATTTAGCCAAAGTAATTTAAGCAAACATTAAAAATCCTTTTTTGAGTGTAATTAAAGGGTTAGTTCACCCAGAAAAATGCAAATTCTGTCATCATTTACTCACCCTCATGTCATTCCAAACCTGCATAAATTTCTTTTTTATGCAAAAACAATGAGACATTTATTTAAAGATATATTAAAGATATACATTTATGTTTTATACAAGAACATAAGTCAAACAGGTTTGAAATTATACGAAGGTGAGTAAAATGTCCCTTTTTTGTATTTTTGTATGTATTTACAATGACTCACACTAAAAAAATGTATGCAACAATTCATGCAGTAGGTCCAAAAATTAATAAATCTATGTGTTTAAATTTTAACCATAACTTTGGCTAAAAATGAATGTTCAAAACAATGGTGATAAAACACACTTTCAGCACTGTGACAATATACACTGCTACTGGGAAGTCTTACTAATCAGTGCAAGTATTTACAGCATAACTGACAGCAAATACATTACTGAAAAAGGTCCTGTTTTCATATACAGAAGACTGTTGCCATAAAGCATTTTAATCTTCTGAGAGATTTCATGTGAACTCTGATGTTCAAAATTGTTATGAAAGCAATCTGTCCTAACGTGCAGAAGTCAACAGATATTTATGACATATCATTTTATCTTTGCATGCTCCTGGTCACACAGCTGCTTGTCTCATAAACAGTCAAACACAAGTGCTGTAGTTTACATATAAAGTGTTGGTGGTAAATCCAAAGGGGCAAATACTTCAATCGCACAGTGAAACTGCTGTCATCCCCATCTTTATTACCAAGTTACATTGCTAAACATCTGTCACAAGTAATTACGACAATACTCACAGCCTAAAGGTACAGTCAACAATCAATCAGCAAATTCTGGCAGGCATATTTTAATCATCTGAATAGCATGCTATTAGAGTTATGCTTTGGAAATCTGCATGGTCTGAAATTGTAACGTGGGGTTTTTGGGTTTTGTTTTTGGGTTCATGTTTTCATGTCTTTTATTACGTATTTGATTCATGCTGTTTGTAAGGCTCTTCCCTTTCACTCATGTACGCCTGCTATTGGTTCTTCTGTTCAATGTGTCATGCTTCCATTGGTTTATGTTCTGTTTGTTCATTAGTTGCTATAGTCTTGTACCTTGTTTCTTATTGGTTGGCTCTCATGTTGCCGTTGTCTTGTGTCGTGTATTGAAGTGTGTAACTTGCTGTTTCAAGTCTGTTCCTAGTCAAGTCTGTTCATGTCATGTCAAGCCAAATTTGTTTCAAATCTGTTTGTGCTAAGTCAATTCTGTATTAAGTCAAGTCTTCATTTGTTTCGCTTTGTTAGCCTCCAGTGGATCTATCATTACAGAAAGTGACTTTTCTGTGAGCTGTGCTTCATATTTTACTACAGACAATGGCCTTTTCTTCATTTATTAAATCATTTGAATTTAAATTTAATTTCTTTCCAGCTCTGCTCCTCATGTTTCTTATTGCATTGTACTTTTGGATCCAAACAGCAGCGATGTATGCGTCATCAATGTTTCACCAAACATTTCACTGAAATGTCACTAATGTGACCACAGCTTAAGAATCTGCACCTAGAAAAAAAAAAGTATGAAAGCTCTCACTGGGGCAGTACCTTCCAAAAGGTACCATTTTGTACCTTTAGTTACTAATATGAACCATAAGGGACCATTTAGGTACAAAGGTGTACGTTTTGAAAAGGTACTGCCCCAGTGACAGCTTTTGTACTTTTTTATTTTTCTGAGAGTGTGCTGCTTTAACACTACAGCCATCACTGTTTTGGATTTGCTGTCATTACTGATGATTGGATCTCCTGGGAAGCACTGTTGTGAACGTCCGCCACTGACCACAGAAATCTGGGAGTAAATGTGGTCTGTGAAGCAACGTTTGACACCACAAGATGAACATAAACACCCCATGTCTGTGGTTTCTATTTGAGCTGGTCTGCGAGTGATAGCCACATGAGCCCAGTGAGGTGATCACGCCTGGAAAACATCACATGTCTGTCCATGACATTGTCATAACATGCTCTGCTCACTACATACTAAGCCATTTACACACTCATGTACTATACACAGTGTGAAAGGCTGTTATGAAACAATACCAGGAACTGAGACGATCTCCATTACAAATATGAGACACAATATCTGTGTTTATAAACACTCACGCAATGAATGAATGATTATGTGAGTATAAATGTGTGTTTGATCTGAAAAGACTGCAGGAATTACAAACAAAGACACAGTAGACACTCTGACTCCTAGGAATCCTAGACAGTCAGTTTGGAATAATATCTCTTCCTAGAGGAAACTCTTAAGAGCTCTGTTACACAAGAACTACTTTCCCAGTCACACCAAAGAAAGCTCCCCTTCACTCCTGAATCTGTAAAGATAGCACCTGATCCTGCTGGGACAGATTTGTTCTCCAACACTTCAGGAAGGCTGACTGATGTTATCACTGCAATAGGGTATTTTGCTGGAAAGATCTCACTCTTACATGCCTGTGATGTATATAGATGTGTGTAGAGAAAACTCGAAATAAGTGATTTAACATGAGCACTACATATTTTGTAAACTTGGTTACACTTTATTTTGATAGTCCACTTTAGACATTCTACCAACTATAAGTAACTTTGCAGCTATATGTCTATTAACTCTCAGAGTAGACAAAGGTAGGTTTAGGTGTTAATAGAATAGTGGACAGTGTTAGAAGATATTAAGCAGACAGTCTACTAATACTCTAATAACTGCTAAGTTGCAAAGTTACTTACTAATAGTAGAACATCTAAAGTGGACTATCAAAATAAAGTGTTACCAAAATACTAACATATCACTTATTAATCATTTATGAATGCATAGTCATATTTTTTTAAATGATTAGTCCATCATTAACTAATTACTTGTAAATTACTTGTAAATTAATTAACAACACATACACAAATTGTTAGCATATCACTTATTAAACATTTATATTTATATTTTATCATTAACTAACCACTTATAAATGACTTACAACTGAACGTTATGATAAAGTGTTACCCTTTTATGTTTTTTTTATGTTTAATGCCTTAAACTGCAACTTTTTGAAAATGGGTTTCAAAGTTTTTGAAAATGCTAGTAAACAAGTAATTAACAGCCAATATGCTACTAGTTTGACTGAATGTTGATTTTTTTTTTTTTTTTTTTTTTTTGTTAAATACAAACTCAGTTTTTCAGCATAAATCCACTCACTAAACACACACACAACACTGGATGGTGGAAGGCTGTTTATTTTGCATGGATGGTTGTTTTAAATTAGAGGGCTTTCCGAGCCCCTCTAATCCATTTGATTAGCTGAACGCAGGAATCTTTGCAAAGCACAAAGAGCCCTTTCAAAGTCCCTTTCAGAATTAAACAGCATAGATCCCAGGAATGTTGTATTTGTACTTTATTCCATTCAGTTTTTCTTGCCAAATATTAGCTATGTTATAGACAATTTAAACATTCCAATTAAATTTGACTTATAGTTTAAACCTTGTGTGAATTAATGTGTGCTTATGAGGCATCTTATTCAATCAAAAGCAAAGTAGTGAGTAATCATCATGTGGAAGTTGGGAATTTAACCATGAGCCATTTAGACTCCATCAGTTGACCTCATCATCAATCACTCCATTCATCTATTATTACGTACAGGGAGAGACCATGGAGATACAGTATATCAGTGTTTAGTACAGCTGTCTGACCTAACAATTGTAAAATATGGTGTGCCACAAGGCTCAGTCTAAGGTCCTTTGATGTTCACCTAGTACATGCTGCCCTTAGGTGGTATCATTAGGAAAAATGCCAGTTTCACTCACATAAAGATATTGTATGCACAATGACTCATTGGTAATTCCTTTATAGTTCAATAATTACTGTGTTTTTTTTATATATTGTTGATAAGTAGTTTAGGTTATGGGTGGGGTTAGATGCTTAAACATATCTATGAAAGTATAAATATACAAAGAATTATATGAGTCTTGGTCTGATGCAAAAGAAAGCATCCTTCCTTGTACATCAAAATAGTGACATCTCTGGGTACTTTTAACTTAATAGTGATGCTAAAGATGCTTGACCATGCTTCAGTTTTTGATGCCTTAAAGGGAAAAGTTCACTTCCAGAACAAAAATTTACAGATAATTTACTCACCCCTTTGTCATTCAAGATGTTCATGTCTGTCTTTCTTTCTTCAGTCGATAAGAAATGATGTTTTTTTGAGGAAAACATTTCATGATTTCTCTCCGTATGGTGCCTGCGTAAGTTTGAACTTCCAAAATGCAGTTTAAATGCAGCTTCAAAGGGCTCCAATCCCAGCTGAGGAAAAAGAGTCTTATCTAGCAAAACGATTGGTCATTTTCTAAACAAATTGACAATTTATATACTTTTTAACCTTAAATGCTGTTCTTGTCTAGCTCTGTGTGTAGTCTGTGTATTCTGGTTCAAGACAGTTAGGGTATGTCAAAAAACTCCCATCTTATTTTCTCCTCCAAGTTCGAAATCGTTCTACATCGTACAAGTACCAACCCAGTGTTTACAAAGTGAACAGCGATGTAAGATGATTTTAAAGTTGGAGAAGAAAATGAGATGGAAGCTTTTCGACATACCCTAACTGTACCCTGAACTGGAATACACAGAGTACACACAGAGCTGGACAAGACCAGCATTTAAGGTTAAAAAGTATATAAATTGTTTTTTGTTTTAGAAAATGACAGATTGTTTCACTAGATAAGACCCTTCTTCCTCAGCTGAAGAAGAGCCTTTTGAAGCTGCATTTAAACTGCATTTTGGAAGTTCAAATTTGGGGCACCATAGAAGTCCACTATATGGAGAGAAATCCTGAAATGTTTTTTCTCAAAGATAATCTCTTTACGACTGAAGTAAGAAAGAAATGAACATCTTGGATGACAAGGGGCTGAGTAAATTATCTATAAAGTTTTGTTTTGGAAGTGAACTTCTTTAAGAGTAAATAACCTAATGGAGATCTGATCTCGAGCAAGCAAATGAACTCAAACATAAAGTCTGTCACAAGGACAGACTGAGAAGAGCAGATCCATTCGCAGCATTTATTAGATAAGACAAAACAAAACAAACACACAGGGGCAGGCAGAAATCGTAGTCAAAACACAGGCAGAAAGGTCGTGGCTGGCAGCGAGAATCAAACACGGGAGGGAGTCCAGGAATCAAACACGGGAAAACAAACACGGGAAGAAACGCTTAGAAATGCAGTGTGAGAGTGGTTTATATGCAGTCCTAGAAATGAGGTGCAGGTGTGAGCGGTAATCAGTGCAGTGAGAAACAAGGAGCAGGTGAATGCAGTGATTAGTGCAGTGGCTTGTGGGGAATGAAGTCCATGATGTGTAGTGCAAGAGTTTATGATGACAGGACGACTCAATTCCCCCCCAAGGAGCGGCTTCCAGACGCTCTAACCACATAATGAAACCGGAGGGTGGTGGAGCGGAGGCGGAACAGGGGGAGGGATGGAGGGCCAGGTCCATGTGGGGGTAATGGAGCTATGGACAGAGGCGGGACCGGCGGAGGGAGAAGCCATGGTGGAGGAAGGGTTGGCTCCTCCATGGGGCCGACCGATAGAGGTGGAGCCGGTGGAGCCCGAGGCGGAACCGGAGAGTCGATGGTCCTGGGCAACACAGAGGATCCGGAGGGCCAAGGCGGAACCCAAGGCTCTGGCGACCAAGGTGGAGATGGAGGTCCGGAGGTACACGGCGGAGCCGGAGCGACAGAGGACCAAGGCTGTGCCCACGGGAGGGAGGAGGTCCACAGAGCCGGTAGGACGGAGCGACGAGGCGCAGCCGGAGGAGTAGAGTCCAGAGGCGAAGGTGGGGCGACGACCGACCAGGGCGGAGCTGGAGGGACGATGGAGCCCAGTGGAGCTGGTGGACTGACGGCCGACAGCGGAGACATGGGAGCAGAGAGCCGGGGTGGAGCCGCAGGGTCGGAGGGCCGAGGCGGAGTCCAGGACTCTGAGGCTGGAGGCGATGGTGAGGGATCCTCCAGCCAGGACACCGATGGAGACTGGCAGACCCACGGCAACTCCTCTGCACCGAAGGTGGGTTGAAGGTGAGCCGAGGGACTGTCAGGAGACAGAGGTGGTGGGACTGGAGCAGTAGGGAGGGTGGGTGGGAAATTAGACAGTCCATACATGGCCTCCGTGGCCAGAACAGGGCAGACAGGAATCTCAGGAAGGCTGGGCGGAACCAGCATAGGCTCTGGACGACTGGACGGAACCAGTGGAGGCTCTGGAAAGCTGGGCGGAACCAGCGGAGGCTCTGGAAGGCTGGGCGGAACCAGCGGAGACTCTGGGAGGCCGGGCTGCACCAGCGGAGACTCTGGGAGGCCGGGCGGCACCAGCGGAGACTCTGGACGGCCAGGCGGAACCAGCGGAGACTCTGGACGGCCGGGCGGAACCAGCGGAGACTCTGGACGGCCGGGCGGAACCAGCGGAGACTCTGGACGGCCGGGCGGAACCAGCGGAGACTCTGGGAGGCTGGACGGAGCCATCTTGGCCGGGGAATCAGGCTTGGCGGCCATCTTGGCCAGGAACTCAGGAACGGCGGCCATCTTGGCCGGGGACTCAAGAACGGCGGCCATCTTGGCCGGGAACTCAGGAACATCGGCGGCCATCGTGTGTGCAGACTCTGGCGTGGCAGCCATCTTGCGTAGTGGCTCTGAGCTGGAGTTTACTGTGGGAACATTGTTGTCCTCTTCTTTGATTCCCACAGTAAAAGGAGAGCCACTCATTTGCAGAGCAATGTCAATGTAAATTTGTAAAGTCCAGTTAGGTGCAAACATGGGAATGAGTGAAGCCAATGGCTCTAAGAGTCCTCCACGGAAGAAAATCATCAGGCAAGCCTCATCCATAGTAAACTGATTTGCCAATTCAATAAAGTCCATTGCATACTCCTCAACAGACCGCTCACCTTGTTTGAGACGCATTATCTGTACTGTTGAATTCGTGCTGGAACCAGATGACACCATACTAGCTGCTGGATCCTTGTAGTGGCGAAGTCTTCTGTCACAAGAGGACTGAGACGAGCGGATCCATTCGCAGCATTTATTAGATAAGACAAAACAAAACAAACACACAGGGGCAGGCAGAAATCGTAGTCAAAACACAGGCAGAAAGGTCGGGGCTGGTAGCGAGAATCAAACACGGGAGGGAGTCCAGGAATCAAACACGGGAAAACAAACACGGGAAGAAACGCTCAGAAATGCAGCCGGGGCAATACAAGACTTCGCCAAGAGCTAGGTGTGAGAGTGGTTTATATGCAGTCCAAGAAATGAGGTGCAGGTGTGAGCGGTAATCAGTGCAGTGAGAAACAAGGAGCAGGTGAATGCAGTGATTAGTGCAGTGGCTTGTGGGGAATGAAGTCCATGATGTGTAGTGCAAGAGTTTATGATGACAGGACGACTCAATTCATGACAAAGTCAGCGCTATAGAGCAAATGACTTAAAAACATGTTATGTCCAATTCTGCAAAGAAAAACGGAAAGCTGAGGTGCAAGATGTGCAGAACTAACAGAGACAGCAGATTTCTGCAGAGACAAAAGGCTGTGGTTGCTGCCAGAGTGCATCTATTAAGTACAGACTTGAAGGGTGTGAATTGTTATTATTCTGTTATAATTGCTAGCAATTTGTTTTCATTCTCACAGTTTTTATTTCTGTTAGGCAGAGACAAAAATGCTTTTAAATCATAAGTGTTTCAGTGTTGTAAAACAAATAAAAGTTCAAAACTCTTAAGAGGTAAGCGCTCCTCTGAAGGTTTCTCCTTCGTCTTACTTAAAAGAATATTTACTTTCACTGTCACCTTTGACTTACAGGTTTGATTGTGTTACGCCAGGCCAGCAGAGGGAGCCTTTGCCTCTCAGTGACTGTTGCTGCTCCCTCTGCTGCTTCACTGGTTACTTCCTGTCTGTCAGCCATTTTAAGCAGCACCATGCCAAACACAAGCTGCGAAGTATTGTTTTGCCTTAGCGAACTCTACCGAGCGTTTCCCTTGTTTTCTAGTTCCCGTGTTCCAGTTTTCGGCCGTGTTTCTTAGTTACTTAGTTTATTCCTGTCTCGTTTCCAAGTCTTAGTCTAGTCTAGTCATAGTTTTGCCTTGTTTGTTTGTTTGTTTGTTTGTTTTTCTTTGTTACTTTGACTGCCCTTCTGGATTACGACCGTCACGCCTGTTCACTGGATTACTCTTTCGGATTACCCTGTTTATTCCTGTTTGCTGATATTTTGACCCTGCCTGTCGACCACGATCTCATTAATAAAAGCTGCATTTGGATCCTCATCTCCGTCGTCATTTGTAATAGAATACTTCGCCACCCCGGATCCAGCAGCTTTTCTCACCAGCAGTTTGCCATGGACCCAGTCATCAGCTTCGCTCTCAGGAAACAAGGTATTTGGCCCCTCGAGGTCTACATTCAGGATTTCTTGGACATTATTCACCACTCTAATTTCCCGGACTGTGCACTCATAGACTTTTTTTGCCATGGACTTAATGAACCACTGAAATCTATATTAATACTCCGTGGTCCACGAGGGTCGCTCTGTGAACTTTTGAACTTTGCTTTGTCAGTCACTGGCTCCTCATTCACTGTGGTCGCTTCCGAGGAGTCAGTGAACAAGCTACAAATCACAGCCAAATATCTAAAGCCACAGCGTAAGATGTCTGCTAGCCCAGAGCCTCAGCACAAGATGTCTGCCAGCTTAAAGCCTCAGCACAAGATGTCTGCTAGCCCAGAGCCTCAGCACAAGATGTCTGCCAGCTTAAAGCCTCAGCACAAGATGTCTGCTAGCCCAGAGCCTCAGCACAAGATGTCTGCCAGCTTAAAGCCTCAGCACAAGATGTCTGCTAGCCCAGAGCCTCAGCACAAGATGTCTGCCAGTTTAAAGCCTCAGCACAAGATGTCTGCTAGCCCAGAGCCCCAGCACAAGATGTCTGCCAGCTTAAAGCCTCAGCACAAGATACCTGCTAGCCCAGAGCCACAGCACAAAATGGCCACCCTTCCAGAGACAGTTCACAAGATGGCCGCCCTTCCAGAGACAGTTCCCAAGATGGCCGCCCTTCCCGAGTCTGTTCACAAGATGGCCGCCGTCCCAAAGCCCGTTCACAAGATGGCTTCCGTTCCTGAGTTCCCGGTCAAGATGGCCGCCCTTCCAGAGCCCATTCACAAGATGGCCGCCCTTTCTGAGTCAGTTCACAAGATGGCCGCCCTTTCTGAGTCATTTCATAAGATGGCCGCCTTTCCAGAATCTGCACGCAAGATGGCTTCAGTTCCTGAGTTCCCGGCCAAGATGGCTTCCATTCCTGAGTTCCCGGCAAAGACGGCTTCCGTTCATGAATTCCCGGCCAGGATGACTGCCGTTCCTGTGTCTCCGACCAAGATGGCCGCCACGCCCGAGCCTGCACCCAAGATGGCCGCCATTCCCGAATCTAACGTCAAGATGGTGGCTGCAGCATCAGACCCTCACGTTTCCATGGCTTATCAGAAACTAATATCCAGCCTGGAGGACCCACCATTGCTGTCAGCAAGAACAGTCAGTCTCCTACTGTCATTGCCTGTCAAGCCAGCACCTGCTCACGCCACGTCAACCAAGCCACCGCCTGTTAACGTTATATCCCCTTCTCTTGAACCTGCACCAGCCGCCGTTCCTGCCAAGTCAAGTCACGTCACAGTCGCTGTTCCTGCCATGTCAAGTCAAGACACAACTGCTGCTGCTCCTGTCAAGTCAAGTCATGTCACAGTCGCTGTTCCGGCCAAGTCAAGTCATGTCATGTCACAGCAATTGTTCCTTCAGAGCCAAGTCAAGCAGCACTCCCCGAGCCAAGCCAAGCAGCATTCAGAGAGTCAAGTCAAGCAGCACTTCCTGAGTCAAGTCTAGACACCCCAACACTTCCAGATTCCAAGCAAGTTAAAGCAGCACTTTCAAGGTCACGTCAAGATACAGCAGTTCCCTTCGAGCCAAGTCAAGTCACAGCTGTTCCTGTCACGCCAAGTCAAGTCACAGCTGTCCCCTCCGAGCCAAGTCACGCCTCGCCCAAGCGTCCAGAGCCTTCGCTCCCAAGCCACGCAAAGCCCTCGCTCCCAAGCCACACAGAGCCTTCGCTCCCAAGCCACGCAGAGCCCTCGCTCCCAAGCCACACAGAGCCCTCGCTCCCAAGCTACGCAGAGCCCTCGCTCCCAAGCCACGCAGAGCCCTCGATCCCATTGCCGACTGCGTTACCGGTGATGGCAATCGCCATTTTGAGTGTGTGGGCCGCACACTGCGTCCCAGAGGCCTCATCTGTCCGTGTTTCTGTCAACGAGTCTGCCCCAGAGGCCTCGTATGTCCCTGAGTTTGTTCACGAGTCTTCTCCAGAGGCCTCGTCTGCCCATAAGTTTGTCAACGAGTCTGCTCTGGAGGCCTCATCTGCCCACGTGTCCGCTGCGCCTATACCTCTTATGGAGGTGGCGTCTTTGGCGGAACCCCCTGAGGAGGCGGCTCCCGCTGCAGATCCTCAGAAGGGGGTATCATCCAGACATGAACTAACTGCCCGCTCAACCACTGTCAAGTTTCCTGCTCTCCCTGCACCCCCGTGGTTTCCCGCTCTGCTGTGGGGATTCTTGTTTCTGTCCACTCTGCCATGGCTACCCAAGCTCCCTGATCAGCCATGGTCCCCTGAACTGTTTGACCTGCCATGGCTACCCAAGCTCCCTGTTCTGCAATGGCCCCTTGAACTGTTTTGGCTACCCAAGCTCCCTGATCAGCCATGGTCCCCTGAACTGTTTGCTCTACCATGGATGCCCAAGCTCCCTGATCCGCCTTGGCCTTCTGGACTGTCTGCTCTACCAAGGCCCCCTGCTCTACCTGCACCACCCTGGCTCTCGCTGGATTCTCTGCCTTTGCTCCACGGTCCAGGCCCACCACTGCTCCATAGTGATCCTGTTGTCCCTGTCTGCCCTGTCACGGCTATGAAGGCCTTTCCTGAGATCCCTGCCCGCCCTGACTCTGCACCTTGCTCCCCCCCACCATTTTGGACTTATTGTTTTTGTATTTTGTTTGAGCGCCAGGAGTCGCTCCTAGAGGGGGGGGGGGGGGGTATGTTACGCCAGGCCAGCAGAGGGAGCCTTTGCCTCTCAGTGACTGTTGCTGCTCCCTCTGCTGCTTCACTGGTTACTTCCTGTCTGTCAGCCATTTTAAGCAGCACCATGCCAAACACAAGCTGCGAAGTATTGTTTTGCCTTAGCGAACTCTACCGAGCGTTTCCCTTGTTTTCTAGTTCCCGTGTTCCAGTTTTCCGTGTTTCTTAGTTACTTAGTTTATTCCTGTCTCGTTTCCAAGTCTTAGTCTAGTCTAGTCATAGTTTTGCCTTGTTTGTTTGTTTTTCTTTGTTACTTTGACTGCCCTTCTGGATTACGACCGTCACGCCTGTTCACTGGATTACTCTTTCGGATTACCCTGTTTATTCCTGTTTGCTGATATTTTGACCCTGCCTGTCGACCACGATCTCATTAATAAAAGCTGCATTTGGATCCTCATCTCCGTCGTCATTTGTAATAGATTGTAAAGCATAATGTGAAAAACAAAATTTGTGAATGATTTAAAATTTAATTTAAAATTGGAATGCTCAAACTAAATGATTAGAATAGACTTAACACACAGAGAAACTTGCAGCAAGCTGCTAGAGATTCTTTAGGCTGTTGTTGCCAGCATAGGGAGCAACATTAGGTCAGGCAATTTCAGACACCTGCATGAGCTGATCAAAAAGGTCAACTCTATTACATGAGTAAACATGGAGAACAACTTAAAACCACTAACCTCACTAAAAACAGACAGTCCTTTCACCCTAATGAACACTGTCAGCCTTGATCTTCTACATTAACTGAGAAACACTGTTTTTCTGTTTAAATAAATTAAGAAAAAAAAAAAAGAATTCTGGACAGACTCTGAGTTCTTTCCTTTTGTCCATGTTCCACAAAAGCTGGGTTGTAATCTAAACAAATATGTCTAGCATTAGATGAGAAATATCCTGGAGAAAATGTTTATGCAGTTTTAAGGAGCATGTGGCGCAAACAACAGCCTCTGTACATTATAACTTCATTCCTGTTTTAAAGGCAAAGGATGTATTCCCCAAAAAGGAAACATTTTGACTTTTAAAAACACATATTTAGAAATTTGGCTTGTGAATATAATACATCACACACATGTAATATGTATGTTTATGCATATGTGTGTAATGTGATTTTGATTAACCATAAATATGAATGTAAACATTATATTTTAACTTGCAAATGTTAAAAGGCAATAAAGTCCTAATTTAGTTATATAACTGTGTAAGACAAAGTAGTTACATAATAAAATATTGTGACTTGAGAATTGGCTTTAACGAATCTCCTTGTTCTGTTTAGCAACTTGTTTGTCTCGATTTAATGATGATAGTCAGGAATTCTTTGGAAAGTGAGAAGCTGCTTGTGTCATTGAACTAACAGATGGAAAACTGAGGCAAGTTTCGCTCTTCAGAGATGTACAATAAATTCTCCATTTCAGCTTTGACTATGAGAGCGTTCTGGTGAGACTATCCATCACACTTGAAATGGAAAGTAAAAGTCAAAATTATAACACAACATCTGCTTCAGTCATGTGACTTGAACCGGACCATCATTTACAAAGTGCAACAGTTCAAACAGAACTTTCAATAAACAACTTTATAATATTGAATTTCATACATTTTTTGTAAGCCAGTGCATTTAATGTTGCACACATAAATATTACAACAGGAGCCTGTTTGTACTAATCACTCATATTTACACACAAATGTCAGTTAAATCCAAAACTTCAACCTGTAAATCTTTTTGAAGAGGTCTTTCTTGGGAAGACTGCTGTCTAAAAACATCATGCTAAACGGACCCTTGGGTGCTCGATGTCAAACCCACCCAAACCATCGGTGTGAACTCTGTTCTCCTGTACAGCTGTGGCTCCACAACTCTGTAAGCCAGCACATCTGGGAAGCTTCTGAGTCCATGCGATCTAGCGTCTGGAACGCATAAAAAACGGCATATCAGCCAAGCTGGATCAAGCCAGCATGCCAGACATTATTAGACAGACCTTTGAGCATCCTCATGTCGGTGTGTGGGTTTAGAAGAGGTATAAAAGCAAAGCATACCAGTGGCATCGAAACATGAGCAAAGCTGTGAGCAATTTTGCCAGCGTTGGCTGGGTAGTGTGTGAAAGTCTTCCAAGAGCATGCGTAATCCACACACAAATATTAAATCGTGTCTTCTTTGTGGCGGTGTGGAGATTTGGAGTCTGGTTTGGACAGCAGGTTAGTGAGTCTGACTGCACTTTTGCACTCGCAGTGACATCATTTGTCCTTTCTGCACAGAAATAAGATCATAAAATATGGTAATAGGGAAGTCAAATCAAGTCACCTTTATTTTTATTGTTCTAGATTGTTTCAAAGCAGCTTCCTAGTATTAAACAGGAAAGATTTAAAAAAATTGATGATGCACACGTAACCCCTTAAGCTCGTAATACTGGTACCAGTATAGGAATTGCGTCATTGCATATTTTTTTCGAAAATTATACGTGTTGGAGTACAAATATAGACATATATAGTATTTTTTGAAAGTTTAAAATCTAAACTTTCAGAATACAGTACATGCATGTTTTAGCATTTATGTTACATAACATCGGCATAACCTCGATAATAAGGTCTGAATTTGCCCTCCACAAACAAGCCACCCTCCGTGAAGATTGACGTAATAATATTTATATTCATATTCTTATCGCTCAAACTTACCAAACATAGATGAGACATATATCAAATTAAAGCACTTAAGGCGACACAGCTTTACAATATATTAAAGATGTAACCATCAATGTGTGCGATAGAGTTGAATGGTGTGGTTTCTACTAGTTTTGCCTTAACACGTCTGTGTCACACCCCTGGATCTAGTTGGCTTCTCCCATCATCTCCCCCTGCTGCACTGTGTGTTTTGGTTTCTCTCCTCATTCCCTACACCTGTGAGTCTAATCAGTATGTCTTTATAAGTGTTTTTATTTTCCCTGATGTTTGCCGGACGTTGTTGTTACTACCCCGTGTTCCTGTGTTTCCTGTTCAGCTCCTTGGATTATTAAAGTCTTTTCGTTTGTATTATGTTGTTGTTTGTCTGTTCCACGTCTCAGCGTGACAGTACGTCCGGCCAACACAGTTTTTCAGTGTTTTACCCCCGTTTTTGTTTCTCGTTCGTTTTGGTTAATCTCGCCAGTGCCACTCCTGACCCAGAACCCAGACAGCCACCACCCCGACACGCGGAGAGCGACAGAGCCAGCGCCTACAGGAAAGACGGCGCAGTTCATCGCCGTGGAGCAGAGACCGAGGCCGTCTGATCAGGTGCGAGAGCCGGCCACTGTGACCGCAATGGTGGAGATTTCAGTGGAGCGTGAGGATGCTGAGCACAGCACCACCCATTGCACCGCCGCTGAGGGTGAGCTTAATCTGGACCTGGGACATACAGTTATGGTTTGAACAAGATTTGACTTTATCTAAGGATATAAATATTGATATCCTTATATTGATTCCTATACATTCTAAACTGTCAGCCTGCATGGATTTCCCACCCACCCTCCCTCAGTTACCTCTGCCTAGTAGCCCTGCTATTTCAACCATGCCACCTCTGCTTCCTGTTAGCCCTTCAGCTCACCCTCAGCCCACCATCTGTGCGGTGGGTTTGCCGCGGGTCTGCCAGTCTCCATCGGTGTCATTGCTGGAGGATCCCTCATCTTTGCCTCCAGCCTCAGAGTCCTGAACTCTGCATCGGCCCTCTGACCCAGCGGCTCCACCCCGCCTCTCAGCTCCCTCATCTCCACCATCGCCCGTCAGTCCACCAGCTCCACCGGGCTCCATCGTCCCTTCGGCTCCGCCCTGGTCAGTCCTCGCCGCACCTTTGCCTCAGGACTCTACTCCTCCAGCTGCGCCTTGTCGCTCCATCTCCTCCTTGGCTCCTCCCTCCGTCATCACCTCCCTGGACTGTTCCGTCACCACCCTGGATTCCATCTATTGCCCTCCTCCCGGGAGTCCGTCCTCCGCCGAAGCCCCCTCCAAAGACTTTGTACCGTTGTTTTCCCTGTTAGTCGGCACGAGGATGTGCCTACCGGGAGGGGGAGGTAACGTCACACCCCTGGACCATCTAGTTGGCTTCTCCCATCATCTCCCCCTGCTGCACTGTGTGTTTTGGTTTCTCTCCTCATTCCCTACACCTGTGAGTCTAGTCAGTATGTCTTTATAAGTGTGTGTATTTTCCCTGATGTTTGCTGGACGTTGTTGTTACTACCCCGTGTTCCTGTGTTTCCTGTTCAGCTCCTTGGATTATTAAAGTCTTTTCATTTGCATTACGTCGTTGTTTGTCTGTTCCTCGTCTCAGTGTGACAGTCTGTATTGACAGCCGATTATGTCATCACATAATGTGTCATATTATCTGAAAAGCTCGCAATCAGATCTGTCCAAAAAGACACCGATCAAACTTCTAGACCAATCCATTTCTGATTTAAGCCTTTCCACGCTCAGAACTCAAAATGCGCACCGCCCCCTAGCGTACTAGCAGCCAGCTCAATATACAGTTAGGAAACTATGGATTGTGAACAAATACAATAATAATTAGGAATTATTCCACCCATGTGTTAAAATTTAAGGTGTTTTGTGTAAAATGAGACCATTTTAATCCATTTAGCCCAATGTATGTGGGAATGGGACACTTTTGAATTCAGGTATACCTTATCTTGCAAAATGGAGACACCTAGAGGAAAAATTGCCTCCATTCAAATAAATCTCAAAAACTTGTTACAAAGAAAATTCTGTTTACTGGCACCTAGTGAAATTAAAAGAAACTTTCTGCAGGACGATGGGCCAAACAGATCTTAAAAAAAACTTTCAAATTGTAAAAAAAAAAAAATAACGGATTTTTTTTTTTATTTGTGTTTATCATAAAACATAAAATTATTTAAAAAAACTATATATATATATATATATATATATATATATATATATATATTATATTTATAAATTATTCCACCAATGTGTTACAATTTAGGGTATTTTCTGTGAAATGAAACCATTTTAACCAAGTTGCTCCAATGTATGTGAGTAGGGCACTGTTTAAATTCAGGTATGTCAAAATCAGTAAAAAATCCAAAATATGCCAAAGAGCTTAAGGGGGTCATTGGATGCCCATTTTCCACAAGTTGATATGATTCTTTAGGGTCTTAATGAGAAGTCTACAACATACTTTGGTTAAAATTTCCGGTAACACTTTATTTTAAGGATCAGGAATTAGACAGTAATTAATGACTAATAACTGCATTTGTA
Source organism: Garra rufa (assembly GCF_049309525.1). Classification (NCBI taxonomy): domain Eukaryota; kingdom Metazoa; phylum Chordata; class Actinopteri; order Cypriniformes; family Cyprinidae; genus Garra; species Garra rufa. The sequence goes on from NC_133378.1 coordinate 15,953,940, forward strand.
AATGACTAGTTATAGACTTGTATGCCATAACAAGCTAATAAGGCCTTTATTGGCTGTTGTCTTATGTTGGTCTTATAGACCCTTTATATTTGTTTCTGTCCTAACAGTGTACTAATTAGCTAAACAAACTAATAGCTTGTATTGTGCGAATTACAAACTTTATAAGTTCTCAGTACGATATGCGAATGTGTAGCTTAAGTATAAAATAAAATAAAAAGTATAAAATAAAAATAGAATAGGAATTTCATCAGACATTTAAATGAGCTGAAAAACAGTTACACAAAAGCAGTCTTCTAGCTGTTGTTCCATACTAATAAATGATTAATAAACAAAATATTCCCCATTCCCTTAATTTATTAACAGCTAGCAATCACTTTTCTCACTAATAAATGCTGTATTACTTCAGATTATGTTCCCTATTCTAAAGTAGAAAAGACACATGAAAGATTGCAGTGAAGAATTCTGTCTTTATTGTTTGATGGTTCAACAAGAGAACAAACTACAGATGAGACACATCTGCAAACTTTCATGTCACTTTTCTACTTTAGAATAGGGAACATAATCTGAAGTAATACTATGTATTAGTGAGAAATTTGCTTGTTAGCTATTAATAAATTCAGGGAATGGGGAATATTTAGTTTTTAAATCATTTTTTAGTATGGAACAACTGCTAGAAAGACTGTGCTTTTGTGTAAAAGTGTTTTTCTGTTAATTGAAATGTCTGTGATAAAATGCCTATTCATATTTATTTTATACTTATAAGCTACACATTCACATAGTGTATTGAGAACTTATAAAGTGTGTAATTTGCACAATACAAGCTATTAGTTTGTTTTATGTTTAGCTAATTAATACACTGTTAGGACAGAAACAAGTATAAAGGGTCTATAAGACAAAAATAAGACAACAACCAATTAAGGCCTTATAAAAAGCTTGTAATGGCATACAAGTCCAATACTATTCACTTAGAAAGGCAGTTATTAGTCATTAATTACTGTCTAATTCCTGATCCTTAAAATAAAGTGTTACCAAATTTCATTTAAATGCTAATGAGCTCTGCTCGCCCCGCCCCTCTTTGCCGTAGAATGATGAGCTGTAATATTTACTTTAGCCGCGTTTAGCCGTGTAACTTGCTAACAAGCATATTATTAAGAAAGTCCATTTGCAAAGATGCATAAAAAAAAAACCTTATACTCACTTCTGCTGTGGGTGAAGCTGCATCACGAATGATTCACACAAACATAAAAGCATATGTACAGTCATGGCCAAAAGTTTTGAGAATGACACAAATATTAGTTTTCACAAAGTTTGCTGCTAAACTGCTTTTAGATCTTTGTTTCAGTTGTTTCTGTGTTGTACTGAAATATAATTACAAGCACTTCATACGTTTCAAAGGCTTTTATCGACAATTACATGACATTTATGCAAAGAGTCAGTATTTGCAGTGTTGGCCCTTCTTTTTCAGGACCTCTGCAATTCGACTGGGCATGCTCTCAATCAACTTCTGGGCCAAATCCTGACTGATAGCAACCCATTCTTTCATAATCACTTCTTGGAGTTTGTCAGAATTAGTGGGGTTTTGTTTGTCCACCCGCCTCTTGAGGATTGACCACAAGTTTTAAGATTTGGGGAGTTTCCAGGCCATGGACCAAAAATGTCAACGTTTTGGTCCCCGAGCCACTTAGTTATCACTTTTGCCTTATGGCACGGTGCTCCATCGTGCTGGAAAATGCATTGTTCTTCACCAAACTGTTGTTGGATTGTTGGAAGAAGTTGCTGTTGGAGGGTGTTTTGGTACCATTCTTTATTCACGGCTGTGTTTTTGGGCAAAATTGTGAGTGAGCCCACTCCCTTGGATGAGAAGCAACCCCACACATGAATGGTCTCAGGATGCTTTACTGTTGGCATGGCACAGGACTGATGGTAGCGCTCACCTTTTCTTCTCCGGACAAGCCTTTTTCCAGATGTCCCAAACAATCGGAAAGAGGCTTCATCGGAGAATATGACTTTGCCCCAGTCCTCAGCAGTCCATTCACCATACTTTTTGCAGAAGATCAATCTGAAGTGGCTTCTTTGCTGCCCTTCTTGACACCAGGCCATCTTCCAAAAGTCTTCGCCTCACTGTGCGTGCAGATGCGCTCACACCTGCCTGCTGCCATTCCTGAGCAAGCTCTGCACTGGTGGCACTCCGATCCCGCAGCTGAATCCTCTTTAGGAGATGATCCTGGCACTTGCTGGACTTTCTTGGACGCCCTGAAGCCTTCTTAACAAGAATTAAACCTCTTTACTTTAAATTCTTGATGATGCTATAAATAGTTGATTTAGGTGCAATCTTAGTAGCCACAATATCCTTGCCTGTGAAGCCATTTTTATGCAACGCAATGATGGCTGCAAGCGTTTCTTTGCAGGTCACCATGGTTAACAATGGAAGAACAATGATTTCAAGCATCACCTTCCTTTTAACATGTCAAGTCTGCCATTCTAACCCAATCAGCCTGACATAATGATCTCCAGCCTTGTGCTTGTCAACATTCTCACCTGAGTTAACAAGACGATTACTGACATGATCTCAGCAGGTCCTTTAATGACAGCAATGAAATGCAGTGGAAAGTTTTTTTTTTTTTTTCGGGATTAAGTTAGTTTTCATGGCAAAGAAGGACTATGCAATTCATCTGATCACTCTTCATAACATTCTGGAGTATATGCAAATTGCTATTATAAAAACTTAAGCAGCAACTTTTCCAATTTCCAGTATTTATGTAATTCTCAAAACTTTTGGCCACGACGTAAACCCCCTTAGTTGTCATAAATTCACTGTAAACCACAGCTTCACAGGGCTTATTGCTTTTATAAAATGGTTATTAGGGCTGGGCAATTTTTTTTTAGATTAATCCGACTTATTTACCTTGCGCGATGTTAAAACAGAAAGCCTGTCATTCATTCAGTGCTGATCATAGTGTAGATATTGTTGAAAAGAACCAAGAACAAAGTAATATGCTTGACTTGCAATGCTCCGGTGAAATGCTATAGTATACAGTATACTACAGATCTGCAGAAGCATTTGACGTCACACATAAAGGCACCATATTTCCGTAATAAATGAATAACAATGGCGCGTTGCACTGTTTTGTTTACTACACATGTACTAAAGTGCGGACGACGCTCGCAGTGTTTTCAGCTTCTGCCATCTTTCTATATGACGATATGAACACACAATATCACCAGCTGCTCTGAGAGTCACTTCATTAGCATTTTACTATTTAATTTGAGAAAACTACCGTCATATCACATACTCAACAGCTGCAAGTTCTTCACGGCAAACCTGTTAAAATAAAAGTTTAGTTTAACAAAACTGTGTCGGAAATATTACTATTTAGCAGTCTTAAGACTCAATCTAACAACAATGCTGCTACTACTAATAAATATTAATAAATCTTTATTGTTAAATGAGTAATCATATTTGTTTTCTTTTTAATTTTAACAGTAAACCTGTTGTGCAGTTCTTTGTTCGCCAAAAATAAAAGGGTTTCAATTTCATTTTATCAGGATAAATTAATGTTTTAATTAACCATTTGCAAACCATTGCATAACCATTTTTTTTTAGAAATATCAATAGCATTTGTATTAAAACTATATTCACTAAATGTAATAAAAAAAAATTGGAAAATCTAATCGAGAGCTTGCGACTCGAAATCGAATCAGGACATCTGAATCGATACCCAGCCCTAACGGTTATTCCATATACGTAGTAAGTTTTTTACAAAATAAAACAGAGCAAATAAAGTGTAATAATACTAATAAAAACATTATTCCTCCACCAAACAACATAGTTCCTCAGAAACGGGTGTGTTCCAATAAAGCCGAGCAAAATGGTGTATGTTTATAGAGTAATTTACAACAACTTCGAACGTGGCTCAACCAATCAGAATCAAGGACCAGAACAATCTGTTTTATAATGTGCTATAAAACATCTATAGCAAGACCATAGTGTCATTATTTAGCTCCAGGTCAGGTCAGTGTTGGTTTAGCTCAGTTCAATACGCATGTAAAGTTTATTTATTATGAAACAAGTTCAATTCAGCTATAAACAGCTTTAGTGAAGGTGGTTAGTGTCGTTGCTCAGCTTGACTCAGTTCAATGTTGATTCAATTCAGTTCAATAACAGTGCCAATGCTGCAAAATTCATCAATTATGAACAAATTTAATTTACCAATAAAGCAAATGTCATTATTCATTGTCATTATTCAACTCAATTCATTTAGAGTTTTTTCTCCTTCAATGTGTCAGTGCCGTCAAATTTAAGATATTACTGAATATTAAGAGTCTTTGAGACTCCTACTAATGAAGTGAAAGGTGAGCATCAGAGTGCCTTCTGTAATAGTTGCATATGAGTCCCTCAGTTGCCCTCAGTGTAAAAAGATGGATCTCAAAATCACACAGTCATTGTTGGAAAGGGTTCAAATACAGAAAAAAGTAGAACAGCATGCAGTTTAACTGTTCAGGACAAACAAATGAACAACTATCACAAAATAAAAAATCATAGCTGTGATCATTCAGGTAACAACACAGCATTAAGAATCAAGTGCATGTAAAGCTTTGAACAGGGTCATTTTTTTTTTTATAAAGTCAGCTTTTATTTTCTCTTGTGGACTATATGTAAAAGTCGTTTATGTGAAACATCTTATTTAGATCAGAACTAAATAAAAAAATAACGTGCATTTTATATGATCCCTCTTATTTTAGTAAAATAGTTAACATTTTGTCATATATGTACAGTCTCTCACAAAAGTGAGTACACCCTAAGTGATAACAGCTGTGTGTTGTTTAACCATACAAAGCCACATGTCCTATTCATCATGTTTATATTTGTGTCTGCTTGACAGGACCATACAAACTTGTGTATCTTGTATTAGAGCAGTTAAAATTTGGTGTTTTAAGTACAATTCTCTCATACTGACCACTGGATGTTCAACATGGCTCTCATGGCAAAGAACTCTCTCGGGATTTGAGAATTAGAGTTGTTGCTCTCCACAAAGATGGTCAAGGCTATTAGAGGTTCAGTAACACCCTGAAACCGAGTTACTCTACAGTGGTCAGAGTTACACTACAGTGGTCAGGATCATAAGGAGGTTTTCCAAGATGGGTTCCAATCGAAACAGGCCTTGCAAGGGTCGATCAACGAAGTTGAGCACTCGTTCTGTGCGTCAGGTGCAGAACCTGGCTTCAAAAAACAGATGCATGAGTGTCGCAAAGGTTGCAGAAGTAGAAGGTCAGCTTGTCAGTGCTCAGACCATACGCCACACACTGCAACAAGTCGGTTTGCATAGGCGTCGTCCCAGAAGGAAGCCTTATGTGAAGCTGGCTCACAAAGCCCGCAAACAGTTTGCTGAAGACAACCTGTCCAAGAGCATGCATTACTGGAACCAGTAATGATGAGACTATAAGATACACTTGTTTGGCTCAGATGGTGTCCAGCATGTGTGGCGATGCCCTGGTGAGGAGTACCAAGAAAATTGTGTCTTGTCTACAGTCAAGCATGCTGGTGGTAGCATCATGGTCTGGGGCTGCATGAGTGCTGCTGGTTCTGAGGAGCTGAGGAGTCCATTATTTACTGTACATTCTGAAATAGAACATGATGCATTCTCTCCAGACACTAGGCTGAACTTCAGTTTTCCAACATGATAATGACCCCAAACACATGATGACAACTGCCTTGCTGAGGAAGCTGAAGGTGAAGGTGATGGAGTGGCCAAGTATGTCTCCAGACCTGAACCCTATTAAGCTCCTGTGGGGCATCCTCAAGCGTAAGGTGGAGAAGCACCATGTGTCTAACGTCCGGCAGCTCTGTGATGTCATTATAGAGGAGTGGAAGAGGATCTCAGCAACAACCTGCAGCTCTGGTCAACACCATGCCCAGGATGATTAAGGCAGTGCCAGATAACAATGGTGCTAACACAATATATTGACACTTTAGGGTGTACTCACTTTTGTTGCCAGCTATTTTGACAATAATGGCTGTATGTTGAGTTATTTTCAGAGGACAGTAAATCTATACTGCTATACAAGCTGCACATTGACTACTCTAAAATATATCCAAGTTTCATTTCTATAGTATTGTCCCTAGAGAAAATATATTAAAATGGTTGCTGAAATGTGAGGGGTGTACTCACTTTTGTGAGATACTGTATCTGGAATTATCTCCTTTTTAAGAGGTCAATCAAGCTGCCAATTGAAAACTAGTGGGAAACATCTGTGAGTGTTGAGTATTGAAGCAATGTGCTGTGCTGTTGTGTAATTCATAGAGAGCAACAGTGTTTCTCTCTAGTATGCAATAAGAAGAAAATACAACAAAGTATTGTCATAGTGATTATTATTGTGATTTAAAATTTCAGGACTATATTTCAAGATTGTAATTAGTTACAGCAAAACTGGAGACTTCTGCCACTCTACACAGAAACGAATTTGAAAGACATTTGTTGACTGCACTGGTAAACAAAGCCATTTAAAATGCAACATCAAAAGGAAATTTCATCATAATTCAAGAAAATGCTTGGATGATGAAATGAGTTGTAATGAATGAAGGCTGTTTTGATGAATCCAGCACTCCAGTCTTTCAAAAACATCCTCTTTTTTTGTCTGTCCAGTCATTTTCCCATGATTCTGCGGTTTCTCAATTCAAGCCCATGGCACTGAAGTCACTGAGAAAACTTTTACACAGGAACAGAGACAATACAGCTCTGTGTTTATTGCTGGAAATGGTCAGTGTCTCTGGTCCACTGGGTACAGAAACGCTTTTAGCCATGCTTGTGATATTAAACAGACACTATGTGTCTGTGAGAAATAGTGAAAGGTGTAACGGTCTGGATGAGCTCTTCATTCGCAGCATGTCTGAAAGCAAACAAACCATAGAACCTTGTCATTTTGTGTTGTCTATAATTTTACACAAAGTATTCAAGGATGCCTCATTTTGGACAACTTCTAAGACTTCTCAACTCTGGCTTGCAATTTTCTGAGGAGTTCAGCTCTAACCCTAATCAAACACACCTGAAGTTGTGTTTGTTAATCAAGATCTTTAGGATCTCTAGAAAGTTACAGGCAGGTGAGTTTGATCAAGGTTCGAGCTAAACCATGTTGGAAAAAAACAACATATGCTGGTTTTAGCTGGTCCTTTGCTGATTTTTGCTAGTCCTTTGCTGGTTTATGCTGGTCCTTAGCTGGTTTAAGCTTGCCCTTTGCTGGTTTATGCTAGTCATTTTCTGGTTTAAGCTGGTCCTTTGCTGGTTTTTGCTTGTTCTTTGCTGGTTTATGCTGGTTCTTTTCTGATTTTTGCTAGTCCATTGCTGGTTTATGCTGTCCTTAGCTGGTTTAAGATTGTCCTTTGCTGCTTTATGCTAGTCCTTTGCTGGTTTAAGCTGGTCCTTTGCTGGTTTTTGCTAGTCCTTTGCTGGTTTAAGATGGTCCTTTGCTGGTTTATGCTAGTCCTTTTCTGGTTTAAGCTGGTCCTTTGCTGGTTTTTGCTAGTCCTTTGCTGGTTTAAGATGGTCCTTTGCTGGTTTATGCTAGTCCTTTTCTGGTTTAAGCTGGTCCTTTGCTGGTTTTTGCTAGTCCTTTGCTGGTTTAAGCTGGTCATTTTCTGGTTTAAGCTGGTCCTTTGCTGGTTTATGCTGGTCCTTTTCTGATTTTTGCTAGTCCTTTGCTGGTTTAAGATGTCCTTTGCTGGTTTATGCTAGTCCTTTTCTGGTTTAAGATGGTCCTTTGCTGGTTTAAGCTGGTCATTTGCTGGTTTTTGCTAGTCCTTTGCTGGTTTAAGCTGGTCCTTTGCTGGTTTATGCTAGTCCTTTTCTGGTTTAAGATGGTCATTTTCTGGTTTAAGCTTGTCCTTTGCTGGTTTTAGCTGGTCCTTAGCTGGTTTAAGATTATCCTTTGCTGGTTTATGCTAGTCCTTTTCTGGTTTAAGATGGTCCTTTGCTGGTTTAAGTTGGTCCTTTGCTGGTTTATGCTGGTCCTTAGCTGGTTTAAGCTTGCGCTTTGCTGGTTTATGCTGGTCCTTAGATGGTTTAAGCTTGCGCTTTGCTGGTTTATGCTAGTCATTTTCTGGTTTAAGTTGGTCCTTTGCTGGTTTATGCTAGTCCTTTTCTGGTTTAAACTGGTTCTTGGCTGGTTTTTGCTAGTCCTTTGCTGGTTTAAGCTGGTCATTTTCTGGTTTAAACTGGTCCTTTGCTGGTTTATGCTGGTCCTTTTCTGATTTTTGCTAGTCCTTTTCTGGTTTAAGATGGTCCTTTGCTGGTTTAAGCTGGTCCTTTGCTGGTTTTTGCTAGTCCTTTGCTGGTTTAAGCTGGTCATTTTCTGGTTTAAGATTATCCTTTGCTGGTTTATGCTAGTCCTTTTCTGGTTTAAGATGGTCCTTTGCTGGTTTAAGCTTGCGCTTTGCTGGTTTATGCTGGTCCTTAGCTGGTTTAAGCTTGCGCTTTGCTGGTTTATGCTGGTCCTTAGCTGGTTTAAGCTTGCGCTTTGCTGGTTTATGCTAGTCATTTTCTGGTTTAAGTTGGTCCTTTGCTGGTTTTTGCTTGTTCTTTGCTGGTTTATGCTGGTTCTTTTCTGATTTTTGCTAGTCCTTTGCTGGTTTAAGATGGTCCTTTGCTGGTTTATGCTGGTGCTTAGCTGGTTTAAGCTGGTCCTTTGCTGGTTTATGCTAGTCATTTTCTGTTTTAAGATGGTCCTTTGCTGGTTTATGCTAGTCCTTTTCTCTTTTTAAGCTGGTCCTTTGCTGGTTTATGCTAGTCATTTTCTGTTTTAAGCTGGTCCTTTGCTGGTTTATGCTAGTCATTTTCTGTTTTAAGTTGGTCCTTTGCTGGTTTATGCTAGTCATTTTCTGGTTTAAACTGGTCCTTTGCTGGTTTAAGCTGATCCTTAGCTGGTTTAAGCTTGTCCTTTGCTGGTTTATGCTAGTCCTTTGCTGGTTTAAGCTTGTCCTTTGCTGGTTTATGCTGGTCCTTTTCTGATTTTTGCTAGTCCTTTGATGGTTTAAGATGGTCCTTTGCTTGTTTATGCTAGTCATTTTCTGTTTTAAGCTGGTCCTTTGCTGGTTTAAGTTGGTCCTTTGCTGGTTTATGCTGGTCCTTAGCTGCTTTAAGTTTGCCCTTTGCTGGTTTATGCTAGTCATTTTCTGGTTTAAGCTGGTCCTTTGCTGGTTTTTCTTGTTCTTTGTTGGTTTATGCTGGTTCTTTTCTGATTTTTGCTAGTCCTTTGCTGGTTTAAGATTGTGCTTTGCTGGTTTATGCTGGCCCTTTTCTGGTTTAAGCTGGTCATTTGCTGGTTTTTGCTAGTCCTTTGCTGGTTTAAGATTATCCTTAGCTGATTTAAGCTTGTCCTTTGCTGGTTTTTCCTAGTCCTTTGCTGGTTTATGCTAATCCTTTGCTGGTTTAAGATGGTCATTTTCTGGTTTAAGCTGGTCCTTAGCTGGTTTAAGCTTGTTCTTTGCTGGTTTATGCTGGTTCATTTATGATTTTTGCTAGTCTTTTGCTGGTTTAAGATTGTCCTTTGCTGGTTTATGCTGGTCCTTAGCTGGTTTAAGATTGTCCTTTGATGGTTTATGCTAGTCCTTTTCTGGTTTAAGATGGTCCTTTGCTGGTTTTTGCTAGTCCTTTGCTGGTTTAAGATGGTCATTTTCTGGTTTAAGCTTGTCCTTTGCTGGTTTATGCTGGTCCTTTTCTGATTTTTGCTAGTCCTTTGCTGGTTTAAGATGGTCCTTTGCTTGTTTATGCTAGTCCTTTTCTGATTTTTGCTAGTCCTTTGCTGGTTTAAGATGGTCCTTTGCTTGTTTATGCTAGTCCTTTTCTGATTTTTGCTAGTCCTTTGCTGGTTTAAGATGGTCCTTTGCTTGTTTATGCTAGTCCTTTTCTGGTTTAAGCTGGTCCTTTTCTGGTTTAAGTTGGTCCTTTGCTGGTTTAAGTTGGTTCTTTGCTGGTTTATGCTGGTCCTTAGCTGGTTTAAGATGGTCATTTGCTGGTTTTTGCTAGTCCTTTGCTTGTTTAAGATGGTCATTTTCTGGTTTAAACTTGTCCTTTGCTGGTTTATGCTGGTCCTTTTCTGATTTTTGCTAGTCCTTTGCTGGTTTAAGATGGTCCTTTGCTTGTTTATGCTAGTCCTTTTCTGATTTTTGCTAGTCCTTTGCTGGTTTAAGATTGTCCTTTGCTTGTTTATGCTAGTCCTTTTCTGGTTTAAGCTGGTCCTTTGCTGGTTTAAGTTGGCCCTTTGCTGGTTTAAGTTGGTCCTTTGCTGGTTTATGCTGGTCCTTAGCTGGTTTAAGATGGTCATTTGCTGGTTTTTGCTAGTACCTTGCTGGTTTAAGCTGATCCTTAGCTGGTTTAAGCTTGTCCTTTGCTGGTTTATGCTGGTCCTTAGCTGGTTTAAGCTGGTCCTTTGCTGGTTTTTGCTAGTCCTTTGCTGGTTTAAGATGGTCCTTTGCTTGTTTATGCTAGTCCTTTTCTGGTTTAAGCTGGTCCTTTGCTGGTTTAAGTTGGTCCTTTGCTGGTTTAAGCTTGTCCTTTTCTGGTTTAAGCTGGTCCTTTGCTGGTTTTTGCTAGTCCTTTGCTGGTTTAAGATGGTCCTTTGCTTGTTTATGCTAGTCCTTTTCTGATTTAAGCTGGTCCTTTGCTGGTTTAAGTTGGTCCTTTGCTGGTTTATGCTGGTCCTTAGCTGGTTTAAGATGGTCATTTGCTGGTTTTTGCTAGTCCCTTGTTGGTTTAAGCTGATCCTTAGCTGGTTTAAGCTTGTCCTTTGCTGGTTTATGCTAGTCCTTTGCTGGTTTAAGATGGTCATTTTCTGGTTTAAGCTGGTCCTTAGCTGGTTTAAGCTTGTTCTTTGCTGGTTTATGCTGGTTCTTTTCTGATTTTTGCTAATCCTTTGCTGGTTTAAGATGGTCCTTTGCTGGTTTATGCTGGTCCTTAGCTTTTTTAACATTGTCCTTTGCTGGTTTATGCTAGTCCTTTTCTGGTTTAAGCTGGTCCTTTGCTGGTTTTTGCTAGTCCTTTGCTGGTTTAAGCTGGTCATTTTCTGGTTTAAGCTTGTCCTTTGCTGGTTTATGCTGGTCCTTTTCTGATTTTTGCTAGTCCTTTGCTGGTTTAAGCTGATCCTTAGCTGGTTTAAGCTTATCCTTTGCTGGTTTATGCTAGTCCTTTGCTGGTTTAAGATGGTCATTTTCTGGTTTAAGCTTGTCCTTTGCTGGTTTATGCTGGTCCTTTTCTGATTTTTGCTAGTCCCTTGCTGGTTTAAGCTGATCCTTAGCTGGTTTAAGCTTGTCCTTTGCTGGTTTATGCTAGTCCTTTGATGGTTTAAGATGGTCATTTTCTGGTTTTAGCTGGTCCTTAGCTGGTTTAAGCTTGTTCTTTGCTGGTTTATGCTGGTTCTTTTCTGATTTTTGCTAATCCTTTGCTGGTTTATGCTGGTCCTTAGCTTTTTTAAGATTGTCCTTTGATGGTTTATGCTAGTCCTTTTCTGGTTTAAGCTGGTCCTTTGCTGGTTTTTGCTAGTCCTTTGCTGGTTTAAGCTGGTCCTTTGCTGGTTTATGCTAGCGCTTTGCTGATTGAAGATGGTTCTTTGCTGGTGTGACTCAAGCATATTACTGCAAATATTAAAGGACTGTATCAACCCCATTAAAAGCTTCTCAAGGTGTTTATAAAGAACAATAAAAAATAAAGCATCATTAATAAGCATGTAAAAAACAGTTTATTATACATAGATTTGATTAGATTGATTATTTTTAAAAGCAATCTACTTACCATTTTCCCTTCAAATCAAGTAATTCTGACTTCATGATGTATTACTGCATCAATAAGAAAAAAAAAGAAGGTATAATAAAATACTCAATGTTCCAAGTGTCCAACCAAAGGGAACACTAATCACTATAATGGTAAGTTGTTGTTTTTTTGATTTTTGTTTTTTAAATCAACATCAATTTATGAAGTCAACTTATGTGATGTTCTCTCAAATATTTCAGTTGTATTGAAAGTTCAACATTCAGTTCATTCAAGACGTTTAACATTCAAGTTGACTTTGGGAAACTAGTGAAGGAAAGATAACTTCAGACATGGGGTAAATGAGTGAAAAGTCTATTAAGAATTTCTCCACCTCAAAAACGTTTTTTTTTTCTTATTCTTATTCTTCTGTTGTTATTTTGCACATTACCAACATATTAGTGTCAGAGTCATGTCTGTGTATTGTCCTGTTCTGTCATGTTTTCCAAGTGTTTTTCCTCCCATGTTTCTAGCTTATATGGTTTAGTCCTTGTCTCCCCCTTTTGGTTATGGTTAGTTAGTTCAGTCTTGCCCATATTTGTATTTCCCCCTTGTTATCTTGTTAGTGACCACGCCCCCGTTTCAGTGTATTTAAGAGTCTGTGTGTGCACTCCCCATTTGTCCGTCAATGATTATGTTACCTCTGTTTGCTTGTTTTCATGTGCTCATCTTATACTCCTGGTTTTTGTTTGTTTGTATTAGTTACAGTGTTTTATTTAATAAACTATTTACGTTTTCATTTACTCCGGTTCTCCTCATCATTCTCCACTCCTCAACCCCGCCTGGATTGTGACAATTAGTGCACTGCTGCCTCTCACTGGTTTATTAATGTTGTTGGTTCCTTTGTGGCTACTTGAATATTTTAAGTAAGCGTTACTCAAAGCAGTAAGTAAATTGTTTTACTTGCCTTGAAAGTAGCTGTAACTTAAAACCTAGTAAGTATAGTAACTAAGTAAAGATAACTAACTATATCTAATAAAGGTAAACTACTAGATTTGTGTGTGTGTGTGTGTGTGTGTGTGTGTGTGTGTGTGTGTGTGTGTGTGTTTGTGTGTGTAATGTAATGTATGCTTTGTGCCTATTAGAGTACATGAGAACTGCTGGAATCATTTGTGTGTATTAGCTCAGCGTGAAGCATTATGTGTGTCTGAGTTACAGTATTTCTAGGATGACAAGGCAGTGTGCTGGAATAGATTATTCTCTGTCTTAAACATCCCAGTGCATCAGTGCAAAAGTTGAAGATACAGCATGATCTTGACCGCCTCAACAGTTCCAACAGTTGCTGGCTAAGTCGATGGAAAAAGTATGCGGTATCATTTACATATATAAATGCATTTGTTATATTTCACTGAATTCTTACTGGAAGAAAAAATGCAGTAATCAAAGCAAGCAGCAAGAATGTTATTGACTGATGTTTTCAATGGCTACAATAATGTAAATATAATGTGGTCCTAAGTAGCCAAATGAAAAGCACATAGGAATGTAATGTTCTGAGACAATACAATCCATTAAAAAGGGGCAATAAAGTATAATAGTGTCTTCAGAGTACAATCTTAGCGCATGAGGAAAATGTGCATGGTTGTCATTAAGCAGAAAGAGATTTTATTGGGGTATTATTGCTCACACAGAGAGTCGGGGATTTGAACAAACTTCTGAACCTAAATATTATACTTTGGTTTGAGTTACAGATGTTCTAGAGTTGTTGCAGTATAGGCTCACTGGAAAAATGTCTATCTACCTACATTTTTCCAAAACCCAGAAAACATACCTATACACTTTTAATCATTGTGTTAAGGTTTAGTGTGGATGATATGTTATAGAGCATTAAACTTTAAGCTCCACTCACCAGACATATCGTTTCTAAACTGCTGTGATACATAAAACAAACAATGTAATAAATACAGATAAAACAAAGCACGCTTTAACGTCACTCACCTGACATTGCACTTTGAGTCTGGACTGTGTCATTCTGATCCCACAACACTGTGGGAGCGCCGAGTTTGACGCACAAATATTATTAAATGTTATACAGCTTATTACTGAATCTGGACACATTCACAAGCAAACTTGGCAAACTGATTACTAGTTCCATTGTTACCATCGTAGTTCAATGATTCAGTGTTTCCCAAAACCATAGTTCAAACAAATCTCTCCAAACAGCATTGTGAAGCTGTGTGGCTGGAAAAGCGACCTGTGGTTAGTATTGTTTTGGTAACACTTAAGTTTAGGGACCAATTTTCATTAATAATTAGTTGCTTATTAGCATGCATATTACCAGCTGTTTATTACTATATATAAAACACATATTTATGACTTTTTCTGCATGACCATATTTTAGATCCCTTAATCCACCACATACTTAAATTTAACAACTACCTTACTAACTATTAATAAGCAGCCAATTAGGAGTTTATTGAGGCAAAAGCCTCAATACAGTTAATACAGTAAGGGAAAAAATATTTGATCCCCTACTGATTTTGTATGTTTGCCCACTGACAAAGAAATGATCAGTCTATAATATTAATGGTAAGTTTATTTGAACAGTGATTCAGTGATTTTGTTGTTATCAGTCAGAATAAGAACAAAAAGGTTATTTCACATTTCAAAAAAAGTTATAAATTGATTTGCATTTTAATGAGTGAAATAAGTATTTGACTCCTTTGCAAAACTTAGTACTTGGTGGCAAAACCCTTGTTGGCAATCACAGAGGTCAGACGTTTCTTGTAGTTGGCCACCAGGTTTGCACACATCTCAGGAGGGGTTTTGTCCCACTCCTCTTTGCAGATCCTATACAAGTCATTAAGGTTTTGAGGCTGATGTTTGGCAACTCGAACTTTGGCTCCCTCCAAGAACACCATCCCCACGTTTGACGGTGGGGATGGTGTTCTTGGCGTCATAGGCAGCATTCCTCCTCATCCAAACGCGGTGAGTTGAGTTGATGCCAAAGAGCTCGATTTTGGTCTGATCTGAGCACAACACTTTCACCCAGTTCTCCTCTGAATCATTTAAATGTTCATTGGCAAACTTCAGATGGGCCTGTACATGAGCTTTCTTGAGCAGGGGGACCTTGTGGGCGGTGCAGGATTTCAGTCCTTCACTGCGTAGTGTGTTACCAATTGTTTTCTTAGTGACTGTGGTCCCAGTTGCCTTGAGATCATTGACAAGATCTTCCTGTGTAGTTCTGGGCTGATTCCTCACCGTTCTCATGATCATTGAAACTCCACAAGGTAAGATCTTGCATGGAGCCCCAGACTCCCTGTTGAAAAAAACAGCATATGCTGGTTAGGTATGTTTTGATGCTGGTATGCTGGTTTAAGATGGTCCTTTGCTGGTTTTTGCTGGTCCTTAGCTGGTTTATGCATCAAAACATACCTAACCAGCATATGCTTTTTTTTTTTTTTTTTTTTTTAAACAGGGCTGAAGGAGATTGACAGTTAATTTGTGTTTCTTCCATTTGCGAATAATCACACCAGCTGTTGTCACCTTCTCACCAAGCTGCTTGGTGATGGTCTTCTCCATTCCAGCCTTGTGTAGGTCTACAATCTTGTCCTTGACATCCTTGGACAGCTCTTTGGTCTTGGCCATGGTGAAGAGATTGGAATCTGATTGATAGCTTCTGTGGACAGGTGTCTTTTTTTCCAGGTTACCTGTATAAAAAACACCTAGGAGCCAGAAATCTTGCTGACTGATAGGGCATTAAATATTTATTTCACTCATTAAAATGCAAATCAATTTATAACCTTTTTGAAATGTGTTTTTCTGGACTTTGTTGTTGTTGTTATTCTGTCTCTCACTGTTCAAATAAACCTACCATTAAAATTATAGACTGATAATTTCTTTGTCAGTGGGCAAACATACAAAATCAGCAGGGGATCAAATCACTTTTTCCCTCAATGTAGTTAATTAATAGTGAGAATTGGTCCCCAAACTAAAGTGTGACCATAGTTTCTTGTTAGTATGATGTGAACCTGCAGCAAAATAAGCATGTTAACATTCAGTACAATCTATATCTTTCATTTCAATACTGTATATGCACATTTTATTCTATGTCTATTAGTTTTCCAAGTGCTGTTATGAGGAGTGTGCAATTGTACTCTACAACAGGGGTGCCCAACCCTGTTCCTGGAGATCTACCTTCCTGCAGAGTCAAACTCAACTCAACTAACTAATTAGGATCTGAAGGAGCACTTTATAATTACAGACAGGTGTGTTTAATCAGGGTTGGAACTGAACTCTGCAGCAAGGTAGATCTTCAGAAACAGGGTTGGGCACCCCTGCTCTAAAACCTTTGGGAACCCTGGAGTGATTTAAGAGGGAACTTTCAATTGCTATGATCATTATTTACAGTAAAAACCTGACATTAATTAATTTTATTAGCAGAAGTTACTACAGTAAATCACCATCTGCATCACTGTTGTAATCAACAACAGTTCTTCTATATTGTTGAACCAACATGGTTCAAACAACAGATGTGTGAAAGTTACTACAGTCTTAGTAAACAGTGGAGACTAATTAGTTAATTTGTGCTGACCACTTGACAAAAAAACGCAAGTCAGTGTAAATGGGGTCTATGTGTGAGAATCATGTATTGCTATATGTCAGAAAACTTTTGATAATAGAAAAAAGATAAATATGTTGATTAGGTAACACTTTAAAATAAGAAACACATATTTACTATTAATTAAAAGTTTCCATCAAAAAACTGAATTTGCTGCTTATTAATAGTTAGTAAGGTAGTTGTTAAGTTTAGGTATTAGGCAGCATTAAGGGAATATTCTAGTAATATTAATGCTTATTATAAGCAACTAGTTAATAGTGAGAATCGGTCCCTAAAATAAAGTGTTACCATTGATGATTAATTATTCATATGCATATGAACAAATTATTTAATGGGAAAAGTCTGGATGAAATGGAAATAGCGACAGATCTTTTTTTCCGCATTGTGGTGCATATCCAAGTGTAACGGATTATTGAAAAAGAAACATGTAGGGCAGAAATTTGTTTCTATATCAGTTGTTGAGTGGATGCTGAGATGACTATTATATGTGACCCAATTTTTTTTTTTTTTTTTTTTAATTGAGATATATACATCATCTGAACGTTGAATAAATAAGCTTTCCATTTATGTATAGTTTGTTAGGATAGGACAATATTTGGCAGAGATACAATTATTTGTAAATCTGAGGGTGCAAAAAATCAAAATATTAATCACCTTAATAAAAGGTGTCCAAATTAATTTCTTAGTAATGCATATTACCGATCAAAATTATGTTTTGATATATTTACAGTAGGACACTGCAAAATATCTCATGGAACATGATCTTTACTTAATATCCTAATGATTTTTGGCATAAAAGAAAAATCTATGATTTTGGCCCATACAATTTTGTGGTCCAGGGTCACATATTAGTTCAGACTAGTAAGGGATAATTTGGTATATCTTGCATTACAGTACATATGTTGTAAGCTACTTTCATTGTCCTTTATGGAGCTTGACAGCTGTGGTTGGTATAAACATCTTCAGATTTTGTTCTTCTGTGTTCCATGGAAATAAAACAACAACGTAGCATTCATGTTTACAAGAACTTGAGGATGAGTAAATAATGTCATAATTTAGATTTTAAGCAGAACTATTATAATAAGACAGATAACTCTCTTGAGCTTGTCAAAGAGAAGGAGAGTGATGGCTACCCAGAGCCTCGCCATGTGCAATAAATGCCTTTAAACACACGCAGTATACAGTAAATCTACAGCAGGCACACCCTCGTTGAAGTCTCTGCTATACATCTGGAATGTGTGTGTGACTATGTGCATGCATATTTCTAAGTTAAGTAAAGCAGGCAATGAGAATTACAGTTGCATAAAGTACATCATTAGGTTTTCAACCAATCCTGATCTCTCTGTTTGAGCAGATTTTCATGTGAACATCAGCGAGACATGAACCGCACACTCAGGGCAACAGTAAATGTTTGGTGCCGTTTCACATTCAACGTATTGACACAGCTGGAGATTTATTGGGGCAATTGAGCTTTAACACAATCCTTAGGATCCAAAGGCCTGCAGCAGCTGGTGTTGAACAATTTAAAGTTCTCATGTAGTCTGAATATACAGTCAAAGTCTATTCTAAGAATGCATAAAGGGTGTGGAGCCCAAATGAATCCTGTGGGTAAAAGCTAAAACAGACACTTAAATGCATCAACTTTAAATAGATTTGACATTTCATCGCTGTGGCTTTCTGCTAAGCCTCCTGATAAAGGTCTATGTGTGTGGAATCATTAGTCTTATTTACAAATCTGTATTGGAACTACAATCTCTATATCCTGTTCTATCATACGTCTATCTTAAAGGGATGCAAAACTTACTTTTACATGTTGTTTGAACATTGTGTATTTTTATCATTGCCACCCTACACTGATAAAAATCCATGAGTGGTATTTTTTTAATCTTTAAAAGTAATATCCCCTTTTTAAAATCAGGTCATTCTCAGCTTCGTTGTGATGAAACACAGTTGATTGACATGAGCGCCTTACCTTAGACCCGCCCTCACCGAGCTGAAACAGTCCTAATACGATCGCTATTGTGTGACTCAGGTGTAGAGGAAGATTCTCACTAATTGAGCGATTGAGGTGTTCTGTTGTTGGATGTAATAATGAATATAGCAGTCGTCATTTACTCCCGACATCTGAGCCGCTGAAGAGGCAGAGGAAAATGTTACTTTTGTTTTTAAAAGGAAAGCGCCGATCCCGATCTACATATGTGTGTATGGTATGAATCATTTGTGATGCAGCTTCACCCACAGCAGAAGTGAGTTATAAGGGTTTTTTATGCATCTTTGCAAATGGCTTTTCTTAATAATGTGCTTATTGGCAAGTTTCGCCAATAAACGTGGCTAAATGCAGCTAAACGTGGCTAAATGCGGCTAAAGCAAACTTTAAGGCTCGTAATCCCTCAGCAGAGAGGGGCAGGGCGAGCAGAGCTCATTTGCATTTAAAGGGCCCAAGCATAAAATGAGCTGATATTTTGCAGAGCTGATTTTGACAAGGGTGAAAGGGTGTTTTTTTACACTACTATTGAGAATTTTTAATCAAAGTATATTAGAGACTTTTCATTAAGACCCTAAAGTATCATATGAACTTGTGGAAAATGGGCATCCGAGGACCCCTTTAAAGGGTCCTGACACAAACTCATTTTAGGAAAAGGTTTTACTATTAGAAATGGGCAATGAAGTCAGCAAATGCTTTCATTCAAACTGTCTTACAAGCACAATCCACCTGGAACAGTCTGAGTGCACAAGGGGTTATTGGTGATAGGTTATTGGGTCCCACTTTACTTTTTATTAGGTGGCATTCAAATAAATCATTTGGTACAATTTACTTATTGTGTACATACATGTTTTTACATTGTACTTAAAAAAAAAAAAAAAAAACCTATATGTAATTACATTTGTAATTCATTTCATTGTTGACCCATCCCTTACACCCTAACCCAGCCTTAAATCTACCCATACCACCAAACCTGTCCCTACCCTTACCCATATCCCACCTTAATAGAAGCAAAAGTATTTTGCAATGCAATATGACCACATTAAGTACATTGTACTTATTTTTTGATGTAAGTACATAATAGTTAAGGCCACCTAGTATAAAGTGTGACCAGTTAATGTTCACTTCTTGCAGAGATTGACAAAAGATTTTCTTGGTCAATCATCCATCAGTTAGACCAGCAGCAGCATGGACCAACATGGAAAGCATGGAATCCACTGAAAGTGCTCATAGTCATAACACACATTTTGACCTTGAATTGTTTTGGATGTGCATTGTAAACTACCAGACTAGACTTTAAACTGTGGATAAAGAGCCAGAACCCACCGTAGACTGAGAAACCCAGATCTTTCCCACCGAGGAGATCAAGCCTGAGCCAATGCCCGCTAAAGAACCAGAGCTAGCACTGTAAAAACTTGCACTGTAAAATAACAGTAAAATACTACCAGCTGTGGTTCCAGTAGTGTACTGTTCATTTACAGCTCTCTTTTTTACAGTATGTTATGGTTATAATACCATGTGGTAACTCATTTTAATTGGGGAAACTGATTGCTTCAAACCATTTGAGTTTAAAAACTACACTGTAAAATCAAATAGTTTACCTTACTTAGATATAGTTAGTTATCTTTACTTAGTTGCTATACTTACTAGGTTTTATTAAGTTACAGCTACTTTCAAGGCAAGTAAAACAATTTACGTACTTTACTTACTTACTGCTTTGAGTAACGCTTACTTAAAATATTCAAGTAGCCACAAAGGAACCAAGGTGGAGCAATTCTTAATAGACTTTTCACTCATTTTCTCCATGTCTGCAGTTATCTTTCTTTTACTTGTTTCCCAAAGTCATCTTGACTGTTGAACTTTCAATACAACTGAAATATTTGAGAGAACATCACGTAAGCTGACTTCATAAATTGGTGTTGATTTAAAAAATAAATAAATAAGTAAACGTTCCATTATAGTGATTAGTGTTCCCTTTGGTTGGGCACTTGCAACGTTTATTTTATTATGTATTTTTTTATTAGTGCAATAATGTATTATTAAATCAGAGTTATTTGATTTCAAAGCAAGGAAAGACGTTTTTAATTGGGTTGATACAGTTCTTTAATATTTGCGGTAATATGCTGGAGTCACACACAGACTTTAACATTCAGCACGTGAATCACAACAATGGTAACAATTCAATTTTGTTTATTTTTATTCATTGTAACAATAACCATTTTATTTGCTCTTTTTGTTGTGCTACTGACACAAGACGGCAAATACAATTGGCAAATAAAAACAACAACAGTAAAACAAAGCAATTGCATAAATTATTCATGCCCAATACACTCTGGGAGTCAGTGAGTGGCAATAATAAGTCTAGAGTAAACTAAAGTAAATAATTAAGTACCCCCTACAGCTCTTTTTTAGTTACTAGAACTCTGTAAGTAAACTATACTAACTAAACATTTGTCAGTACAATATACTATTCCTATTTCAGTTAGTTTTTTTAGTGCAATCGGTTTCCTCACTTTTTCTTAAGTAAAGTCAACTTATTACATTTTACAGTGTAGCATATATACACTCTTAAAAATAAAGGTGCTTTAAAATATTTCTTCACAACGACGCCATAGAAGAACCATTTTTGGTTCCACAAATAACTATTCAGTCAAAGGTTCTTTAAAGAAACATCTTTTTCTTAGCTTTTTAGAATCTGGAGAACCTTCTTTCACCACAAAGAACCATTTGTGAAACAGAAAGGTTCTTCAGATGTTAAAGGTTCTTTATGGAACTTTCACACCCCGTCTGCACCTGTGTGATAATCAGTCTGTCTATTTAATGTGTGTGTTTACCCTTCTGTCTTGTCGGAGCTTAATGGTACCTCCCTGTGCTCCCGTGTTTCCAGTGTTCCATGTGGATTATTAAATGTAAAATTGTGTTTACAATGGATCACCTCCGACCAGAATTCATCCTCCTCCAGCTGAAGCAGGGGGATTTACCGCTCAAGAGTTATACCATCATGTTCCAGCTTGTAGCTCACTCCACCAGCTACCCGGACGACGCGCTCTGTGTGTTCTATGACGCGAGCCTAAATGCGTCATGCAGAGCGCCGTCGTCCGAAGACGGCCCTCGAGTGGATTTCGCCGCGTTTGTGGAGTGGACACTGGTGAGAAACCGATCCTCGTTCCCAGCCTGTTCCATGGAGAATCTCGCCGGTGCCACTCTGGACCCAGAGCACAGCCAGCCACCACCCCGACCCGCGGAATACCAGCCAGAGCCCACCGATGACGGAGAGCTACAGCCCGCCGCGACCAGCGAGCCATCGCCGAGAAGAGCGACAGAGCGGCTGATCACCACGGAGCCTGAGCTGCACGAGCCGTCAGACCAGGTGCGTGAGCCGGCCATAATGACCGCGACGGTGGAGGCTTCAGTGGAATGTGGGAGTGCTGAGGACCGAATTACCCACTGCACCACCGCTGAGGGTGAGCTAAATTTGGATTTGGGACAAACTGTGACGAACTGTGAACAAGATTTAAAATATTCTGAGGACATTTTCATTAAACTCCCTGCACATCCTGAACTGTCTGTCAGTGTTAATTTCCCACCCTCCCTCCCTCCCTCCCTCCCTCAGTTAACATCTTCCAAATGCCATAATGTTTCAAACATGCCACCACTGCTGCCTGTCAGTCCCTCTGCTCACCCTCAGCCCACCATCTGTGCAGTGGGTTCGCCGCAGGTCTGCCAGTCATAATCGGCGTCATGGCTGGAGGATCCCTCATCTCCGCCTTCAGCCTCTGAATCCTGGACTCCGCCTCGGCCCTCCGACCCTACGGCTCCACCCCGTCTCTCAGCTCCCTCGTCTCCACCGTCGCCTGTCGGTCCACCAGCTCCACCGGGCTCCATCTTCCTTTCGGCTCCGCCCCGGTCTGTCGCCATCCACCCTCGCCTCAGGACTCCACTCCTCCGGCTGCGCCTCGTCCCTCCATCCCACAGGCTCCGTGGAACTCCTCCATCCCTCTGGCACAGCCTTAGTCCTCTGTCCGTCCGGCTCCGCCTCGGACCTCCGGATCTCCGCCTCTGCCTTGGTTGCCAGAGCCTTGGGTTCCGCCTTGGCCCTCCAGATCCTCAGTGTCGCCCAGGATCAACAGCTCTCCGTTTCCACCTCGGGCTCTACCGCCACCTGCTCCGCCTCCATCAGTCGGTCCCCTGGAGTCATCAGCCTTCCCTCCATCAGCTCCACCGTGGGTTTCCATCATGGCTGTGGTCTGGGTCTCACCTGGCCCCTCCTGCTTCAGATCCCTCCTGTCACCTTCTTGGCTCCTCCCTCCATCATCACCTCCATGGACATTTCCGTCACCTCCCTGGACTCCATCTTTTGCCCTCCTCCCGGGAGTCCGTCCTCCACCAAAACCCCCTCCTAAGACTTTGTACATTGTTTCCCTTGTTTGTCGGCGTGAGGACGCGCCTTCCGGGAGGGGGGAGGTAATGTCACACCCCTGGACTTTGAGTTAGTTTCTCCCATCCATTTCACCCCCCCCCCACCCCCCCCTGTTTTCTGTAACTTGGTTTCTCCCTCATCGTCTGCACCTGTGTGTGATAATCAGTCTGTCTATTTAATGTGTGTGTTTACCCTTCTGTCTTGTCGGACCTTAATGTTACCTCCCTGTGCTCCCGTGTTTCCAGTGTTTCTTGTAAATTATTAAAGACTGTTCATTTCACTACGTCGTTGTTCGTCTGTTCCTGTCTGAAATGTGACAGGAACCAATTAGACAAAAAAGGTTATTCTATGGCATCGTGAAGCACCTTTATTTTTTTAGAGCGTATGGTGTTAGTACTGTGAACTTATTTCATTTGGGTGCACTAAAAAGATGTATTTCTTAACATAAACTGTAAACACTTAATGTATAGTGGAACAATCAAAACATGACATTACCTTAAAACTTTGCAGTTTGTCAGTAACTACCAATAGTACACCCTTACGTACTAATAAAACACATAGTAAGAAAAAAAAAACAATTCATGAATAAATTCATGCCACAATGCATGCTGCATGGATGAGTTTGTACTGTGCTGGTACCCGGCATGCATTGCAGGATGAAGCTTTTGAATGTTACCATTGTTAAGATTCATATGCTGATTCTTGATGTCTGTGTGTGTCTAATAAAATGTGGTAGTTCAAAATGTTTGAAGCACAAAAAAAAACCACACACAAACTGTTTTTAAAATCCTTCATATTTTCCGCTTGTCCCAAAACTGATCTCATGCTGTGGAACAACTGGGATGTCATAATCAAAAAATGTCAAAAAAACACTCATATATAATTGCACACTGAATGAGATCAGTGAATCAGGCCAACGCATGGCAACTGTCACATTAAAAAAGGCCAATGTTACCTGACCAACCATAACAATTTTGACATAACAAATGTGTCTTAAAAACACAGAAACAACGAAAACTAATGTTCAAAAGCCAAAGGTCAGGAGCCCAACTAAAGCAAACACTGATCTCCACAATGGTGACATCAAATGAAAATAAAACCAACACCTAAACCTGTTTGTTTGTTTAATCCTCCTCAGCTGAGATCCTGAGAGGTTTAATGTTTTCTTTTGTTTAAATCTTTTTTATTGAGGTATTCACTGAAACAATCCAACAGTTATTGTTACATTCCAAGGTTTTAGTTATTAACAAAAATAAATAAACTAAATAACACACAGCAAATAAAAATAAACATACAAGCACCGCAAACATATAGAACAAACAAAACAATCCCTTACCTCCCTCCCCACCCTAGGGACTAAAAATCATGCCACACTAATGGTGCGGTCAACACCACAAGATTACTCAGCCTGCATTATCAAGATATAGGAGAAGAGGAGACCAAATATTATTACATTTGTCCAATTTATTTACCATTAGGAATCTAATTTTTTCCAAGTGAAGTACTTTAATAATTTCTTCCAACCATAGTTTAGCTGACGGGGTTTCTGTTGTTTTCCAAAATCTTAGAATAAGTTTCTTTGCCACAATAAGTCCATAAGACAACAGCTGTTTTTGAGATTTTTGAAGTAATGTGATTTTATCAGAAATTCCAAAAATCACAAGAAGTGGGTCATGCTCTAATTCACTATGTAAAATATCAGACAGGGTTTCAAACACTTCAGTCCAGAATGAGATTAATTTAGAACAAAGAACATGCAAGGGAGTGGCTAAATCTGTCTGACATGTGTCGCAAAATGGGGAGACATCTGGAAAAAGTCTGTGTAATTTTGTTTTAGTATAGTGGAGTCGATGGATAATCTTAAATTGGATAAGGCAATGCCTAGAGTTGACAGAGCATGTATGAATATTCTCTAGTGCATCAGTCTAGAATTTTAAACATATCTCCTCCCCAAATTCTTGCTCCCACTACAATTTTAAACTCTCTGTAGAAGGTAAGTTCTTTGATAACAACGAGTTGTATAATAGAGATATCAAATGACTGACCCCACCTCCAAGCCCCAAAAGATCATCCAACCTAGCAGGATTAGCCTCATTAAGACAGGGTATATGCTTTCTTACGTAATCCCTAATTTGCAAGTATCTAAAAAAGTTACTTGCATGCAGACCATATTGATCCTGCAACTGTCTAAAGGATGCAAACGTGCCATTTATGAAAAGGTTTCCGATATTCTGAACACCTAACTCCTTCCATTGTGTAAAAGCAGAATCCATAGTAGAAGGGATAAATGATGGGTTCCCGCTGATTGGTAAAAGGAAAGACAGTGGCTTAATTTCAAACTTGGATTTGATCTGCCTCCAAATACGAACTGTACTATGAATTATACAGTTGTAGTTATATACTGACTTGTCTATCTTTATAGGAGACAGTATGACTGCACCAATATCATACGGACTACATGCCTCTCTTTCCATTTGGATCCAAGTCAAGTGTGCTACTGTATGATCTAGCCACATTATGATAGTATGAAGAGCACAAGCATAATAGTAAAGGGCGAAATTTGGAAGGGACATTCCACCTACGGCTTTAGGTTTACAAAGGTGTGCTTTACTTATTTTATGGGCTTTGTAATCCCACAAAAATGGTATAATAATGGAATCTAGTTTTTTGAAAAAAGTCTTTGGTAGAAATATTGGGATGTTTTGAAAAAGATAAAGAATTTGGGGGAGAAAGATCATTTTAATAATACTGATCCTTCCTATTAAAGAAACAGGCAGGGATCTCCAGAACTGAATATTATTTTGCAATTTAGTCACTAAAGGGGGAAAATTGGCTTTAAATAATGACTGAAAATCTTTTGTGACCTCAATTCCTAAATATTTAAGTTTATGTTGTGTTATTTTAAATGGGAAGGTTTGGAGAACGGAAATATCTCTAACATTTATAGGCATTAGTTCACTCATAGACCAGTTGACCCTGTAACCTGAAAATGTACCGTAATGACAGATCGTTTCTAAGATTGTTGAAATAGTTGTTTGAGGTTTAGTGATATATAACAGAATATCATCAGCATATAATGATATTTTACTTACTGTATTCTTAGTGCTATATCCTTGTATGTTGGGGTTAGAGCGAATAGACTGTGCAAGGGGCTCAAGGGCCAGGGCAAAGAGTAAAGGTGATAGTGAACAGCCCTGTCTAGAACCTCTGTATAGACTGAATGGAGGAGAAAGAATTCTGTTAGTAAGAATCCTTGCACATGGCTTATAATAGAGAATTCTTATCCACTTTTCAAAATTATCGCCGATTTCAAATTTTCTTAGTGCTGCGAAAAGATAAGGCCATTCTAATTGGTCAAAAGCTTTCTCTGCATCAAGAGAAGCAATGACCAGATCATCAGAGTGTATATTTTGAGAGTAAATTATATTAAAAAGACGTCTGAGATTTGAAGATGAGTGTCTCTTAGGAATAAATCCGGTCTGATCGGGATGAATAAGTTTGTCCATTACAGAGCTAAGTCTAATAGATAAAGCCTTAGTCAGAATTTTTTGGTCACATGGCAAAAGTGATATTGGCCTATAACTACTTACTTCTACTAGGTCCTTCCCTTTCTTAGGTAAGACTGTTATAATGGCTTCATTTAAAGTAGGAGGTAGCCTGCCACTATTATATGCTTGAGTGTACACTTTAAATAGATAAGGTGAGAGGATATCGCCAAATTCTTTATAAAACTCACTTGGATAGCCGTCTGGGCCAGGGGCTTTGCCACCTTTCATTTTCTTAATAGTATCTAATATTTCTGAAACTGAGAGCTCAGCATTGAGAGTGTTACGATCTTCCTGAGCTAAGGTGGGAAGATCACAACTATCCAAAAAAATTTTGACAACTAGATCATCATTTAGAGACCTAGAAGAGTATAAATCCTCATAGAATTGTTTGAATCTCTCATTGATTTCATTATGTGATGTTAACAAGTCACCATTTTCTGACTTAACTTTACTTATAGTTCGGTCACTTTCTATTTTCCTAATTTATCTTGCCAGCAACTTGTGGGGTTTGTCACCAAATTCAAAAAAAAATTGTTGTGTATATAGGAATCCTCTGATAATATGATCTGAAAGTATCTGATTATGTTCAAATCTTAAAGAAAGTATTTTCTTATACGTCTCTATGGATGGATGTGTAGCATTTTCTTTATCTAAACAATTTATTTGCCGTTCCAGTTCTACCAATTTAGCCCTTTTTCTTTTCTTTATTGCAGCCTGGAAAGAAATAATACAACCCCTGATATAAGCTTTCATAGTTTCCCAAAGTATTGAAGGGGAAGTTTCAGGAAGATCATTCATCTTAAAGAAAAAGGAAATTTGTTCTCTTATAAAATCACAAAATTTTGGTTGTTTTAGGAGCTGTGAATCAAGTCTCCATATCCTATCACAATGAGGCATGCTAGAAAAATTTAAAGAAAATGAGAGGGGAGCATGATCTGAGATCACTATGTCATGATACATGACTTTACTGGTGAGGGGCATCAATTTAGCATCTACTAAGAAGTAATCTATTCGGGTATATACATTATGAACGTTAGAATGAAAAGAGTATGCTCTGTCCTGTGGATTAAAAATTCTCCAAATAGCAAGCAGATTAGAGTTTTTACAGTATTCTTTCAGAAAGATACTGGAGTTTGAAGGAGGAGCTCTGCTAGGAGACGAACGGTCTAAATATGGATCCAAAACTAAATTCAGATCACCCCCAACAAGTAAATTAGTGTTTAGAATATCTGGGATCTGAGCGAAAACATGTTTATAAAATGAGGGCGAGTCCATATTAGGCCCATAAATGTTTACCAAAGTTATGGGTAGGGAATACAATTCTCCAGCAATTATTAAATACCTGCCCTCCTTATCCGCAACAGTTGACCTATGGATAAACGGTGTGCCTTTTCTGAAAAGAATGGCCACTCCTCTTGACCTAACTGCGCATGTAGCATGGTACATTTGACCAATCCACCTAGCCCTTAGCTTAATATATTCATTTTTATTTAGGTGCGTTTCTTGAAGAAAAATTATGTCACTTGATAATGATTTTAAATGTGCCAGCACCTTACCCCTTTTAACTGGTTGATTCAGTCCTTTAACGTTCCAAGAGACCACAGTAAATCCCCTTCTCTGATTGCATTATGTTATTCTGCATAGCGCAGGTTCATACCCAACTACTGTATATACCATTGTGTTAAGTGCATAAACACAGAGTGAATATAAATGTCCCAACTTTGCCCACCCCTTAACATACCCAATGTCTTGTCTATACTGAAAACCCTTTAAAGTAAGGCGCGACCCCACTAAGGAAGTAACAGGAAAAAACAAAACAAAAAACAAACCCATCTCCAAACATAAACAATCACTACTTCCCTTAATAAACACTTCTAATAGTAGAAGCTTAAAACAGCCCCACAAATAACCAGTGGCGGTTCTAGACTACTGTAACTTGGGGGGCCAGGCAGGGGCCACTTATGTTTTTAGGGGGCACGCTTACATTTGTTATGATTATTTTTCAGTCATTTTTCATTAATGTTTTCTCTAAAAGCAAACTAATAAGTTTTTGATTAATTTAAGCTGACTAAAGTCATAATCGAAGTAAACACAAATCGAATTAAGACAGGTGAAGTATTCCTATTTTAGTCGCATTATTATAGACATGTTCACACCTTAATCACACTATTCCCATTGTGTAGGACTTTTTGCCACATTTTGTGACAGAATACACACTAACGCTCTCAGTTGGTTGCACAAGCATATTGTCACAGTCTTGTCATTGGTTTTTCCCATTTGTCTTCCCCCTGTCATTTTGTGATCATTTGGTTTAGTCCTCGTTTGTGTAATCACCGTCACCTGTGTTTAATCATGAGTTACCCTTTATAGTCTGTCTTTGAGTTCAGTGTATTGTCGGTCCTTAACGTTATTCTGATGTGTGTGAAAGCCCTTTGTGTTCCTGCCTGTTCCAGCCTTGTTCATCTTAAATTAATTAATTAAATTAAATATATTGTTGATTGTTTATCTCGTCTATCGACTCGTCTCGTCCTGCACACACCCGTGACAGAAGGACCGACCGACAACAGTTTACCCGGCACCTTTCCCTGCGTTTCTTTTCCGTTTTTTGTATCAGTGTTTATTTTATTTTTTTTATTTTTATTTTTTTCTCCCCGTCATGGATGATCCCGCCGTCCTCATCCTCCTTCTGGAGCAGGGGAACCGCTCTCTCGAGGACCACACCAGAGACTATGTGAGTCTAATCCCATTCACGCACTACCCGGACAGCTGCCTATGCACGTTCTTCAGGAGCGGACTCAACATCACCACCAGAGCGCAGCTGCCCGGGGAGGGTCCTCGAGAGAGCATCGCCGGATACATCGAGTGGGTGCTGGCGTCCTGTGGATCTCACCGGACTGTCGGCTTCGTCGAGGAGGACGTCAGCCCCACTCACGACCCAGAGAGCAGCCAATCATCGCCTCGACATGCAGAGTGTGAACCCGAGCGCACCGCGGATGAGGGAATAGAGCCGCGAGCGACAGAACCGGAGTCCTCTCCGGCTGATCAGGTGCGTGAGCCGAATTCTACATCTGTGACGGTGGATTGCGACGTGGAGCATGTGAGGGAAATGGAGAGCCCTGCCCACTGCAACTCCGCTGGGGGTGAGCTGGAAAACATCTCTGGGGACTTAATTGACTTTGTTTCCGAAGTTGTGGAGTATAACACGCCTGATTTAATAGACTTTTTCTCTGAACCTCTGGATTACATAAATTTCCCACCCACCCGCCCTCTTCTGTCTGAATCTGCCTGGTCCCCGCTGGTTCCGCCCAGCCGCCCTGAGTCCCCGCTGGTTCCGCCCAGCCGCCCAAAGTCTCCCAGGTCATCAGTCAGTCCCCTTGCTCACCCTCAGCCCACCATCTCTGCAGTGGGCTCGCCGCAGGGATGCCAGCTTACATCGGTGGCATGACTGGAGGATCCCTCAGCTCCGCCTCCAGCCTCCGAGTCCAGATCTCCACCTCAGCCCTCCGACCCTGCGTCTCCACCACGGCTCTCAACGCCCTCCTCTCCACCGTCGGCCGTCGGTCCACCAGCTCCACCGGGCTCCATCGTCTCTCCGGCTCCGCCCTGGTCAGTCGTCGTCCCTCCGTCACCTAAGGACTCTGCTCCTCCGGCTACGTCTTGTCACGCCGTCCCACCGGCTCCTTCGGACTCCTCCCTCCCTTCGGCACAGCCTCCATCCTCTGTCGCTCCGGCTCCGCCGTGGACCTCCGGACCTCCGCCTCGGCCGCCAGAGCCTCCTGTTCCGCCTTGGCCCTCCGGATCCGCGGTGTCGCCCTGGATCTTCGGCTCTCCATCTCCGCTTCGGGTTCCTCTGCCAGCTGCTCTGCCTCTGTCGGTCGGCCCCACGGAGTCGGCGGTCCTTCCTCCACCATGGCTCCTCCCTCCGTCGGCTCCGCCGTGGGCCGTCATCCTGGCTGCGATCTGGGTCCTGCTCTCCTGCTTCAGGTCCCTCCTGTGTCTTCCCTGGCTCCTCCCTCCGTCGTCGCCCCCTTGGACTGTCTTTTTTGCTCTCTGGACTTATGTTTTGGTCCCCCTCCTTCGGTTGCGTCCTCCGCCGAAGCCCCCTCCCTCATGGACTCAAGGTTTCTGGTTTTCCGCCCCTCTCTTCTTTTTTGTTTTTCTACGGCGCGAGGATGCGCCTATTCGGAGGGGGGCGTAATGTCACAGTCTTGTCATTGGTTTTTCCCATTTGTCTTCCCCCTGTCATTTTGTGATCATTTGGTTTAGTCCTCGTTTGTGTAATCACCGTCACCTGTGTTTAATCATGAATTACCCTTTATAGTCTGTCTTTGAGTTCAGTGTATTGTCGGTCCTTAACGTTATTCTGATGTGTGTGAAAGCCCTTTGTGTTCCTGCCTGTTCCAGCCTTGTTCATCTTGGAGAATTCTATTAAATATATTGTTGATTGTTTATCTCGTCTATCGACTCGTCTCGTCCTGCACACACCCGTGACACATATGCTCTGTTCATTTTTATTTATTTATTTTATTTTATTTAATCAATGCTCATTGTTGATAGTTTGTCTTTTATCATTTATAGTTTTATGGTAACAGTTAACATTTTTCATAAGTATTATTTGTGATTTTAATTTTGTGAATGGATATTTCTCTTTTGTAATGGCTTAGGATGCTTTTCCCTTTTATTTCAAATTCACGATCTTGGTTTTGCTTATATTGCTACACCTATCTATTTTAAGATTAAAACAAATTACTAAAAGATGGATTTGTTATTTTTGATTTAACAGCAAAACAACAATAAAACAATGACAAACTAACTTATATAGCATTTATTAACAAAAACTAATAAATCGAGGCATGGATTACATCACATGCTGTATTATATGCCGACTAATAAATTACAGGACGAGAAAACACTGAGCAATCAAATTAATAAAAAAAAATAAATAAAAGAAAGCCTCCATAGCATAATATGAGGTAATCTGCAAAGATAACAGGGTTTTCAAAATTAAAACAAACAGAAAAGTAAAACTAAACTGGCTTTCGGTGACAGTGCTTGCGTGTATTTTTTTTTTTCCCCCTAAAAACTGACTGGCTCTGAAATGCGCGCTGTGGAGCAGCGCAGACCACGCACTCACACAAATGCGACCACGGCAAATTTTTCTACTCACACATTATCAAAAAATTGTTGCATGTCCAGAGCCCTGATAAGGTCCAAACGATAATGCAAATATAGCATGACAAATAATTAACTGCACTTCAAGCTTTTGTAAAATTAAAAATTAAACCAAATATTCCAGGGGTTTTCAAACCTGTCCTGGAGCCTCCCCTGCCCTGCACATTTTGCTTGTCTCTCTCATCTAATACACCTGATTCAAATCATCAGCTCATTAGTAGAGACTGCAAGACCTGAATTGGGTGTGCCTAATAAGGGAGACATACAAAATGTGCAGGGCAGGGGAGGCTCCAGGACAGGTTTGAAAACCCCTGCTCTATACCATAACGAAGACGAACTGATAGCGTTGCGTGTGGATGTAATGCGTTAGAGCCCTGCGCTGGACTGTTTTCTTCATCCCGCTCCCGCCCGCGCCCGCCGAATTTCTGACCATTAACGCCTGCTCCCGCAACGTGTGTTACACTCCCGCCCGCAACCGCAAAGCTCTGAGAATTTATTCCCGCACAATAATAGAAATGCATTGATTTTGCCTCTTCTCCCGTCCCGCAGGGAAAAAAAACGTATTTGTATTGCTGTTATTAAAGAGATTCATGTTTGTTTCTTTCCCTGGCTTGCATGTATTCTGACACACTGGTAGGGAATAGTAGCCTGGGCTATCGGGGACATCTAAAACGCTTAGGCTACCGACTTCAAGTACTTTTTTTCACGCAATCGCTATAGGCAGCCAGAGGAGGGAGCGCCGCGCCACTCATTACAACACACAGACTAATCCAGCGCGTTGTGCCGTAGACAGGCCGTTAGAAGTAGCCTACAGAACGGATTTGCATTGGGCGAGGGAAGAGGGAGGGCACTGCGGGGCAGCAACAACGGGAAAAAGGCGAGTGGACGGAAGAAAACTGGACAGGTTTTCCCGAAACCCCCTCTCGAAATCCCCCTGCAAAACAAGTTGAGCTGTCCAATGAATGGAGTTGCACTTTACCTTATTGGAATACCTCCGTATCCTGAAAAGGAAGCGCAAGACTTTTTTCCTCACTAACGCAAAGCACGCTGAGCATCCCGATCCCGCAGTGCTTTTTTTAGCCACCCATTCCCGCCCGCAGCAAAGTTCAAACTGCCCGCTCCCGTGAGATTTGCGTTGGGTCCCAATCCCAATGCAGCCCTCTAATGCGTGTCATTAATCGTTATGTACTGTAACATGTAAAACGGGAACACGTATCGCTCAAGCCAAAGCCACAAAGATAAAATGAAGCCAAGACCTCTGCTTCTTCTCCCAAGTTGCATCGACACATTACAGCCGCCAATTGTTTGGGGGTGGAATTACATCTGTAATCGTTGTGAAGAATTCTCCGGTTGCTCTTCTCGTCGGCGATTGATGGAAGGGGGGCCAATCACATTTCAGAAGGGGCCAGGGCCCCTATGGCCCCGCCTCTAGAACTGCCCCTGCAAATAACATGTTCTGAAATCCAAAATTAACATTTTGAAAACGTACTTATTATAAATGTGCTGAATATCAGTGGTAGTACAAAAAACAGTGGTGTGAATAGCCACTACAGACTTTTAAACAACCTAGAAGGTATTCCTTGCGAAGGAGCACATACCTTTAAATGAAAAAAATAGTCCTTATACCTGAACATCGAACTAATGTCCTCTTATTTGTTACCCAGAGCGACACTGTTAGTATCAACCACGACCATCAGCATCCTTTCGGCCAGCACCAAAATGTAGCTCGGCGAACTCTTCGGCTTTTCTCACATCGGTGAACACCATCTCGGTGCCATTGAAAGTTACTCTCAACTTTGCTGGAAATAATGTTCAGTACCGCACTCCTGGCTTATCCCGAAGTAATTCTCTTGCTCTGTTGAACGCTGCTCTGCGCTTTGCAACTTCAGGAGTAAAATCAGGAAATATACGGATCTTTTGGCCATTGTAGACAAGGTCCCTTCGTTCTGCAGCTTTCCTGAGGATAGTTGTCACGTCTCGAAAATAGTGAAGTCGCACTATGAGTGAGCGTGGCGGGTCGGTGTCATTCGGGCGCGCACGCAGAGCCCTGTGTGCACAATCCATAAGCGGACATTCATCCATGGAAAGCACCTCTTTCAGAAGTTCAGAAATAAATGCATTCATGTCCTTGCCCCGCTCAGTGCCCTCTTTTAGTCTGGCGATCCGCACATTTTGTCGTCTAGATCTTCCCTCCAGATCCAAGCACTTATCTGTCAGCGCGTTCACTTCTGAACTTAGGCGTTTCACCTCGGATTGAAGCTTGGATACGGCATCCGATGAATGTGTGGCCAATTGCTCTAGATCAGCAAGGGTAGAGCCATGTTGCGCTGTCGTAGTTTGCAGGGCCTGAATAGCTGCCTGGGTTTCCGATTTAAGAGCGGATATCTCCCCTCTGATGGTGGATGCTATTTCTTCAATCCGAGTGTCAATCGTCTGACAAATTTCTGAAATTTCAAATTTTTCTCAAGGTTTGTTGCTTCCCACTCGCTTTCATCTTGTCACCAACAAGTATGTGCAAATCTTAGGCTAGTTAGAGTTATAACGAAACTTATTATGCCAACATAGTCCTTCAAATTGTTAATTTATCTTTGATTTTTGCTGGAGCTGTCAAAGAGTGCGACCTATCGAACCATTGCTCGTTAGCGCCCCTCAATGTTTTCTTTTTGACTTCAGTTGATTTTATCTAAGGCTGTGGCTGTTGTAGCTCTTGTGTTTCTGCTAATATCTTTAAGTTCTTGTTTCTCTTTTCTTCAGTGATTCTGCTTGTTAACAGCAGCTGTTCATCATTGGCTGAATTCACTCATTAGTTTTCATTCTCTCTGTCAGGTGGATTATATTAATAAACTCATGTAGGGAATAGTGAATGAGGATGTAGGGTATGATTTGTCGACTTTGAGCACTGATAATTCACTGTATATTGCAGCAGGCTACTTTCTTGAAAATGACAAATATATACAGAATGCATGTTTTAATGTAAAACAGTATGTTACTGTTTGAGGTAACGGCTGACCAGGGGCCCATTTCAGAAAAGAGGTTAAGTGAAAACTCTCAGTATGTCAACCCTGAAATGAGGGAAACTCTGGGTTCCCTTCCGAGGGAACTCTTTAAGCTCTTGCCTAGATGGTGCTGTCTCCCCTGCTAGGGTTTAAGTAGACAGCCCACTCTGCTGGTTTGGGCTGCTTTTAGGAGGACTAACCAGAGGTCTTTCACTGATCTGTTAGTTTTCCCAGGCTCATTGGCCTTTCTGGATTTATGTGACTATGGACTAGGTAGATCACTACCTTTAGTCCTTCATTCCATGAAGGCCCAGGTCCGAGCCCTAACAACACAAGCTCCCTGCACATAGAGGTTCTTATGTCCCATAAGAACCTCCATTACCTATGGTCCAGATTTTAACTCCTTAAACAGGTTTTGTTTAAGTTTGAGTTAAATGCAGGTCACTTATGGGTGAGTATGATCCATTTTTTCTTTTAATAAAGAAAAGGAACTTAATACTGTCTCAGGCCTGTGTGTTGTGTTTTTGCTTCTCAGAGAGAAACATGACGAGCCTCGGCGGATGCTCCCCCTCTGATCCTACGGATTATGGTTACGGCAGTGTTCGTCCTCTCCACGCCACAGGTCGTGCGGTAAACCACCCTCTCGGCATATGTTAGACATAGGACTTATGTCCTCTCCAAGGTAAGCTCCCTAAGTTTCTTTCTTAGGATTGCCCTTGGCATGTTTAACGTTGTCCTTTGCAGGCCTGAATGAGAATCCCTCTTCCAGACCCTCTCTGTGGACTTTAGATCCTGGAGTGATCTTATCAGCTGAAGGTTCTTTCCAGCACCTCCTGAGTTTTGTCTCCAAGGAGCAATTTCTCAGTTCTCCAGTTCCTGGGACAGGCAGGGGCGGTTCGACGGAAGTAGTACTCCCCTTTCCGCGGAAAGGGTTTATTCAGAGTACCGCTTCTCACTGACAAAGCCAGGTTTTCCTCCCAGTTCATCTGGGTTAGGAGCCTGTCCCTCTTGTCCAGGCTGATTCTCACTCTTCAGGCTCACACACGAGCTGGGCTCTCCCCTTTCCGAGGAAAGGGTCCCTAATGAGCGCCCCCTCGGCTGGATGGGCGTTCCTCCCTGGCCTTCGGGGTTAGGGGTCTGTCCTTATAAGTTCCTGCTCCGGGGAATTTATGTCCCGTTGAGACAGGAACATAAGTCCACCTAGACTGGGGTCTGTCGATCCCCCTGTTAGCCCGAGGGCAGGGTCGGTTCGACCGAGGTAGTACTCCCCTTTCCGCAGAAAGGGTTTATTCAGAGTACCGTTTCTTGCTGACAGAGCCAGGTTTTCCTCCCGGTTCATCTGGGTTAGGGGCCTGTCCTTCTTGTCCAGGCTGATTCTCACTCTTCAGGCCTCATGCACGAGCTGGGCTCTCCCCTTTCCGAGGAAAGGGTCCCCAGTGAGCGCCCCTCGTCAGGACGGGCGTTCCTCCCTGGCCTTCAGGGTTAGGGGTCTGTCCTTATAAGTTCCTGCTCCGGGGAATTTATGTCCCGTTGAGACTGGAACATAAGTCCACCTAGACTGGGGTCTGTCGATCCCCCTGTTAGCCCAAGGGCAGGGTCGGTTCGACCGAGGTAGTACTCCCCTTTCCGCGGAAAGGGTTTATTCAGAGTACCGTTTCTCGCTGACAGAGCAAGGTTTTCCTCCCGGTTCATCTGGGTTAGGGGCCTGTCCTTCTTGTCCAGGCTGATTCTCACTCTTCAGGCCTCACGCACAAGCTGGGCTCTCCCCTTTCCAAGGAAAGGGTCCCCAGTGAGCGCCCCTCGTCAGGACGGGCGTTCCTCCCTGGCCTTCAGGGTTAGGAGTCTGTCCTCATAACTTCCAGGAGCTTTTACCCTTCATGCACAAGCTGGGCTCTCCCCTTTCTGAGGAAAGGGTCCCCAATGAGCGCCCCCTCGTCGGGATGGGCATTCCTCCCTGGCCTTCTCAGGGCCTTGAGGTGACTTTGGTAGCTCCCCTTTCTGCAGAAAGGGTCCTCTCAGAGCACCACTCTCTGGCGGGTTGTTGTATTCCTCTTTGTCCTCAGGGCTTGGAACCTACCCTTGCTTGCTAGAGACAGGACTTCTGACACAGAAGTCTCTTCGACAGCAGCAGCTCACCTTAATTCAAGGTTCTTCAAGTAGCACCACTGTCGTATGGCAAGATTCCCCTTTTGTCTGGTAGAGTCTGTCACCAGGTTTCCTGAGTCAAGCATGATTGCTCCCCTTTTTTGAGAAGGGTTCCACTTAAGAGCACTGCTCCTGGCAGGAGAAGTAAGCTCCCCCTCTGAGGAGGGGTTAAATCAGAGCGCTGCCTCCTGGCAGGCGGGTTTTCCTCTCTGTTAAACAGGTATAGGAGCCTGTCTGTGCCTGACTTCCGGGTTGAGTAGAAACTCCCCCTCAGGCCTTATGTCTAGCTAGGAGCTCTCCCTCTTCAGGGCCTTGAGATGAGTTTGGTTGCTAGAATCAAGGACTTCTTACGTTGAAGTCTCTTCAGGCTGCTGGCAGCTCACCTTATTCAAGGTTCCTTCAAAGCAGCACCA
This sequence comes from Garra rufa, assembly GCF_049309525.1. Lineage (NCBI taxonomy): Eukaryota > Metazoa > Chordata > Actinopteri > Cypriniformes > Cyprinidae > Garra > Garra rufa. The sequence continues at coordinate 15,990,971 of NC_133378.1, forward strand.
CTGCCGCATAGCGAATTTCTCCCTTTGACAAAGGGAAGAAATGGTCACTACCTCCTCTCAGGCTTCCTGATTCGAGCATCTTTGCTCCCCTTTGCGAAGGGTCCCATTTTAGAGCACAGCTCCTACTGGGATGAGTATGCTCCCCTTCTAAGGAAGGGTAATTTCTGAGCACCACCTTTCTCCTAGTAGGCATCAATGTGGACTGGGTTTAGTGTGCTACCCTTTACACTAAAGGGTCCCTTCAGAGCGTTGCCCTTTTTAATGACGGATGTTCCTCCCCGCAAGTCGGGTTTAGGGGTCTGTCCGCTGTCTGCGTCCACTATCATGATGGTCAGTAGCTCCATGATTTCATCAGTCGACTAACAGTTTGCAGACTGTCTGTCCTGATTGGGGTGTAGCATTGCTCCCCTCTCTAAAACAGGGAGGTTTCCTCCCCTATCTAAATGCTTGTCACCTCTGACAAGCCTGGAGCTTTAACAGTGAAACCCCCAAAAAAGGGGGAAAACACAGTCTCTAAATTCCATTTACTAGGGTAGTGTCCCACGCTAAACCCTGGGCACTTTCTGAAATCCACAATAGTGGTAAGTGCGCACGCAATCCCTGTGCACTTCCTAAAATCCACATAAGTGGTGAGTTCCCACCAAGTTTCTGGGTTATTTTCTAAAATCCTATACGTTATGGGTTACGCGGTCCTTCGTTCCCATTTTTTGAGTTGGTCTTAAAACCCCGGTCTCCCTGGGTCCAACTCCACTCGATATCACCTTAGATATCTCCTGACCATCTGTTATCCAGGGTGTGTTATCTGAGGGTAACCCCTGCTAGAACGGTCTGTTAGTTGCTATCTCTGAGTCAGTTCACTGAGGGAACTAGACTCGGTAGTACTGGCAGTTCCTGTTCTAGTTAAGTCTAAGTATTAACTTAGCCGTTCCTCCGAAGGAATCTCCTATTCCAACCTGAGCTGTGCTCTGGGTCCTTTGACCCACTCAGGTAAGTGAGTAACAGTTCAGGCTTTGGCCGGGGAGGATACGTTCTGACAGCTGTCACCTCGTCCTATAGGGGTAATTCTTCACAGAATTTACACTTAGTGCTCGCTACTATGCACTCCCCTCAGCATGGAGACGTGGGTATAACCGTTCCCCAATAGTGACCCCTAGGGGACGTGGTGAGAGTTCCCTCGGAAGGGAACGTCTCTAGGTTACGTATGTAACCATGGTTCCCTGAGAAGGGAACGAGACAACGCGTCCCCTACGCTTCCTACCATGCTTCGGACGAGAAGCTTCAGACAATGAAGCGGATGTGTGTTTACATCGGCGACTCTTTATACTGTGTCGCCCGGTAGTGACGCACCAGCAGCGACATGTGCGCCGCGGTGACGTCATACGCTGTCGCCGGCCATTTCATGTAGTTTTTCTATATGCATTCTTCAGACACGAGTCACGCTGCGGCGTTCCCCAATAGTGACCCCTAGGGGACGCGGTGTCTCGTTCCCTTCTCAGGAAACCATGGTTACATACGTAACCTAGAGACGTTTTCTGTTTCAAAATGGTAAGTCAAGCCTGTTTCTGAAAGAGAGGTAACTAAACGCAAACTTATCTGGGTAAAAACTAAAAACTGGCAGGTCGCTATCAAAATATTGAACATCGGTAGAAAAAAGAGTGCAGGGTGTTTCTTGAACAGACTTTGAATAAAACTGCCTGCAGAACTGAAACTCAGTTAGAGAATCAGTCAATAATGGCAAAAGACATACATGGTTGAAAAAGAGATAGTAAGTAAGTAATAAGTAAGGTACACTCTTGAAAATAATGGTGCTTTAAAAGGTTCTTCACATCGAGGCCATAGAAGAACCATTTTTGGTTCCACAAAGAACCACAGGATCTATTAAGAACCATCTCTTTCTTACATTTTTATAATCAGAAGAACCTTATTTTAACACAAAGAACCTTTTGTGAAACAGAAAGGTTCTTCAGATGTTAAAGGTTCTTTATGAAACCATTTAGACAAAAAAAGGTTCTTCTTTAAAAACTGTAACTAGACGTTTACAATATAAAGACAGAATTGCATCTCAAATTGCATGGCCTACATTTTTTGGACTTACATGGTTTCACATTTTTAAAGTTCAGTTGTATTCCTTAAAATCTTGTTAAACTTGTTAAACATTTTTTCATAATTTTCTGAGTTGGGCAAAGAAACTCATTACTTTCAATGATTTTAATGAACTGTTTCCAGATTCCAGATGCCAGTACTTGCAGTAACAGCCTTTTTTTCACAGTGTTAATTAACATAATCTAGCATTTGTCAATGGGAAGTAAATGTTTCGAAATTATAACAGTTGAACAATTGACAACTTCTTACCAATTACTGTGAAAATCAGACTTATGCATATGTACATCGAGTACCATGTCCAGCCTACCTCAGAATAAAAATCAAAGCTAATGTGGGCCAAATACATATTTATACTGTACAAACATTTCAGCTGGTCTTGGTTAACAGAAATCGTCCCAGGTTACGTATGTAACTCTGGTTCCCAAAGGGAACAAGATGAAAACGCTCTTGGGAACGCCCGCAGTGAACCCACGCTCTGAATCGTGTGTGTAACCAATCAATGGAAGGGTGTGACATCACGGGAGGGTGACGTAAACGACCAGGAAGTATAAAAGCACGTGCGGCAGAACAAGCGTCAGCTTCTGGGAATTAAAGCAAGTGCTCCAGGGATGCCGGAATTATGGCCCCGGACGCAGCGTCTCGTTCCCTCGGGGAACCAGAGTTACATACGTAACCTGGGAGGTTCCCCTTCGAGAACTCAAGCTGCGTCCGAAAACGCTATGGGAAACGAGATGCCCACGCCTCCAGAATTCCAAATCCCTGCCTAGGAAGAGCTAGGGCAAGAGAACAGAGAAGCCTGGAGTGGCTCTAAGGTCCAGGTCATAAGCCAGGTTCTTACCCACTGAAAGGCCACCAAGAGGGGCATGGTAGGCTGATAAAGCCTCCACGTAGACCTTCAAGGTGGAGTGGGTTAACCCTGCAGAGAAATGGGCCTGCAGGAATTCCAGCACTGTATAAATCAGGCAGTTAACTGGGTCAAGTTGGCGGTCTCTGCACCAAGAAGTGAAGAGCCTCCAATTCAAGGCATCCAGTTTCCTTGTGGAGGGAGCTCTGGACTGGAGAATGGTCTCCACAACCTCAGTTGAGAGACCGAAAGCTATGAGCTTCCACATCCACAACTTCGGACGGGGGTGAAGAATGGAGCCCCCCGCTTGTGAGAGGAGATCCCTCCTGACGGGAATCTCCCATGGAGAGCCGTCTAAAAGGGAAATCAGGTCCGAGAACCATACTCGGCCCGTCCAGTACGGGGCTACTAGTAGTAGTCAAACCCTCTCTTCGCTCTCTTCAGAACTCCCGGGAGCAGAACGATCGGGGGAAAAAGCGTACAGACGCAGCTTCAGCCACGTCTGTTCCATGGCATCCAGCCCCAGGGGTGCTGGATGAGTCAGAGAGTACCAGAGGGGACATTGCGATGTCTTCCGCGTCACAAAGAGGTCCACCTGAGCCTGGCAAAAAACTCTCCAAATCTGCTTTACCACCTCTGGGTGAAGCATCCATTCCCCGGGCCTCGGCCACTGCCTCAACAGGATGTCTGCTCCCACATTGAGACGCCCAGGAATGTGAACCGTTCTCAGCAAGAAGAGTTTTCCCTGGGACCACAGAAGGATCTGGTACGCCAGCTTGTACAAGGGGCATGAACGCAGACACCCCTGGTGGTTGATATAATAGACCACCGCTGTGTTGTCAGTGCAAACCAATACATGGTGATCTCTCAGGTCCAGGAGGAAATGCTTCAGAGCCTGAAACACAGCCAGCATCTCCAGGCAGTTGATGTGCCATGAGAGATGGCGACCACTCCACAGACCGCTGGCAGGGTGTTAAAGCGGGTTTCCCCTCAGGGAGAACCCCTTGGTCTTGAGCCACCACTGTAGGGGCCTCATGTACAGCAGTCCAAGAGGTATCACGTTGGATGCTGCTGCCATCAGACTCAGCAGTATTTGGAAGAAGTATTTTGACTGGCCTATCTTGACTCTCCTGACTGCAGTGAGGATCGACTCGATCCGAGCAGGTAACATACATGCCTGCATCGTGGTCGAATCCCACACCACACCTAGATAAGTGGTTCTCCGTAATGGAGACAGCACACTCTTCTTGGCGTTCAGTCTCAACCCCAACCCTCTCATGTGGGTGAGAATGACATCTCGATGTCGAACCGCCAACTGCTCCAAACGAGCCAAAATCAACTAATCATTGATGTAATTCAGTATGCGGATGCCCTGGAGTCGCAGAGGAGACAGAGCTGCATCCACACACTTCGTGAACGTACGGGGTGAGAGCCCTAGGCAGAACAGAAGAACCTTAAACCCTGAAAGCAAACCCCAGGAACTTCCTCTGTTGAGGAAGGATGGAGACGTAGATATAGGCATCTTGTAGATCTATCGTGACAAACCAGTCCTCAGACCTGATTTGAGACACGACCTGACTGACAGTTAGCATTCTGAACTTCAGCCTCTTGACTGAGCGGTTCAGGCGCCGCAGATCTAAAATGGGACGCAGCCCCCCATCCTTCTTGGGAACAATGAAGTACCGGCTGTAGAACCCGGTCTCCCTCACGTGAGAAGGGACCACCTCAATGGGCTCCTTCCTCAGGAGGGTTTTTACTCCATGACCAGAGCCTGCCCGGGGCCCACGAGGGTGGGAAAGACCCCGTCGACAATTGCGTACAGTAAGCAGGACCCATGTAGGCACATTTGGCAGTAGTTTCCACGCTGTCAAATAATCTAAGGGAACCAGCCTCTCAAGAACGGTGGCCTCTGGTGTTAACCAAGCCGCTAGTTCTGTGTCCTGTAACGACGAACCGGCAGGAAGCACTTGAACTAATTGCTCTAGGGACCCCCGTAGAGGTGGCAAGTCCCTCGGCTCCGCTACATTGCCGGGTGGAAGAACTGGAGGTATGTGCTCGCTGGAGACGGCCACAGCCTGTAACACTGGCTGGGGCTGCTCACGCCCAGCAGCCCCAGAGGCTTGGACACGGCAGGGAAGGTACTGGAACGCCGCTGCCGCCTGTTTGCGAGCCTCCTGGTACCTGCTGACGACAGAATCTACTGCATCAGGTCAGCCTGGTATGCCTGTAACACCAACATCGTGTGGGGACATGCTCCAGCCTGACCTGCTGCCGTGTACCCCTTGCCCACCAGTGCTGAAGTTGTACGCAGCGGCTTGGAGGGCAAGGACGGAACCTTCAAAGATGATGCCTGGCCGGGAGACAGATAGCTAGCTAGCGTCTGTTCTGCCCGCGGCTACAAGATGATGCCACGGGCAATTTGCTTTTCTGAGGCTCATACTGCTTCTCGGTGATCTTTAACTTTGACACTGCACAAGTAACACTGAGGGAGAAGTTTCTCAGCGACGCTCTCCACATCCACCTCCTCAGAGGAAGACAGGTGGAACGCCAAGCCCACTCCCCGGGGGGAAGTAACCGCAAACTGGGCTTCCACACCCAGCGAGTGGGCTGTGGATCTGCCGGGTGAGGAAGGAGCAAATCCAGCAAATCCAACTGCGAACTCTCCTCGGCAGAAGCGGGGCCAGCACCGCAGGGAACGCTGGTGAAGGCTTCCTCCTCAAAGAGAGCCTTCTGCACCCAAGCAAACCACACATAAGCTGTGTGTATCCCTGCCAGAGATAAAACGCTGACAGGGAGGAACGCACAACTTATAAGTGTGGTTTACTCTCGCTCACACTTTTGCCCTTGCTAGCAGACATTGTCACTCAAATAAAAGTTGTGCAAACTGGCACGAAAAACGTGACATACAACAACACAGAGCGCTTCGCTAAAAGACTGAAGCTGACGCCGGTTCCGCCACATGTGCTTTTATACCTCCTGGTCACTTTCGTCACCTGCCTGTGACGTCACACCCTTCCACCGATTGGTATACACACAATTCAGAGCGTGGGTTTGCTGCGGAAACTAGGAAACACTGTGACAGACAAGGTGGAGTCAAATTACTTAATAGTAAATAGTGTTTCCACTGAGAATTGAGCTTTATTGTAATTAAATATGTCATAAAAATGTCTAGAGCTCAATTAAATTTGTTTTAGATCATTAGATGTAATGCTGTGTAATCATGTCTGAGTTTTCATACAAAAGGTCATGTGTCTATCTGACAAAGTCTGTGTGAAATCCTGCATAAAACTGCCAAATTTCTTTGCTTCCATTGAAGCACACAAAATGCTGGTTGGGATGTCATCAGATCAAGCTGGATTACATGGAGCATCAGGTTTTTGTCCATGCAGCTCCAGTGCTGAGATCATTCTCAAATACAAAATTAGAAAAATACAAAATTAATAATTCTGGCCTTAGACTCCACTTAGATCCTACAGTATGTTAAATGCATTACTTTTTTAGCATGAGCATTTTTGTGGATATGGAGATGTTTATTTACAGTATTTGCTCTGTACTTTGATCTGTTGCGTCATTATGTAACGTGCCAGAGAAGAAACTGGAGATATTTCATCCTACTGACTTGTTGTTTCTGTCTCTGTTCCAAAGCATATGCACTGACATTTTTTTTTTGTGCTAAAAAAGAATGGAGAAGGTAAGAACATACCATGGTTTGAATTTTGAGGCAATGGCGTTTGCTCTCAAGTTCATTGCTATCTTCAGGTCCTGTGACTGCACGCTTTTATACTAAAAAATCAAACGTTGCCCAGAAAACACAAATAAATATCCATAGCCATGTTTTCATGCCCTACAGTGATATTTAATATGGCATGTCATTATGTCATGCTGGCAGGCACCCAAAGAATACCCGACATTCAGTTCAACTGTCAGTGTTTCCTAGTGTTTTTCCCCCTCACATGGACTTCAGTTGGTTTTTCCCTTTGTCTCCCCCTATAATTCTGTGTTTATTGGTTTGTCCCTATTAGCTTTGATTTGGTTCACCTGTCTTGTTAATTTGCTACACCCCCTGCCACTCCTATTTAAGTTGTTTGTTTCCTCAGTTTCAATGTCCGTCGATAACATTACGTTGGTTTTTCTGTGTACTCCTGGATTTTGTTTGTTTGTAATTTCAGTGTTTTTCTTTATTAAACTTTTTGATGCCATTTACTCCGGTTTCTCCTTCTCCACTCCTCAACCGCCTAAACCGTGACATCAACCTTTGAAACATATTCCCGAGATAAATTTATGATTGTTGTGCCCTCAGGCAAGAAAGTCCAAAAGATTACACCAAAATGTGAAGGATACATAATTTTTGTGTCCTGAAGAAACAAAACCTGATACTTATGCATCTGGGTCCTGGGTTTTGTCATAGTGTTGTACATTAGCTGAAACCAGATCTTCCTACAAAGTGCCAACATCCAGTTTTCAATACCCAAAGCAGACAATGCAACATTATATCAGTGTGACAGAACCCATTCTTCACTGGAGTTCATCACGCATTTCCCAACTTTGGTGCCTCTCCTGAACCAGACCTCCAAATATATAAAGGTTCCAGATTTCTTGTGCTCTTCTTCTACTTCATCTTTTTATACTTTCACCTTTTTTGCTTAATGTATAAACAGGATTTCTCTAAATATTTTGATGTGGTCAGCAAAGGGCAACCCCAACTAGAAGAGTAAAATACCTTGATTTGTACTGAAATAATTTGTAGCAACCTTGAGACCGGGCCAAGAAACACTGAACAGAAATCAACTAATATAGACAGGTAATAAGATATTGACAGGTGTGGGTGATAACTAATAACGACTGGAACAACCAAATATGGGTACAAGAGGGAGAAACCAACACAAACAGTCCAACAGGGCATGGCATTCGTCACCCCTTCTGGAAGGGCGCGACCTCGCTCTGTGGAAAAGAGGAAATCGATGAACGGAGGGGAGTACAGTAGTCAACATTCGAAGTGGATCAAAACCTTTCATCAAATTTGTCCTGAAACCAAAAAGAATACCCGTTCTTATCTTAGAACAACTTTTGATAAACTTTTTTGATCCACTTCGAATGTTGACTACTGTAGCTTCTTCAATCTTATAGTGCTTTAAGGGTTACCTGAGGACTGTAGAGATGAATGAAACAATAATAATAATATTTGATTAGTGTTACTCAGTTAAGAGAAGAAAAGGATGCAGTTAAGCAACCTGAATGTGAATCTGTTGGCTTTTCAAATTTCAAAGCTGCTGCATATTAAATAAATATTTTATAATTCTGTCATTATTTACTCAATTCATTCCAAAGCCATATGGACTTTTTTATTCCTGTTTTTTTGTGCAGCTTGTTTTGCATACAATGTCAAGCTCCATGCAAGACAAAAAAGCACTTTAGTCTAAACAACCTTTTTGCTGTATTCCAAGTTTTCTGAAGCCATACAATAGCTTTAATGAACATAGTCATTATTCACTAAATTTCTTTCTCTTATCTTTGTCAGGTTTCAATGACAAGATTTTAGTCAATGGCTTAACTTGCCATTAAAACTGCTACTGCATGCTGTCTAAAACTAAACAGCCATGGATGCTTAACTTAAAAATGGGAGAATCAAGAGGAGCAGCTACTACTACACTCTTAAAAATAAAGGTGCTTCACGATGCGATTCACTAGTTCGCTTTTGCATATAATAAACAGCGTAAAAGTTAAGCGTGTTTGGCATGCTGTCCGGGAGAGGGCTCCGAGCTCGGTAGTCATTCCCGAGCCCGGGGCACTCCCCCTGCCCAGGGAGAGGGGTCCGAGCTCGGCATTTGGCCCGAACCCAATAGCGCTCCCCCTAGCTGGAGGTGAAGAGAAAATAAAAAGGGGGGGTGGGAGGGATGCTGAAATCAGAGATAGCTGAAGGTAGGACTGCTTGGTTATTTAAAGGGACTGTAGTAATTGGATAGGGAGAGTGATTGGATAGGGAGTGATTGCTGATGATGAATTGGCCGTGTTAATTATCTGCGCGAGCTCCTCCTGAAATGTGTTAATGAAACATCACTTCACTAGTTCGCTTTTGCATATAATAAACAGCGTAAAAGTTAAGCGTGTTTGGCATGCTGTCCGGGAGAGGGCTCCGAGCTCGGTAGTCATTCCTGAGCCCGGGGCACTCCCCCTGCCCAGGGAGAGGGGTTCGAGCCTGGCATTTGGCCCGAACCCAATAGCGCTCCCCCAAAGTGCAAAATAACTGCAGGACAGCAGCCAGATAACCCCCCAAAAAGCTTAACTTGGCTGAAGGGATGCTGGACGTTTGGAAGTAGACAGAGTGTGGGAGGAGCTTCTGTGGGCATTGCTGGGGTAGATAGAGAAGAAAGCGTTTTGCGGGAGTGAAACTTGAGGCAGGTGGAAATTATGAATGGTGCTCTTGAGGGAGCGGGCATTGCTGTTGCGTGGTAAAAAAAAAAAAGGCGGTGGCTGCAGCGGGGCTTTGCATTGCTGCGCGTATAGGAAATAAGCGGGGGCTTCAACAAGAGCCATGCGTTGCAGGGCGTGAGAGAAAAAGCGGGGCAAGCACTGCTATGCATAAGGGGAATAAGTGGGGGGCTCCAGCGGGGGCGCGCATTGCTGCGCGTATAGGGGATAAGCGGGGGCTTGAACAGGAGCCATGCGATGTTGAGCGTGACAGGAAAAGCGGGGCGAGCACTGCTGTGCGTAAGGGGGGCGCCAGCGGGGGCGCGCATTGCTGCGTGTATAGGGGATAAGCGGAGGCTTGAACAGGAGCCATGCGATGTTGAGCGTGATGGGAAAAGCAGGGCGAGCACTGCTGTGCGTAAGGGAGGCTCCAGCGTATAGGGGATAAGCGGGGGCTTGAACAGGAGCCATGCAATGTTGTGCGTGACGGGAAAAGCGGGGCCAGCACTGCTGTGCGTAAGGGGGGCTCCAGCGGGGGCGTGCATTGCTGCGCGTATAGGGGATAAGCGGGGGCTTGAACAGGAGTCATGCGATGTTGAGCGTGACGGGAAAAGCGGGGCGAGCACTGCTGTGCGTAAGGGGGGCTCCAGCGGGGGCGCGCATTGCTGCGCGTAGGGGAATAAGCTGGGGTTTTAAAGAAGGCAGGATGTCCCAAGGAAATGGGACGCAGAGGGGGTGGTTGAAGCGGCTAGAGATGGCGTGGACGGGGGTGGGCTGGCGGTAGAACGGGTTGGCCGATTAGGGTTTGGTGGGTTTCCTTGATGAAAGCGCGATCTGGTCGAATATAGCTTTTGAAAGCTTCCGATGTCCACCGGCCGAGCGCTTGGATCTGCTGTTGGGAGAGGCCTTTTTTGAGCGGCTGTGGTTGCTGCGCCTATGCGGAATGAATGGCTGGAGAAATTGTCAGCTGGTGTGCCGGAGAGGAGCAAGATGGATTTAAGGTGCTTTTGGAACCAAAAGCGTGTGGCGGGGCGGTTGGAGTCGTCTGTAAAGAGAGGGTCGGAGGGGAGTCTGGATTGGGATTTCCTGAGCTGAAGGAAGGCTAGGAGGGTTTGGAAGGGTTGGAGGGGTGATTGAAGGTTGAAAATATAAATGAAATGGCCTTTCTTAGTTTGGTCTGTCTTACTTTGTTTAATGAAGTAAGAGATGGTTTCACCATCTAGAACTGCTAGATCGGAGATGGTAGGGTGGATGGCTGGGTTGAAGCCAGATGTAATGGCGAGCTCAGAGCATCTGAGGAAACCGAAAAAAGCCAGAATAAACATTGCGTCTAATGTGCGGGCGGTATGGATAGAATGGTAACCTTTACGGAGCGTGGATATGCATTTGGTCAGAATCTTAAGGGTGATGGGTTGTCTAGGGTCTGGGCGGCTGGGCTGGGTTTTTTGTATGCCTTTGATGAGGAGGGATGTCTGAGAATTGGAAATATGGGGTGAAGGTGAGCCGAATACCAGTTTGTGGAAAAATTGGACTCCGCTTAGGTATCCTTTAATGGAACTGGCTTTGAGGTTTTTATTGGAGTTGAGATGGGAGATAAATGAGGTGACAGTGAGCACGGAAAAAAAATCGGGGAAAGGTAAGCTATAGGCGGCGTGGAAAGTTTCAAAGCATTTCCACGCTGTAAGGTAGGATTGGAGAGTCCTGGGGGAGACTGCTTGGAGAATGGAGTCGATGGATGGTTCGAGAAGAGGCCTTAGGGGGTGGTTTATGGGAATATCAGTTCTGAATAAGGAGGGACTGGGGTTGGGAGCGGGTCCGCTTCTGGAGCCAGCGATCTGAATTTCTGAAAAGCAAAACGAGAGAAAGAGTCAGCGATTTGATTCTTTGACCCGGGGATGTGTTTTGCAGTTATGATAAATTGGTCATAAGCTGAAATCCAAATCAAATGTCTGAGCAAAGGCATGAGTGCGGGGGAGTGGGAACGGCCTTTGTTAATGCAGTGCACGGTAGCTTCGTTGTCGCAGTGGACGACGATGCTGGTGGCGGACCACTCTTTGCCCCATAGGAAAGCTGCGGCCACTAACGGGTAGAGCTCAAACAGCGCTGAGGATGATAGCTGCTGAGGCAAATCTGCCAACTCGGGGGGCCAGGTAGAAGCGAACCAGCAGCCCCGGAGAAAACCTCCAAAGCCGACGGAAGGGGCGGCGTCGGTATATAATTCGATATCGATTGGGGAAGAAACCAAATTGCTGTAAAAGAACGATAAGCCGTTCCACTGTTTAAGGAAGGAAATCCATAAGCTGAGCTCGTTGCGGCAAGAATCAGTTATGGAAATGCGATCCTCGAGGGCGTGGGCGGAGGAGGAGAGGGAGAGGAGATGGGAGATGAAGGGGCGGCCTTGTGGGATGATGCGCATCGCGAAATTTAGATGACCCAGAATGGATAGCAGCTCGCGTTTTGTACAGCTACAATTTGTTAGCAGAGTGGAAGCTACTAGAATTGTTCTGTCAATCTTTTCTTTGGGCAGGGAAGCCAGGAATTTTTGGGAATCTAAATTGATGCCCAAAAATTCGATGGAAGTGCTAGGACCCTCGGTTTTGTCTTGAGCGAGGGGAATCCCGAGCTCTGAGAAAAGCTTTTGGGTTGTCAAGAGGTGTGCGGCTGGGACGGAATCTGGGGGTGAGATGATTAAGAAATCGTCTAAAAGATGGATCAGATAGGGTAAATTGTAATTGTTGGAGAGGATCCAGCAAATTGCCTCCGACAGCGTGTCGAAGATTTTTTGGACTGCTTTTGCAACCGAATGTGAGGCGTACGGCGAAATAGAATTCTTTTTCCAGCGAATGCCAAATAAGTGCCAGAAATCTGGGTGGATGGGCATAACTTTAAAAGCGGAAGTAATGTCGACTTTGGCCAACCAAGCGCCGCGACCTGCCTTTTTAATCAAGGTAGTGGCTTGGTCGATGTCGTGGTAGTGAAGAGAAAACTCTTCGAGCGGAATGAGGCTGTTAATGCTAGGGAATGGGGAATTATGCGGAGATGAAAGATCAATTATGAGGCGTTTTTTGCTTGAGAATTTTCTGGTGGCGACGCCGATGGGGCTGACTCGATAGATGCTAAAAGGAGGGACAAGAAAGGGGCCTATCATGAAATTTGAGTCTATTTCTTTTTTGATTAGGCCGTCCACTATTTTGGGTTCGGTGAGAGCGTAGTGGAGATTTGGGCAGATGAGGTTTTGGGAGGGGAGGCTCAGGACGCCGGGGTGGAATCCATGTGTGAGACCTGCTAGTATCTGGGTCCTGATGGAGTTGGAAACTGGGGGAGGTTCCTGCGCTAACGCGTTTGGCGGGGCTGGAAGGGGTGTGGCTGAGGCCAATGAGAAGGGAGGACGGGCCTGAGGAGGAGGGAAAGTGGCTACCGGGACCGGTAGTGGCGGTAAACCTGAGCTGCGGCCGTCTCCTGGGACGCAAAAGAAGGGGGGAAAGAGAGGGGGAATGGCGTGCGTCGGAGCCTGCGAGGATAGAGGCATGCTAGCGCTGGGGACGGCTCCTGGGGCAGAGGAAACAGAAGGGAAGAGAGGGGGAATGGGGAGCACCGGTGCTTGTGGCATGAGCGGGGGAAATGCTCGTGCTATGAGCGGAAGGCCGTGCTGCGGGCCATGAGAAGGGGAGAGAAAGGAGAGGCAAGGGTTGCGGACGGGAATCGGCCGCTGGAGTGGGCGAGCTCGTGCTGCTGCGGCGGCTTGTGGAGGCGATGGCCGGCTCTCTGACAGCATGAGCAGCGAGCTCCCGCTTCGAGGATCGAGCGGGATGGGCGTGGCTGGAGACTGCGGTGTCCGGGGCGTGGCCCAAGCTCGGTGACGGCCTTCTGCTGCGTCCTGACGTGGAGTAGGGGGCTCTGCGGCCCGAGCTCTGCCTGAGGCCCTGGAGGGAGGGGTAGATTAAGGCTTTTCCTGCGGTTGGAGAGATGAATAGAGGGCGAGGAGATCCAATTTGGAGGAACGGCGTGGAAAAACGATGCCGGCGCTGGTGAGCACCTTGCAGAGCTCGGCTACGGTCCATTTTCCCTTGGCTGGGGCGCAGGAGAAGGCTGAAGCGTAAGAAGACGCTGGGGAAGATGCCCGACGTCTGGAAGATGGTGGAGACGGCGTAAGCTGGCGTCTCGGAGCAGTGTTGTTTTTTGACAACCATCTTAGATTTAGTCTTAGTCTTATGGACTAAAATGCTTATTAGTTTTAGTCCAATTTTAGTCGACGAAAGCCAAAAAGGTTTTAGTCTAGTTTTAGTCTAAAAAGGGGAAAAAAGTCTTTTAACAAATTAATGTAGGTCGGTAAGTATTTTGCTGTTGGGTAGTGTCACTTGTAAGTTCTGAAAATAGCAGATCTAGTTCAACACAATGTGAGCTTCCGGATCGACTATTTTCACCAATAATTGCAATAAGGAATGTTTTAAAACATAAAAGACAAACAAGGATGGAATGCTAAAACGGCTTGCCATACTAGTATGGCAAAGAGTATTTAATGCTAAAACGGCTTGCCATAGCGGCATGTACGTTTAAGGTTTTGATTGGCATGCACAATAAGCAGAAATGTCATGCATTTTAAACGTCTGACGGACCACCCGTCTCATCAACGAAAACTCACGCACGTCTCGTCATGTTTTAGTCATCAACGAGCCATTTTTATCTCGTCATCGTCTCGTTATCGTCATGAAAAGTGGCGTCAACGAAATGATTTCGTCATCGTTGACGAAAACAACACTGCTCGGAGTGCGAGCAGCGGCGGTGCGTGAGGGCCTGCGGCCCTGTGATGCAGCCGCGGGCTCGATTGGTGGATCCTGCGGAGCGCTGGTGGCCTGAGCGGCGACCTGGATGGAGGCTGGATGAGCTGCAGGTTTGTCTGTATCTGAGGAATAATCCTCGGAGGACTAGTGAATCTCGGACATGTTGCGGCGATTGGGAGTGCCAATGCTGAAATCAGAGATAGCTGAAGGTAGGACTGCTTGGTTATTTAAAGGGACTGTAGTAATTGGATAGGGAGAGTGATTGGATAGGGAGTGATTGCTGATGATGAATTGGCCGTGTTAATTATCTGCGCGAGCTCCTCCTGAAATTTGTTAATGAAACATCACTAGGAGAACGTTTTTTGTCTAAATGGTTCCATAAAGAACCTTTAACATCTGAAGAACCTTTCTGTTTCACAAAAGATTCTTTATGGCGAAAGAAGGTTCTTCAGATTATAAGAAGGTAAGAAAGAGATGTTTTTTTAAGGACCTTTGACTAAATGGTTCTTCTATGGCATCGCTGTGAAGAACCTTTTAAAGCACCTTTATTTTTAAGAGTGCAGATAACTTTTTTTATCTTATCTTATCTTTTTTTTTGCTTTCAGATGGAAGAAACTGGCTGCTGAACACACATATGTGACCCTGGACCACAAAACCAGTCATAAGGTAAAATATTACAAAACTGAGATGTATATATCATATGAAAGCTCAATAAATAAGCTTTCTATTGATGTATGGTTTGTTAGGATATGAGAATATTTGGCCGAGATATATCTATTTGACGATCTGGAATCTGAGGGTGCAAATAAATCAAAATACTGAGAAAATCACCGTTAAAGTTCTCCAAATTAAGTTCTTAACAATGCACATTACTAATCAAAATTTTAATTTTGATATGTTTACAGTAGGAATTTTACAAAAAATCTTCATGGAATATGATCTTTACTTAATTTCCTAATGATTTTTGGCATAAAAGAAAAATCAATAATTTTGACCCATACAATGTATTTTTGGCTATTGCTACAAATATACCCCAGCGACTTAAGACTGGTTTTGTGGTCCAGGGTCACATATAAACAAATATTCAAAGCGGATTACATTTTAGTGTACATTTAAACAGTTTCAGAGTAGGTTTAGAGTTGACAGTGACAGAGCTGACAGGAAAATATTTTTAAAAATTAGGGAATTGGCAAAACTTTTCCTTAAAGGTTGTGTTTAAGTCAAATCCCCATTAGGTATTCAGCTTAACTGAACACTGCAGTATGCAGAATGCTTTGACCCTACATGCCTTTACTTTCTCTTTTCCTCCTTAATTTGGTATGTGTAAGCATGATTTGGCTTGCTGGTGCTCCTGCTGCAGGGTAAATATGGCTTCATTTCACACCTCCTAATCCAATTTCACACTGTTCATAGGGTCATGAAGAGAAAGACTGCCGTGTCACAATCTCTCTTCCCCCATTAAACATTCTCTTTCTCTCCCTCTCCACTGGACTAGTCAAGAGTTAAGTGGGTTTTGGAGGTACAGGGCTGGTTGTGTGGTTTGGAGAACGTGTGGGGAACTTGAGGAAGTAAACACATGGGTTTAACTTAAGGTCAAGTGAGCAGGATACTGGTGAGGCCAAAGCAGGTTAGTTTTCAGATTTAACACGTAATGACCACAGGATTAACATACTTTAAACAAATGAGGATAAGTTGTGTTCATCACAAATGTAAGCAAGGTTTCAGTGATCAGTTTTAGTTATTTGGCTTTAGGTATAGATTGATTGCAAATACAGTGAGGGAAAAATTATTTGATCCCCTGCTGATTTTGTACGTTTGCCAACTGAAAAAGAAATGATCAGTCTATAATTTTAATGGTAGGTTTATTTATTTAAACAGTGAGAGACAAAAAAAAACAGAAAAACACAGTTTTAAATGTTATAAATTGATTTGCATTTTAATTTTTGAAATAAGTATTTTATCCCCTATCAATCAGCAAGATTTCTGACTCCCAGGTGTCTTTTATAAAGTAACAAGAGATAACAAGAGCACTCTCTTGATGGGACTGCTCCTAATCTCAGCTTGTTACCTGTATAAAAGACACCTGTCCACAGAAGCAATCAATCAATCAGATTCCAAACTCTCCACCATGGCCAAGACCAAAGAGCTGTCCAAGGATGTCAGGGACAAGATTGTAGACCTACACAAGGCTGGAATGGGCTACAAGACCATCGCCAAGCAGCTTGGTGAGAAGGTGACGATTGGTGCGATTATTCGCAAATGGAAGAAACAAAAAAAACTGTCAATCTCTCTCAGTTTGGGGCTCCTTGCAAGATCTCACCTCGTGGAGTTTCAATGATCATAAGAACGGTGAGGAATCAGCCCAGAACTACACGGGAGGATCTTGTCAATGATCTTAAGGCAGATGAGACCATAGTCACCAAGAAAACAATTGGTAACACACTATGCCATAAAGGACTAAAATCCTGCAGCGTTTGCAAGGTCCCCCTGCTCAAGAAAGCACATGTACAGGCCCAATGAACATCTCAATGATTCAGAGAAGAACTGGGTGAAACTGTTGTGGTCAGATGAGACCAAAATCAAGCTCTTTGGCATCAACTCAACTCGCCGTGTTTGAAGGAGGAGGAATGCTGCCTATGACCCCAAGAACACCATCCCAGCGGAAACATTATGCTTTGGGGGTGTTTTTCTGCAAGGGGACAGGACAACTGCACTGCATCAAAGGGACGATGGTAGGGCCATGTACCATCAAATCTTGGGTAAGAACCTCCTTCCCTCAGCCAAGGCACTGAAATGGGTTGTGGATGGGTATTCCAACATGACAATGACCTAAAGCACACGGCCAAGGCAACAAAGGAGTGGCTCAAGAAGAAGCACATTAAGGTCCTGGAGTGTACTAGCCAGTCTCCAGATCTTAATCCCATAGGAAATCTGTTGAGGGAGCTGAAGGTTTGAGTTGCCAAATGTTAGCATCGAAACCTTAATGACTTGGAGAGGATCTGCAAAGAGGAGTGGGACAAAATCCCTCGTGAGATGTGTGCAAACCTGGTAACCAACTACAAGAAACGTCTGACCTCTGTGATTGCCAACAAGGGTTTTGCCACCAAGTAAGTCATGTTTTGTGAAGGGGTCAAATACTCATTAAAATGCAAATTCATTTTTAACTTTTTTTGAAATGTGTTTTTCTGGATTTTTTTTTTTTTTTTTTTTTTTTTTGTTATTCTGTCTCTCATTGTTCAAATAAACCTACCAATAAAATTATAGACTGGTGATTTCTTTGTCAGTGGGCAAACATACAAAGCAGCAGGGGATCAAATAATTAGTGTAACATTCAACCACTTAAACACATCAAAAACAAATCATATTGACGCTACTAAAGATTACTTAGTTTTTAGTATGTAAGGGAGGTGGGGAAATATGATTTCCTCACAGTTTAGAGCTTAACCCTTTCAAAATATATTCAGACATAAATGACAGTTTTCTGTGAATGAGCCAAAAAGTTACCAAGCTCTTAATGAAATTAAGTCACTATACAGCACACAATTACAGTTACCTCTAATAACTGGACTGTGTTTAGCCAAAGGACAAATCTTTTGACCTTTTTAGACAGGCTGAAAAGGTCATTCAAGCGTTTTACAATGGCATTACTGAATATTGATATGGACAGGAGAGCAGAGGTCAACACAGAAGGAGCGTAGATGCTAGAGGAATGCTAACAGTGCTAATTGAACATGTAATTTACCTTGACATTCCATCTGCCTACAGCAGGAACAATGAATCTGAAATCATAGTTCAGTACAGTCGTGAATTCAAGTTACTTTTCAATATTAAGACTGTGACTGCAGTTATTTATGTTGTTAAAGCTGCATTATTACTTTTTTTCTGAACTCAAGATGGCGGCGTGTGCACACGCAGCGGCTTCTCTCTCTCCCGACCAAACAGTGTTTTCGTGTTTTTCGTCCTGTAAGTCGCAGTGTTTTTGTACGTCTTCGTCGCGTTTATCTGCCCTTAAGCGCGTTTATAGCCGAACATTTTTGCTCGACATCGGCAGAAACAAAGTTTTTAAGTTGAACTCTGTGGACGCTGAAGAGCTGAATGATCTGGGTCTGCTCCGGAGGCCTACTCAATCACCGACCCCCACTCCTGCACCTCGCCCACAATGGAGGCGCCTCAAGCGGTGTGAGAGGAAGCAGAAGAGGGGTAAGCGCGGAGGTATCCGAGCTAGGCTAGCGGCTAGCCCACATAAACCCGCTATCCCTTCCATCGTTCTGGCGAACGTACGCTCATTAGACAACAAACTGGACTACATCCGACTACTACGTTCATCTCAAAGGAATGTAAAGGACTGTTGTGTTTTTGTGTTCACGGAAACATGGCTCAGCAACAGTGTCCCGGACTGCGCCATTCAGCTCGACCAGCTGACATGCTATCGTGCTGACAGGGTTGTCGTCACGGGGGGTAAGACCCGCGGTGGCGGACTTTGTGTTTATATCAGTGACGCTTGGTGACGCGATGCTGTTGTAGTCTGCAAATACTGCTCACCAGTGCTGGAATTTATGGTTATTAAGTGCCGGCCGTTCTACCTACCGAGGGAATATACAGCTATACTGCTGTGTGCTGTGTACATCCCTCCCACCTCCAACAACTACAGGAGCGAGGCACTATATGAACTATATCAGCACATCAGTGAGCAGCAAACAGCTCACCCCGATGCTTTTCTCATCGTGGCTGGGGATTTCAATCATGCAGATTTAAAGAGTGTGTTTCCAAAAATACAGCAACACATTGACTTTCCAACACGGGGAAATAACACACTGGACCTTGTTTACACCACCCAGAGAGGAGCTTACAAAGCTTTTCCCCTCCCCCACCTCGGCGCCTCTGATCACATCACTGTTATGCTAATGCCCTCTTACAGACCGCTTGTTAAAGTCACCAAACCGGTTCGTAAGAAGATACAAGTGTGGCCAGAGGGGTCTTCAGAGGTTTTACAGGACTGATTTAACACCACAGACTGGAATATGTTTAAACAGGCTGCCACTTACAACAACACCACTGACCTCCAGGAGTACACAGAGACTGTTACAGCCTACATTAACAAATGCACTGAGGATGTAACAGTCACAAAAACCATTACTGTCCGTGCCAACCAAAAGCCATGGATGACAGGGGAGGTCTACAGGCTGCTGAAAGCTCGGAACGCTGCCTTCAGAGCTGGAGACGAGGCGAGCCTGAAGACAGTTAGGGCCAACCTTTCCCGTGGCATCAGAGAGGCTAAGAGACAGTACTCCAGAGGAAAATCTCGTCGCTTCAATGACAGCAGAGACACACGGAGCCTGTGGCGGGGCATACAGACCATCACAGATTACAAGCCCCCACCACAGACCTGTGACAGCACCATCTCCCTGCTGAACGAGCTGAACACCTTCTTCGCTCGCTTTGAAGTGCAAAACAGCACCACAGCACAGAAGACCCCACCCCCTCCTGGTGACCAGGTGATGACTTTGTCCCCGGACAGTGTGAGGAGATCCCTCAGCAGGATCAACGCTCGCAAAGCTCCGGGTCCTGACAACATTCCTGGTCGTGTACTGAGAGACTGTGCAGTGGAACTCACTGATGTCTTCACAGACATCTTTAACATCTCACTCTCCCAGGCTGTCGTCCCCACCTGTTTCACAGCAACCACGATCATTCCGGTGACAAAAAAAGTCATCTCCTTCCTGCTTTAATGACTACCGTCCAGTTGCACTTACTCCCATCCTCATGAAGTGCTTTGAACGGCTAGTCATGCAGCACATTAAGTCTGTCCTTCCCCCCTCACTGGACCCCTTCCAGTTTGCATATCGGCCCAACCGCTCGACCGATGATGCCATCTCCACTGCACTCCACTCAGCACTCACACACCTGGACAAAAAAGACTCATATGTCCGAATGCTGTTCATAGACTTCAGTTCAGCATTTAACACTATAATCCCACAACAGATCACACAAAAACTGATCCAGCTGGGGCTCAACACCTCACTGTGTAACTGGCTGTTGGATTTCCTCACAGGAAGACCACAAGCAGTACGGGTCGGCAGTAACACATCCAGCACTATCATTCTGAACACGGGGGCACCTCAGGGATGTGTGCTGAGCCCCCTCCTCTTCACTCTGCTGACCCACGACTGCACTCCATCACACAGCTCCAACCTCTTCATCAAGTTTGCGGATGACACGACTGTGGTGGGTCTCATTAGCAACAGGGATGAGACAAACTACAGAAGCGAGGTGAGCCGCCTGGCCACGTGGTACGGAGACAACAATCTCTCTCTGAATGTGGAGAAGACGAAAGAGATTGTTGTTGACTTCAGGAGAGCGCACACTCAGCATGCTCCTCTGACCATCAACGGTGCATCTGTGGAGAGAGTGAGCAGCACCAAGTTCCTGGGTGTGCACATCACTGAAGATCTCTCCTGGACAAACAACACCACTGCACTGGCCAAGAAAGCACAGCAGCATCTCTACTTCCTCCGCAAACTAAGAAGAGCGAGAGCACCAGCCCCCATCATGTACACATTTTACCGAGGAACCATCAAGAGCATCCTGTCTAGCTGCATCACTGTGTGGTTTGGAGCCTGCAATGCGTCCTGCCATAAAACTCTCCAACGCATAGTCAGAGCAGCTGAGAGAATCATTGGTGTCCCTCTCCCCTCCCTCCAAGACATCTACAGCACACGTCTCGCCCTCTGCATAGCAGCCGATCCCACCCACCCAATGCAAACTTCTTCAGCCTGCTGCCATCAGGGAGGAGACTGTGGAGTCTCCAGGCCAGGACCAGCAGACTGAAGGACAGCTTCACCCATCAGGCTGTCAGGAAGCTCAACTCTCTCCCGGCTCTGCCCCCACTCCCCTCACTCCCCTCTTCTGCCCCACAACTTTCTGAACTCTAACACACACACACACACACACACACACACACACTGACCTGCACCAGTCACTTTGTGCAGCATTGGTCTGCCAACTACCTCACACTATTCATAGACAGTAACAAGACTGCTCTGACACTTTTACACTTTACAAGCTCTGTTGCACTACATTGTTTACATTGTTTACGTGGTTTGCACTCTCTACCATGTGCCCTTACTTGTATATTGTGTTTTTAATTTTATATATTATGTTTATTTGTATTTATTCATATTTTTTTAAAAAATGTATTTAATGTTACTGTTTTGTATTTAATGTTACTTGTATGCACCATGGGTCTGAGAGTAACGCAATTTCAATACTCTGTATGTCCTGTATATGTGGCAGAATTGACAATAAAGTTGACTTTGACTTTGACTTTGATTATGGTAGATTTTTTTGGTTGAAAATTTAGTGAAAAATCATTGTTCAAATCATCAATTTAACCCACTAATGATTGATTTATCATTTGTGCTGTCACATCACATTTCAGAAATACTGTATATACACTCTTAAAAAAAGGTACTTCACGATGCCATAGAAGAACCTTTTTTGTCTAAATGGTTTCATAAAGAACCTTTAACATCTGAAGAACCTTTCACAAAAAGAAGAATCAGTGGTTAAAATTATTTTTTCTATGATGCCACAGCAATACAATTCGAACATTTTGTTGTGCTTCTCTAATATTGGTGAGTGCAACTCGGGATTCGCTAAAAGCTTGTCCATTAAAGATAAGTCCGTACCTTCTTTATTGGACCAACAAGCATCTCCGACCCACAACCTGTAAGTATGATTAATACGTTATGTGTCAATTTTCTATTGAGTGCTCAAAGTATCAAGGTTTTTGTGCTAATATGTGATGTATACCTAGCAGCTTCAGGTTTCCAGGTAAACCACAATATTGCTGTCTTACTAAAATAGTTCTGATAATTTGCTGTGAACCCACTATATCCTAAGAATGTGTTGATTAATGTAGACTGTTAATGTTCTAATTAATTTAGTTAATAATAAAGAATGTAGACATATTTTGGTTTACAAACTGTATTGTTTCAGTAGTTATTCACCATCATTTACTAAGTGTTTAGAGTTTTGCAGCTAAACTTTAGCTGTGGGCACGATTTGCTTGCATTGCATACGGAAAGACCAGTCACAACAGACTTGGCCAGCTGACCAATTAGAGCAGAGTAGACTTATGGAAGGGAGGGGTTTAAGCTCAAAACTGCTTCAAACCAACCATTATGAAATCGCTGCAAAATCTAATATCAAATGTACATTCTGAGAAAATTACAATGTTTTCTGACCTTAGAAGCATTTAAACCTGTTGTAGGGGACTCCAACACAATATTAGGACACTTTAAAATATCATATGACCATCTCTTTAAGTGCTGCACAAAAGCCTGTGAACAAAACCACACTGACATTTTAACAGATCAGGCGTAAGAACCGCGTACATAGCTGAAAAAAACTGAACACCACAGCTGAAGGATTGTGACCATATGTTGGTCAGGTCAGAATTCTGGAATAATTTTTTTTAAAGAAGTCTCTTACTCTCACCAAGCATTCATTTAATCAAAATACAGTAAAATAAGCAGAAGTTGTGAATGGCAGTGAAGTGACATAAGGAAACTGCTGCTGGTGGGTAACGTCAGTGAAATGCATGCAGTACATCCGAATTACATTCATAATTCACACTTTCATACTATACAGAAGGAGATTTTTAATGGTCACAGAGTACAAGAAGTATCCACTAATAAGGTCCTGACTGTAACCAAGGTTGCCAACTCTCACACACTCTGTGTGAGAAACAACTCTTTCTCATGCTCTCACGCCGCCCAACTTAATTTCACACTAAATAAGACAATGCAAAATAAATCAATAAGAATGCTCATAGGATTTTCCCAGCATGAAGTGGCTTGATTAGTCTAAAACACATATTTTTGATTCTTGATCTAAAGCAACATTTTACTCCAATCAAACTTCTTCATGCACTTCGCTAAGTGATTACCACAGAGACACATGTTACTGTATGGAGAAGATGATGTGACAGCGGTTTGTGCTTCAAAAGCAGGGCACAAAACTAACACATATGAAGCAAATGTTCAGCAAATTTGGCAGTGTCAATGTGCAAACAGTCTGAAACAGTAGTGAAAAACATGCTTGTAGGACGCATTTAAAAATTGACACAGGTCACAGAGAAATTGTGAGCTGCTGCTGCTTTACATCTGCAAGGATATCAAAGGTAAAACAGATGCATATGGGTACGTGAAATTCTTCAAAGACAAGAAGAGTTAAGAAAATCCATATTGAGAGAGCTGTCATCTTTTGAAGACAAATGTTTTTTATACGTTTGTATGAGTCAGCATTACTTTCACGGGATCCTGGACGTTGTGAAAAAGAATATCAAGAGCAAGAGCCAAACAAGGTACCTCAGGTAAGTATATACAGTGAGGGAAAAAATTATTTGATCCCCTGCTTTTGTACGTTTGCCCACTGACAAAGAAATTATCAGTCAATATGTTTAATGTTAGGTGTATTTGAACAGTGGGTGAGAGAATAACAACAACAAAAATCCAGAAAAAAAATATTTTAAAAAGTTAAATTGATTTGCATTTCAATAAGTGAAGTAAGTAGGTATGGCTAGGCAACTCCAGGACCTTAATGTGCTTCTTCTTCAGCCACTTCTGTTTCCTTAGCCATGTGTTTTGGCTCATTGTCATGCTGGAATACCAATCCATGACTCATTTTCAATGCCCTGGCTGAGGGAAGGAGGTTCTCACTCAAGATTTGATGGTACATGGCCCGTCCATAGTCCCTTTGATGTGGTGCAGTTGTCCTGTCCCCTTAGCAGAAAAACACCCCCAAAGCATAATGTTTCCAGCTCCATGTTTGATGGTTGGGATGGTCTTTTTTGGGTCATAGGCAGCATTTCTCCTCCTCCAAACACGGCAAGTTGAGTTGATGCCAAAGAGATAGATTTTGGTCTGATCTGACCACAACACTTTCACCCAGTTCCCCTCTGAATCATTCAGATGTTCATTGGCAAACTTCAGATGGGCCAGTACATGTTTTTACAGTTTTGCTTTCTTAGTAGAGGGACCTTGTGGGTGATTGCAGGATTTCAGTCCTTCACAGCGTAGTGTGTTACCAATTGTTTTCTTGGTGTCTATGGTCCTAGTTGCCTTGAGATCATTGACAAGATCCTCCTGTGTAGTCCTGGGCTGATTCCTCACTGTTCACATGATCACTGAAAATCCACAAGGAGAGATCTTGCATGGAGTCCCCGACCGAGGTGTCAGAATATCATGAACAGGACTAGTGTGAAGACTTAAACAACAGTCAAAAGGGATGGACTCAAATGCAGATAACCAGGTCACAGTTCTGAGGGTATGTTTTCATATCTTTAATTTAATGAAAATGCAAGTCCAAAAAACTCAAGACAAATCCAGAAGGTCAACTCAAAGTTTTCCAGTAGTTCCAAAAAGTAAATCCAGAAGGCATACAAAAGTAAACTTCACAGGAGTCCATTCAAAAAACAAAAAGTCAACACTTCCAAAAAGTGATGTTTCCTTAGGTTCACAAAGTCAATCCAGAAGGTACAAAAAGTTCACATAGAAAAGTCTCTTAGTGACTAAAAGAGCAAATCAGAAATCAAAACAAAGGAACTATACCAGATGCACAATGCGTTTTAGGATGAATCCATTAAGCAGAGCATGAGACTGACCTACACTTGGTCATGGCATGAGAAACACCGAGCAAAGTACTCAGGAGAAAGGGTGCCTTAAATACACAAACAGAAACAAGGCACAGGTGATAACTATCAGACATAATGACAGAGACTAAAACCCCCAAAAAAGGCAGTGGGGACCTCTAGTGGCTAGAAATAAAGCCCACAACCCTGACATGAGGGAGATTGACAGTTATTTTGTGTGTCTTCCATTTGCGAATAATCGCACCAACTGTTGTCACCTTCTCACCAAGCTGCTTGGCAATGGTCTTGTAGCCCATTCCAGCCTTGTGTAGGTCTACTATCTTGTCCCTGACATCCTTGGACAGCTCTTTGGTCTTGGCCATGGTGGAGAGTTTGGAATCTGATTGATTGATTGCTTCTGTGGACAGGTGTCTTTTATACAGGTAACAAACTGAGATTAGGAGAACTTTCTTTAAAGCTGAGCATACACTTTGCAATTTTTGACCGATTTTGAGCCGAATTCTGACTCTTTTTGTGGAATCAGGACGAATTTCAGCTTTGTCATGTGTCATTTGTCCTGCAGTGTTTGTACAGGGCGAAACGAGAAGCGAAGAACCTTTCCCAACCGGCAATCGTATGGTCGGATGATTTTTTGATATGTCAGAAATTTTGGTCACCTCTCGTGGCGATATCGCACAGCTGATGCACAGCTACGAACTGATTGCCCTGAACTCAGTGTTTCTGTGCTCACTCTACCTGCGCAAAAGCAGAAATGAAATCATCATCCACATATCCACATAGTGTGAGCGGTCAAGTCGCAACTCGTCAATCGGACTGTATAGTGTGAGCTTATAAATCGTGAGCTTTGGCCTTACTTCGCACGCAATCTTCTCGTACAGTGTGAGATGGTACCTGGTAGAAATCGCACGAAAATCGAACAAAAATCGCACATTGTATGCCTGGCTTAAGAGAGTGCTCCTAATCTCAGCTTGTTACCTGTATAAAATACACCTGGGAGCCAGAAATCTTGCTGATTGATAGGGGATGGAATACTTAATTCACTCATTAAAATGCAAATCAATCTATACATTTTTTGCCTTTTTTTCTTTATTTTTTTGGTTGTTACTCTGTTTCTCACTGTTCAAATCAACCTACCATTAAAATTATAGACTGATCATTTCTATGTCAGCGGGCAAACGTACAAAATCAGCAGGGGATTAAATAATTATTTTCCCCACTGTACATGAACTGCTACTGCTTTACATTTGCATGGATATCAAAGGAAAAAAAGATGCATATGGGTACGTGAAATTCCTCAAGGTCAAGAAGAGTTAGAAGAATCCATATTGAGAGAGCTGTCATCTTTTATCAAGATAAATGGTTTTCATACACATTCATATATGAGTCAGCATAATTTTTATGGGATCCTGGACATTGTGAAAAAGAAAATCGGTTACTTTATATACTGATCTGCCACAACATCTGCTGAATCTGAACATCTGGTCTGATGAATCATATTTTCTTTTGGATCAGGTGCATGTGCCTTGGCTCCTGGCATTTATGTGGATGTTACTTTAACCTGTAACAACTACCTACAGAATGTTGCACACCTCAAACACCCCTTCATGGCAGTGGTGTTCCCATTGGCAGTGGCCTCTTTCAGTAGGATAATGCTAATAATTGTTCAGAAATGATTTGAGGAACATGACAAAGAGTTCAAGGTATTGCCTTGGCCTCTAAATTCACCAGATGTCAATCTGATTGAGCATCTAGTGAATGTGCTGGGCCAACAAATCTGATCCATGGAGATCCCACTTCACAACTTGCAGGGATTAAAGGATCTGCTGATAATGTTTTTTGGTGCCAGATACCACAGGACACGTTTAGAGGTCTTAGAGTTGGAGGCATAGAGTTTTTTGGCAGTATGATATTAAGTGGGCGGTTGTAATTTTGTGGGTGATCAGTGTAGATTATTGAATGATAAATACTCAAAACAGACAGATAATATAAGTATCAAATACAAAAACTACAGCATTGTTTGCACAGGTGAAGTCCCGTTTGTTTTACTGTGAGGTTTCTGTTACTATACACACATATTCCCACTCGCTTTCTGCAGAGCTGATCTGTCGATTTATCCATGAAACTCTATAACTATCTTGCAATAAAATGTGGAATGTAAACAAGCAGCAGACAAATGCAAGAAGATTATCAAACATATGAGTGAACAAATGACAAGCCAACGCATGAGACTTTCCCAGACACTAAACCTAAAAGCCTGATTAAAAATGTGCCTTGATTCTTTGAAAAATAATGCCTTCATTACATAGCAGTGTTTAAATGGTCCCATATTAATAAAGCCATAAACCAAACTAAAGACTTGTCTGGAACCAATCCTGGAATTATTCCTCAGGGAGCAGAGAAGCACTGAAAAACACATGGAGTCACACACAGGCATGCGCAAATAAAGCAAACAAACGTGCAAAGTCTGCACATTTAGAAAAGGTTCACTCAGCTGTAGACTTTCAAGAAAGCACAAAGCATTAGGCCAATTATAAAACATGTCTAGAAAGTACACACAAAATATGTATTTTTATGACCGAAATACATCTAGGCCACGCTGCACCATTTATTTAACATTTGATTTGTTTGTTTTAATTTGAGAGAGAAAAAAAAAGCTTATAAAAGGTTTACTCACTGCCAAATTAATAAATTGTTATTTATATCATTTCTGAATGGGTTCACAAGAGAAAGTTTCTCAGTTCAACTGAAGCAGAGCACACAAAGAGTCCATATTTACTGAGGTAACACACTTTTACTTCATGTTTATCAATGACTATTAATAAAAAATAACTTATTAGGGTTACAAATGACCTGCTCTTATCATCCAATCATGGTTATATCTCCCCATTTGTGCTACTGAATCCCAACGCTGCATTCAACACTATTGACCACAAAATCCTTTTGAATAGACTTAAAAATTATGTTGGCATTAGTGGAAGTGCATTGGCATGGTTTAAATCGTACCTATCTGACCGCCATCAATTCATAGCAGTCAATGAAGCAGTATCATATCAATTTCAAGTGCAGTATGGAGTACCTCAAGGCTCAGTACTAGGGCCGTTACTTTTCATGCTTTTTATGTTACCCTTAAGAGACATCATCAGGAAACATGGTGTTAGCTTTTACTGTTATGCTGATGATACTATGGAATTTGCGTAGTTGATACTATGGAATTAGCGAAGTGGATGCTGCACACTGGTGATGGTTGAGGAGAGATCCCCTATATGATTGTAAAGTGCTTTGGGTGTACGGCAATACACAATGAAAGCGCTATATAAATGCATCATTCATTCATTCATTCATATAAGAAACTGGATGTTTAGTAATTTCCTAGTGCGAAATTCTGAAAAGAAAAAAAAAACCTCTACTAAACCTGATGGTTGCTAGGTGTGCTATTTGATAGCAATCTTTCATTCAAAAGCCACATTTGTAGCATTTGTAAAACCACACTTTTTCCATCTCAAAAAATATCTAAATTACGACCTATGCGCTGAATGTCAAATGCAGAAACGTTAATTCATGCGTTCATGAATTCAGGGTTAGATTATTGTAGTTTAGCTCCACCCTGATCAAACTCACCTACATGTTATTTTCTAATGATCTTGGAGATATTGATTAGCATGTTCAGGTGTGTTTTATATAGGGTTAAAGCTAAACTCTGCAGAAAAGTGGATCTTGTGGGCCAGATTTGAGGATCTCTGTTCTATTGCTCCGCTGGTCCAAAATGCAGCAGCTAGAGGTCTTACTAGAACCTGAAGTATGACCATATTAGCCCGGTTCTGTCAACACTGCACTGGCTCCCTATTAAACATTGTAGAGAATCGTGTTGAAGCTAATTGTTTATAAAGCCCTGAATGGTTTAGCCCCTTAGTACTTGAGCGAGCTCTTGTCACATTATAGTCCTCACGTCCGCTGCATTCTTAAAACTCTGGCCATTTGATAATACCTAGAATATCAAAATCAACTGCGGGCGGCAGATCATTTTCTTATTTAGCGCCTAAACTCTGGAACAATCTACCTAACACTGTTCAGGAGGCAGACACACTCTGTCAGTTTAAATCTAGATTAAAGACCCATCTTTTTAACCTGGCTTAAACGTAACACACTAACACATTTCTATAATGCAAATCCATTAAAGGATTGTTAGGTTGCATTAATTAGGTCAACCGGAACCAGACACTTCCCATCCATAGTCCTCTGCACAATCTGACTTTGTTGCAGCCTGGAATTACGATGCAGTTTTGGTTCCTCCAACACACTATTTTCCTGTTTAATAGTGTAAAGCTGCTTTGACTCAATCTGTTTTGTAAAAACTGCTATATAAATAACGGTTACTTGACTTGACATGGCTTAATGACTCAAATATTACCAAATCCTTCTGAACGAATTACTGATTATTTGGACCAGTATTCTAAATGGAGTAACATGATGACTATAGTAATGACTGAAGTCACTGTAAGCTTTTGAGGGTTTTGCAAGGTTTTGGATAGTAATGACTTGAGTGTTACTACATCCTGCTAAACAAATTTCTAATTATTTGGAACAGAATTGTAAAGCTAGAATCTTGATAACTTTATAGTAATGACAGAAGACATTTGGATAGTAATTCCTTCTGATAGATTTGGTAAGACTTGAGTCATCACTAAAGGGTTACAATGATCTTCACTTTAGAATACTGATCCAAATAATTAGTAATCTCTTTAGAGGGATGTAGTAACACTTGGGTCATTGCTATCCAAAACATTACATATACCTCAAAGTTTACAATGGCTTCTGTCATCACTTTAGAATACTGATCCAATTAGTGCTGGGTGGTTTGACCAAAAATCTGCATCATGTTTTTTTTTTTTTTTAGGATTCTGACAGTTTCACCGTTTATCACACTTTTTCCCATGACTGTGTTTAATCACAATCCAAAAAACATGCTACATGTCACAAAGGTTAACAGTTAAGACAGTTAACAGTCTTTAATACAGTCTCCACACAAGGGAGGCTGGTAACACGTGTGTACATTGACGAGACCGGAAAAACTAAAACTGAGCAGACAGTAACTTAAATATACAAGCAAATGAGGATAATGACTGAATAACTAGACACAGGTGAACTGACTAACATAATCAAGGGGAGAAAGAAACTAGGTCAAGGGACTGAAACAAGGAGGGAGAGCAGAGAAACAACAACAACAAAGTCCATATAATGTGACACATGTAGCATGATCAGTTTTGGATGTAAATTAGATTGTATAATTTTACAGTTTTAGGCAAAAACAGAACAAAACTTTAGCTTTTTTGCTACATAAAACACCGATATGTTTGTATATTTGGTAATATTTTTTTATATGTGGTCATTAGCGGGTTACTATGTTCTTCATTTTAGAATTAATTTGGCCTAGACTTTATGCATTACTCACATTGATTCTGAACTTTTATATTGCAGTTCTCTAAGAGATATATAGAATAATAAATGGAAAGTAGTTACGAATTAGCTGAAAGTGAACTTGGCCTACCACTTTCAACTATGACAATGATAATCTCAGTTACTGATTATGTTATTTATTTAATGTTAAAAGTGTCTAATTTAAGTCTGAATATCATTTTGTGTTAACTTTATAGCTATACTGAAAGCAACAATAGCTAATTGACTAATTGAAGATTGTATCAGCCACTCAGTATGTATTTTTAATAATTTTAAAATCGTTTAATATTTATGAATAAGACTGTAATTGAGTGTAGATAATTATAATTTAATTATCCATAATGTTACGAGTGTGCTCTTCTTATTGGCTGTAATTTAAGGTTGATTTTGTCACGTCAAATAGCCATGCATTCAGGCTGAGCTCATTTATTCTGTGCCTCCATCACAAATATTTAGTGGAATTATACCATAAAATTTTGGAATAATTGCTCTTTACATATAATATAAAAATATTTTTTAATCAGTAGATTTATTTATTCAGGTTTCATTCAGCTCATTGTGTTTTATGATGCAAGCAATCTGGCTTGAAAATCAATTTAATTTGGGTTTCCTTTTACGAACTGCTTGCTTAGGTCCTTCCACAACATTTACCCAAGTTCTCTTAAGACTCTTCTTAAATTTGTTGGTATGATTCAGAATTCATTGTTCCATCAATGAGGTCAGGCTGTCCAGGCCAAGATGCACGAAAACAGGCCCAAGCCATGATACTGCCACCACCATGTTTCACAGATGGGATAGGATTCTTCTTGATGCTGGAATGCAGTGTGTTCTTTTCTCTGAATATAAACCCAATAAGTTCTGTTTTGGTTTCATCCATCCTTTAAACCTTTCTCTAATAGTTCTCTGGCTTGCCCACGTGATCTTTAGCAAACAATTTTCTTTTTGGAGAACAGTGGTTTTCTTCTTGCAACTCTGCCATGCTCACCATTGGTTACTCAGTGTTCTCCTGATGGTGGACTCATGAACATTAACATTAGCCAATGTGAGAAAGGCCTTTAGTTGCTTAGAAGTTACCCTGGGAACTTTTGCAAACTCGCAGACTTACACGTTTTGCTTTGGGGTGATCTTTGTTTGTCGACCACTTCTCAGCAAGGTAACAGTGGTCTTGAATTTCCTCCATTTGTACACAATCTGTCTGAATTTGTCCAAACTCAAACTTTAAACTTTTCTAGCCTGATGAGCAACATCAACTCTTTTTCCAAGGTCCTCAGCAATCTCCTTTGTTTGTGACATGATTCACTTCCACAAGCATGATCAGACTTTGATAGATCCCTGTTCTTTGACTAAAACAGATCACGTACTGACATTTGATAGTCATTGCACTGACTGAAAACACATCTACACAGATGAACACTAATTTCACCTTTAAATTAATTGCTAATCCAAGAGATTCACATACTTTTGCAATGCACAGATATGTAAAACTGGATCATTTTTCTCAATTAATAAATGACAAGGAAAATATTTTTCTCTCACTTGTTTGATTGGGTTCTCTTTGTCTACTTTCAGGACTTCTGAATCTGATGATGTTTTGGGTCATATTTATACAGAAATATAGAAAATTCTAAAGGGTTCACAAACTTTCAAGCAGCACTGTATGCTATCTGTAATTCTCAGATTTATGTAAATAACAGACTCACAAAAGATATTATTTTTTTAATAAGGCATACAGAAATGCAGTTATTAGGAACAGTTGCTAATGCTTGATGTATGTACTATGTGCTTGGAACTACAAGTACATCAGGTCAAAGTTCAAAGTAGCAAAGGCTCAATGGAGCTTTGAAGATGAGCGGCCTGGAAAATGTACCGGCATAGTGGTTCAATTTCACTCTGGATTGCATGATATTGCCCAAAACTTCAAAAAAAAAATGCTAATAATTTCAAGAATGTAAAGATAAGATTCAACTATTTGTTTTCTTTGATCATGGAAATAAAGTGGGTTATTTTGTCTTCAGTATGTCTGTTT
Organism: Garra rufa; assembly: GCF_049309525.1. Taxonomy (NCBI): domain Eukaryota; kingdom Metazoa; phylum Chordata; class Actinopteri; order Cypriniformes; family Cyprinidae; genus Garra; species Garra rufa. The sequence goes on from NC_133378.1 coordinate 16,023,241, forward strand.
TCTTTTAATAACTTCATTGTACTAACAGTGAACTAATAAGCTTTCTCATCTTGTAAAAATATCCTGGAATCATTCAGATGTACCACCACCACAGCACATGCTCATGGCCTCAGAGGGAGACATCCCAAGACCCTTTGAAATCTCAGGGCATCAGTGCGATTTGTGTCTGGAAGGCACTAGGAAATCAAAGGCCCAGGCTTTTCCAAATGACCTAAAAATACATGCACTCTACACTGGAGGGAATCTGACCTCAGCTAAAATGTATAGTGCTTGAAAAACTAGACCTTCAAGTGCTTCCAGTGTGACATGTGAAATATGTGACGAGCGATGACTAATCAAGTAAATATACTGCACCACCAATTATGATTAATTAAATGTCTAACAATGTTTTAAGTAGCTAAGAGACAGTTCACTCAAGTCAACCGAGACTTTCTGCTGTACTGCCCCAACACAACTTACTGTATATTATTCCTATTTTGCACATACACCGTGTTCCAAATTATTATGCAAATGATATCTTTCTCTAGTTTTCATAATTAGTCAATGCAAATGACAGTCAGTATAATTTTTAAGTCATCAACCATTAGGGTATAATTTGAATTTTATTGAACAAACCTCCTAATGATAACAGTATTTATTTCAAAAATAAAAAACTGAAAATGCACTGTTCCACATTATTATGCACAACAGAGTTAAAACATTGTATAGGTTGTTAAGAACTGAAAATGGGCATTTGCTGAATTTGCAGCATTAGGTGGTCATATTTACTGAAATCAAAAGCTATTTCAATCAAAAACATCCTAACTGGGCAAGTTACATCTTACCATAGGACCCCTTCTTTGATATCGCTATCACAATTCTTGCATCCATTGAATTTGTGAGTTTTTGGAGAGTTTCTGATTGAATTTGTTTGCAGGATGCCAGAATAGCCTCCCAGAGCTGCTGTTTTGATGTGAACTGCCTCCCACCCTCATAGATCTTTTGCTTGAGGATGCCCCAAAGGTTCTCAATCTGGTTGAGGTCAGGGGAGGATGGTGGCCACACCATGAGTTTCTCATCTTTTATGCAGATAGCAGCCAATGACACAGAGGTATTATTTGCAGCATGAGATGGTGCATTGTCATGCATGAAGATGATTTTGCTACGGAAGGCACAGTTCTTCTTTTTGTACCATGAAAGAAAGTGGTCAGTCAAAAACTCTACATACTTTGCCGAGGTCATTTTCATACCTTTAGGGACCCTAAAGGGGCCAACCAGCTCTCTCCCTATGATTCCGGCCAAAAACGCCACCTCCTTGTGGTCGCAGCCTTGTTGGGACATGTTCCATCCACTACTCCATCCATCTGGACCATCCAAAGATGCACAACACTCATCAGTAAACAAGACTGTTTGAAAATGAGTCTTCATGTATGTCTGGGCCCACTGCAACCGTTTCTGCTTGTGAGCATTGGTTAGGAGTGGCCAAATAGTAGGTTTATGCACAACTGCAAGCCTCTGGAGGATCCTACACCTTGATGTTCGCGGGACTCCAGAGGCACCAGCAGCTTCAAAAACCTGTTTGCTACTTTGTAATGGCATTTTAGTAGCTGCTCTCTTAATCTGATGAATTTGTCTGGCAGAAACCTTCCTCATTCTGCCTTTACCTGCACGAACCTGTCTGTGCTCTGAATCAGCCTCAAATCTCTTCACAGTACAATGATCACGCTTACGTTTTCGTGAAATATCTAATGTTTTCATACCTTGTCCAAAGCATTGCACTATTTGACGCTTTTCGGCAGCAGAGAGACCTTTTTCTTTCCCATATTGCTTGAAACCTGTGGCCTGCTTAATAATGTGGAACATCCTTCTTAAGTACTTTTCCTTTAATTGGGCTCATTTGGCAAACTATTTATCACAGGTGTCTGAGATGCATTTCAGTGATCCAAAGAGCCATGAGACACAATACCATCCATGAGTTTAATTGAAAAACAAAAAACTGTGTGTTTATGACACTTACATCCAATTTGCATAATAATTTGGAACGCGGTGTATAATGACTTAAGAGAAGTGCTTTTGTCCCCATGCCACTTACAGTAGTAACGTATTACTGGGGACAAAAGTTTAATGTGCTACATTAGATATTAGGCCTGCATTTAAGCAAATTAAGTTGAAAAAGGTAAGCAGGAATGTGGACTATATGGTTCAACTATATGCTTTGCCACACAGATTGTAGTTGAACAAGAGCATGAAGAGGATCATCCAAAATCACAGTCCTTAGAACAAGAACAAAAAACAAGGCATAGAAGAAGAGAAATAAACCCTCTAAGATTCACTTCCTCTCATTAAAAGTCAAAATGCACACATCTTTGCTAAATATTATGCAAGACTGGGAAATAGTATGTTGGCATGGTATGGATAGTATACTACTGAACTGAATTAATTCTATCCTAATTCTATACTAATGAACTGGCTTGAGCTGGATTGTCTTGTTTTAGAGCTGCTTTACAGCAGATTTTCAGTTTATTTAATATTGTTTTAAGTCTGCATCACCAATTCTGTTATTTGTCCTGCTTTAAAATGATCTGTTTTGTATAAAGCACTATAAATAAGGGTGACTTGGTGCACACAAAGGGGTGTTGTCATTCTGGAAGAGAAAAGGACTGTCCTCAAATTGCATCAACAAATTTGGAAGCAAACAAGCATCATATGAATGGACTTTGCAACTTGTAAATTATAAAGCAATTGATTCAGTTTTGTTCAGAGTTGTTGATTTTACTGAAACCAAACTAAACCACCTTTTTCTTAAATGAAAATGAGAGATAGATATATTGGTAAGAGTATAATTTTGTGATATATTTACAGTCTGGTTATAAACTGTGTGGCAGCTGATGTTAATGTAGACAGCTGACTCTATTATAATGGGATGAGGCAGATCCAGGATCATTAATGTGTCACACCCCCGGACTTTCTTGTTTGGTTTTTCCCATTTTCCCCGCTGTTCTGAGTGTTTTGGTTTCTCCGTCATTGCCTGCACCTGTCTGTGTAATTAGTCTGTGTGTTTATAAGGTGTGTGTTTCCCCTGTATTCTTGTCGGTCTTTAATGTTATCCTGATGTTTCCTCTCCATGTTCCTGTGTCTGCCTGTTCCCATTGGATTTATTAAATGTTCGTTTTTTACTACGTCGTTGTTCGTGTGTTCCTGCCTACAGCGTGACAGAAAGACCGACCGATACAGTTTTTTTTTGCGTGTTCACCTCCGTTTTGTTTTCCGTTCGTTTTCTCCAGTCTGTTGTTTCCGTAGTGTGTTTCCCCCATGGATCCCTTCCTCCGACCAGAATTCATCCTGCTACGGCTGAAGCACGGGGAATTACCGCTCGAGGGATACACGTTAATGTTCCAACTCGTAGCTAATACCACCAGCTACCCGGACGACGCGCTCTGTGCGTTCTATGACGCCAGCCTCAATGCGTCTTGCAGAGCGCCGTCGCCCGAGGACGGCCCTCAAGCGAACTTTGCCTCGTTTGTGGAGTGGACACTGGCGAGAAACAGACCCGAGTTCCCCGCCTGCTCCAAGGAGAATCTCGTCAGTGCCACTCCGGACCCAGAGCCCAGCCAGCCACCCCGACCCGCGGATTATGAGCCCGTCATAGACGGAAAGCCCGAGCCCGGAGCAACAACATTATGGAGTGCCGAAGAGGTCAAAACTGCTGATCAGGTGCGTGAGCCAACCATTACATCCGCGCCGGTGGAGTACTTCGAAGAGCAAGAAGGGGCGGTAGAGAGCCCCGCCCACTGCACTACCACTGAGGGTGAGCTGGAACAAGATTATGGGGACTTAATGGACTGTGTCATGGAAATACCTATCTGCCTGGATTTCCCACCCACCCTCCCTCTTCTGCCTAGTCCTGAATCTCCGCTGGTTCCGCCCAGCCTACCTGAATTCCCGTTGTCGACTGTCTGTCCCCTTGCTCACCCTCAGCCCACCATCTGTGCGGTGGGTTCGCCGCAGGTCTGCCAGTCTCCATCGTTGTCATGGCTGGAGGATCCCTCACCATCCCTTCCAGCCTCAGAGTCCTGGACTCCACCTCGGCCCTCCGACCCTGCGGCTCCACCCCGGCTCTCTGCTCCCTCGTCTCCGCCGTCACCCGTCGATCCACCAGCTCCACCGGGCTCCATCGCCCCTCCGGCTCCGCCCTGTTCAGTCGTCGCCCCACCTTCGCCTCTGGACTCTACTCCTCCGGCTGTGCCTCGTCGCGCCGTCCCACCGGCTCTGTGGACCTCCTCCCTCCCGCGGGCACAGCCTCAGTCCTCTGTCGCTCCGGCTCCGCCGCGGATCTCCGGATCTCCATCTCCGCCTTGGTCGCCAGAGCCTTGGGTTCCGCCTTGGCCCTCCGGATCCGCGGTGTCACCCAAGATCATCGGCTTTCCGTCTCCGCCTCGGGCTCTACCACCACCTGCTCCGCCTCCGTCGGTCGGCCCCTTGGAGTCGTCAGCCCTTCCTCCACCATGGCTCCTCCCTCCATCGGCTCCACCGTGTGAATACATCTTGGCTACGTTCTGGGTCCCACCTGGCTCCTCCTGCTCCAGCCCATTCCTGTCACATCCTTGGCTCCTCCCTCCGTCACCACCCTGGACTCCATCTTGTGCCCTCCTCCCAGGAGTCCGTCCTCCACCTAAGCCCCCTCCAAAGACTTTGTTCTGTTTCCTTTGTCTGTTTGTCGGCACGAGGACGTGCCTTCCGGGAGGGGGAGGTAATGTCACACCCCCGGACTTTCTTGTTTGGTTTTTCCCATTTTCCCCGCTGTTCTGAGTGTTTTGGTTTCTCCGTCATTGCCTGCACCTGTCTGTGTAATTAGTCTGTGTGTTTATAAGGTGTGTGTTTCCCCTGTATTCTTGTCGGTCTTTAATGTTATCCTGATGTTTCCTCTCCATGTTCCTGTGTCTGCCTGTTCCCATTGGATTTATTAAATGTTCGTTTTTTACTACATCGTTGTTCGTGTGTTCCTGCCTACAGCGTGACATAATGTTGTTTGATTAAGTGGTGACAGCAGCATAATGGGCAGCTGGAAGACGACTGACTAGAAATAAACTTTTCTGTGGAACATATATATTTTTTCGTCTATACACTCTTAAAAATAAAGGTGCCTCACAATGCTATAGAACAGAGGTCTAACTCAATTCCTGGAGGGCCGCAGCTCTGCAGAGTTTAGCTCCAACCAGGTCCAACTCACACCTGCTTGGAAGTTTCTAGTAATCCTGAAGACCTTGATTAGCTGGATCAGGTGTGTTTGATTAGGGTTGGAGCTAAACTGTGCAGAGCTGTGGCCCTCCAGGAATTGAGTTTGAGACCAATGCAATAGAAGAACCTAAAATCTAAATGGTTCCTTAAAGAACCTTTTACATCTGAAGAACCTTTCTGTTTCACAAAAGGTTCTTTGTGGCGAAAGAATGTTCTTCAGATTATAAAAAGGTAAGAGAGAGATGGTTCTTTAAAGAACCTTAGACTGAATGGTTCTTTGTGGAACCAAAATCGGTTCTCTATGGCATCGCTTGAAGAACCGTTTAAAGTACCTTTATTTTTAAGAGTGTACAGTAGATGTCAATTGATGCCTAAGTTGTTTATGTTCTGCAGAAGAAAGAAAATAATACAGGTTTGGAATGATATGAGGGTGAGTAAATGATGAAAGAATTTTCATTATGGATAAACGAAACCTTAAACACATCATACCCTAGACTTAACATTTTTATTCTTTGAATTTGTGTAGACAGGATGTCCCAACAATTCATTCCAAATGAGCAAAACCCTTTTTTTCAAGATCTTTACCCTAAAATATGCAAAGAAATAAAAAGCTAAAAGTTTTGGGAGGAATGCATGTCATAAAAACAAATATTAGGAGGACAGGAGTTTAACTATGAATAATCATATCTACCATAATGTTGGCCAAAGGAATCATACACATTGAGCCAAACAGTAGGGAAAGAGGATAAAAGTGATAAAAGAGGGATATAAAGAAAGGCAAACTATTCATGGTGCTGTTAATGTGTCAGGCTATTGGAAAGACAGTGGCAAGAGTCAGTGAATCTCATCACCCTGGCTGACGATCTACCCATAATCCCCCACAGGCTTGCAAAGAGTTAGCTAATGTTGTTTTCAACCAAGTGTCTTCCTTCCTCTCACAGAATATCCAGCCAATAACCAATCTGGATTTCAAAGCGGCAATCCAACTGAAACCACCTTGCTGTCAGTGACTGAAAGAGACAAGTCCAAATCTTCAGTTCTCATTCTGCTAAATCTATCTGCTGCGTTTGACACTGTTAATCAAATCCTTTTATCTAACCTCACTGGTTTTCCTCAGGGTTCAGTTCTTGGACCCCTCCTCTTCTCTACATACACTACATCACTGAAACCCGTCATATAGGCACATGGTTTTTCCTACCTTATGACACTCAGCTCTTCTTCTCATTTCGACCAGATGTTACCCTTGGGAGATATCATCAGGAAACATGGTGTTAGCTTTCAATGTTATGCTGATGATACTCAGCTCTATATTTCTTTGCGGCCCGGTGAAACATACCAATTTGAAAAACTGGTTTGAAAAACGGAATGCATAGCTGATATAAAAACTGGATGAAGAGTAACTTCTTACTGCTGAGGTGTTAATTATTGGACCTAAAACCTCTGCATGGCTGCTCTGTCAATTCTTCGTCATCAGTTAGAAACCTAGGTGTGCTATTCGATAGCAATCTTTCATTGGAAAGGCACATTTCTGGCATTTGCATTTTATCTCAAAAATATATCAAAGTTACAACCTGTGCTCTCGATGTCATTCATGACTTCAAGGATAGAATATTGTAAGGCTTTAATATTCTGCACGCTTAATAAACAAACTCCAGCTGGTCCAAAATGCAGCAGCTAGAGTTCTTACTAGAACCAGAAAATATGACCATATTAGCCCGGTTCTGTCAACACTGCACTGGCTCCCTATTAAACATCATATAGATTTTAAAATCTTGCTAATTACATATAAAGCCCTCAATGCTTCAGCTCATCAGTACTTGAGCAAGCTCTTATCACAGTCCTCACGTCCGCTGCATTCTCAAAACTCTGGCAGTTTGATAGTACCTAGAATATCAAAATCAACTGCGGGCGGCAGATCATTTTCTTATTTAGCACCTAAACTCTGTTTGGGAGGCAGACACACTCTGTCAGTTTAAATCTAGATTAAAGACCCATCTCTTTAACCTGGCCTACACTTAACACATTTCTATAATCCAAATCTGTTAAAGGGTTGTTACGCTGCATTAATTAGGTCAACTGGAACCTGGAACACTTCCCATAACACCTAATGTACTTGTTGCATCATAAGAAGAATGGCATCTATGCTAATATTAGTCTGTTTTGTTCTTATTCCGAGGTCACTGTAGCCGCCAGATCCAGTCTGCATCCAGATCAGATGGTCACTGCAGTCCCCCGGATTCAGTCCGTACCCAACTCAGATGGTGAATCAACACCTAGAGACGACCTCTACAGCCCTGAATGTCAGCGGAGACCACATCAACTAGATGAGCCCCGGAGATGGATCCCCAGTGAAGAACTCCTCAGCTAGACGGCCGTTGGTACAAGACCACGGGTACCAGATGAGTCCTTCGCAAATCTGACTTTGCTGTAACATGGAACTTTTGCACTATTGACACTATTGTCCAGTGTTAATTTCGTTGACGAAGACTATGACGAAAAATATTCGTCAACGAACATTTTTTACAGACGAAAACTAAATAAAAAGTCAGATATGATGACGAAGACGATGACTAAATTTAACTGACACTTTAGTCAACTAATAAAAACGAGAGGAAAATGTTGGGGCGGGACGAATGGAGAAGAGATCCAATAAGAACTACCCTTTTGTGGGGAAATCCAATCAGAGCGAATCTTTTGAGGGCAGGTTGATCTTGGCAAAACCATTTTCAAAAGCCGCGGTTTTCAAGTTATGAGGACGTTTGTTATACATTATATTTAGTTATACATTATACTTGGTTGCACAGTCTTGGTTACAAAGCTTTGGTTAATTTAAGTTGACCTTTCTCGTTAGCAACACGCTAACGTTTTGTGCATGCGGTCCGAGGGCAGCGGTATGTCTCATGAACAGACAGCTTGGTCTAGGACGAAAACAAAGAATTGACATCTGGTCAAACTTCACATATGACAACAAGGACAACAAGAGCGTCTGTAAACCATGTGGAGTAAAAATCGCTGGGAAAAACACCACCAACTTGAAGCGACATTTACAGACGGCTCATCCAGAAATACACACCAAGGTAAGCATAAACGCTAACGTTAAGGTTATTCTATCAGATAAACCACCGTGATTCTGCTAAACTTGGAATAAAATAGAAGCCAAAGGAAATTAACTTTGAATAGTATTGATTAAACGAATTGTCTCGCTGATTTAATTAATATAATATGTGTACTATTATAATAGATGTTGTGGTGTTATATATGACTCGACAAAAGGTGTGTCTGTGTGTGTGTGTGTGTGTACCTGGTATTCATCACGTTGTGGGGACCAAATGTCCCCACAAGGATAGGAATACCAGTAAATTTTGACCTTGTGGGGACATTTCTCAGGTCCCCATGAGGAAACAGGTTTATAAATCATGCACAATGAGTTTTTTTGAGGAAGTAAAAGTTTGCACAATCTCCTGTGAGGGCTAGGTTTAGGTGTAGGGCCATAGAAAATACGGTTTGTACAGTATAAAAACCATTACGCCTATGGAATGTCCCCATAAAACATGTAAACCAGTGTGTGTGTGTGTGTGTGTGTGTGTGTGTGTGTGTGTGTGTGTGTGTGTGTGTGTGTGTGTGTGTGTGTGTGTTCGTGTTATATGGCAGAAAAGAAGAAAAAATTACAACTTTGTATATCATTTATATATCCTCATAGATACAGAAGATGTCTGATGACCATGGGCCAGGGGGAAATAAAGCTAGTGATGCTACTAGTACAACGCAGCAGCAGGCCATCTCAGATTTCCTAAGGTCTTCAAAGTACAAGACTGAATCAAAGGAACAACAGACCAAGGAGCGGGTCATAGTTAGATGGATTGGACGGACAGGTTTACCACTCACAACAATTGAGGATGAGAACTTTGTGCTAATGATGGAGATGGTAATGGGAGACTAACAGTTCCAAAGAAAACTAAAATGAGCAATTTAATTGAAACACAGTATGAACATGAAAAGCAGAAGTTCAGAGAGAGACTGGCTACTGCCCGGAAAGTATCCATTGGCCTTGATTTGTGGACAAAAAAAAAGGATTGACAGCCTCATTCCTTGCTATAAGTGCATGCTACTTTTGTGTTGAAAAAAGTAAACCTGAACACATATTGTTGGCCCTTCAACAAGTAGGTCACCCACACACTGCACAGGCTATTAAGGCATGTGTGGACAAATGCATGCAAGAGTGGACCATACCAAAGGAGAAGATCCTGACGGTAATAAAGGACAATGGGAGTAACATGGTGGCAGCCTTTAAAAATACCACAGCAGAAGAAACCAGCTCTGAGGATGACTCCCCTGGGTCCACGATCGAAAGTGACTCTGAAATTGATGACCAGCGGTAAGCCATATTTACTTTATTCTTTTTCCTGAGAGTCAATCATCACATAAATGATTACTCCCTGCCACACACTACATATATACAGTATACACATATGCACACCAGCCACTTTATTAGGTTTAGACTTATTTGATTCTCTTTTTTATATTATTATTAGGTATCGTCATGTTGACATGGAATTGGACCGGACACCATGTGTTGTGCATACCATACAACTTGTGGTCCACATGTTGCAGAAAGAAACAACTGTCAAAAGAGTTCTCGATAAAGCTAGGTCTGTGGTGAAGCTCTTTCGCAAGTCCTCAGTTGCAACACAGAAGTTATTGGACCAGTGTGGTGTTATTGTTGTAAATGACTGCCCCACACGCTGGTCAAGCGTTGCAACACGGTCTCACTTCCAAGTCGTCACATATTGACGTTTGGTCAGGACCCTTTGGCGTCGCATTTTGACGCACAGGGTACCCCTTCAGCGTCATTTTTGGATGTGCAGGGTCCTCCACTGCTTTAAATAAGAAACCCTTGGCGTCAATAAGCTGACGCGAAAGGCACTGTGAATTTTATCGTCATGATTAAATGATATATTGGGTAATAATATTGCCATTATTGCATATGTATTGTTGTGTGATTTTTCAATGCAAACAGTCACAACAGTTTTATTTATATTACACTATTTACACATTTACGAGCACGTAACCCAACCCCTGCCCCTAAACCTAACCATTTGTCAATAAAACACAGATATAACAGGCAGATACAACTACAGTCACAATTTATTTAAAAAATATGAATATTCCAAGTCTTCTGAGGCAAAATGATTAATTTGTGAGAGAAACAGACGCGATCGCCGTCTCCGTCCGCTGTAAAGCTCATCCTGTTTGCTGCAGTCCGTGCGCGAATTCAAAAAATGCCGCCAGACAGCAGAAGCATTACGTCAGCCTTGGTTGTGAAATTCTATTGGCTCTTGTGTGTCTCGTGACCGATTACGTCATGCTAATGCTCGGGCGTATCTTTTTGAATAAGAATGTGAGCACGTTAACGAAGTGAGATCATTTTTAGTGATTAAAACCTTATGTTTTACTTTCTTCTTCGCATAAAGATATCGTATGGCTTCAGAAGTCTTGGAATGCAACACGACTTGTTTGTAATGCTTTTTTACTGCTTGTTTATGGTCAGCTTTTGCAATAAATACATGTGACTGTACTTATATTTGCCTGTGCTTTATATTGTGGGTAGGTTTAGGGTAGGGGTGGTTTGGGTGCTCCAGTCAAATTATAAATTTATATAAAATTGTTTACATTTTTACAAATGCATGCAAACCAGTAAGACAAACAACTGAAAACAGTGGAGGACCCTTCACGTCAAAAAACTACGCTAAAGGGGTACCTTAAGTGTCAACATGCGACGCCCAGGGGTCCTGACCAAACGTCAATATGTGACGACTTGGGAGTGAGACCGTGTTGGTCAAGCACATTTAACAAGATCACACGACTCCTCAAAGTCAAAGATGCAGTCTGTCAAATCTCAAATGACATGGGATGGGACAGTTTGCTTACTAGTGAGTGGCAAAAGCTTTCCTTGTTGCATGACCTATTGCTGCCTTTTGCAGAACACACTAAAACTCTTCAGAGTGACACCACATCTATGTCTCTAGTGGTTCCTGCCCTCTTTGATCTGCTGAGCCACCTAACTGACTTTGCAGTGAACACTCGGTCTCGGTACAGAGACCTCGCTACTCTTGCAGACAAGATGAGATCAAATCTGAACCAGCGTGAACCCAACTGTCTGTGAAATCATTGTTAATGTTGATGTGGCTAATGGAAACATCCAGGAACTGCTAAAGCAGGCAGAAGACTATGTAGTCAAATGCACAAAACAGGAGGACCAGTCTGAAAATGATGAAGAGGAGGTTATTGAGGAACCAGAAGCAGCGCCATCCTCAAAGCAGCCAGTGTTTAGGTTTCTCTCAAAATGCCGCACCACAAGGCCTAAACAGAAAACCTCCACAAGCAGCATCAGGCAGCAGATCATCAAGTACAAGGAAGAACTCTCCCATCCCATCACTGAGGACACAGGAACAGTCTTCTGGCTGGGAAAGTGTGACAGTGTTTACCACAGTTTAAAACCTTTTGCATTAGACTTGTTAGCTATGCACGCTTCTCAAGCTTTTGCAGAGAGGGTATTCAGCATCACAGGTGACCTCACAAGAGGACGGCGCAACAGAGGAAGGGTCACATTGGAGCGAAGTGCTTTCCTTAAGATGAACAGAAACAAATAAAAATATTGTATTCACTATTGCAACATTTCCAGTAGTATTATACGGTATACACAGGACAGTAACCGCTAATGAAGAAAATGATGCTAACATAGTTGTATGTTTGTTTGTTTTTTAGTTTAATGTGATTTACCTGTATTTTCACTGCTGAGAGAGTAGAGGGGGGGGGGGGGTTTATTTACTTGAACTTTAAGGACTATTTCTTTGGCATTGTGTGGCATTGCAGCCAATACATCTTTTGTTCTACATTTTGAAATTGCACAAATTTGTTCTGTTCAAAATCTTGTTGATTTTACAGAGTAGCAAGGCATTGTGTCTTAGCAGTTATTTAACTTCTCTTGAGGTACATGAACATTTACAGTAGTGATTTTTATTTTTTGTATTTAGATACCTTGTGCAGTGGCATTACAACCAGTTGTTTTATTTTTGAGAATTGCACTTTATATTTCTTTATGCTTTTGATTTTGCAAAGACTGTAGAAGACAGTAAGTCCATTGGTTATCTATTTCAATAATGCTGTACTTTATCTTGAAAGAATGTCATATGCGTTTCATATAATTCAGGGACAATGCATATCTTTTTCAGGGAGCATGTATATTGTTCAGGGAGAGCAGGTCTTATGGTTATTTTTGTGAAAAAGACTCATGTTTTTGACATTTAATAAAATGTTTTTTATTACAACAATTAGATATGTGCCTGTATTCTCTATATGCTTCCATATATTGTGATATACTTACAATTACGTGAATTATGGAGAAAAATCTGCTAATATTTGGTCTACTAAAACTAGACTAAGACTAAAAGACTTAAGACTAAACTAAGACTAAAACTCTTATGATATTTAGTCAACTAAACTAGACTAAGACTAAAAGATTTCAGATGACTAAAATAGGACTAAAACTAAATGATGTATTAATCCAAAGACTAAGACTAAGACTAAATCAGAATTTGCTGTCAAAATGAACACTGCTATTGTCCTATTCAATACTGTAATTTTGCTTTGACACAACCTGTATTGTTAAAGGCGCTGTATAAATAAATGTGATTTATTGATTCATTGATTGATTGAACAATAATCCTATTGAATTCAAGCCAGGAATCTAGGGGTGATTCTAGATGGCCAGCTGACCTGGCAAAAACAACACAATCAAGCAGGTTTGCCCTACACAATGTCAGGAAGACCAGGCCCTTCCTAACAGAACATGCAACACAGCTTCTCATCCAGGCCCTCGTCATTTTTAGACTGGACTATTACAATGCTCTTCTGGCTGGACATCCAACATGTGCAATCAGACCTCTGCAAATGATTCAGAATGCAGGAGCACATCTTGTATTTAATGAGCCCAAGAGAGCCCATGTCACACTGCTTCTCATCTCTCTGCACAGGTCTCCAGTCACGGCTTGCATCAAGTTCAAGACATTGGGGCTGGCCTACAGAACAACCATGGGCTCCGCACCCTTCTATCTCTGCTTGCATGCCCTCCAGAAGTCTGCAGTCTGTAAATGAGAGACGTCTCGTAGTCCCATCACAGAGAGGCACAAAATCACTCTCAAGAACTTTTTTTTTCACCGTTCCTCTCTGGTGGAATAACCGAAAACCGAATCCCTTACAATCCTCAAGAAAGAACTGAAAACTCATCTCTTCCGTAAGCAATTGCCTGCACCTCAAAAAAAAAAAAAAAATCTATGTCTTCACTTTTTTATACTCTTATCATCTTTTATTCCTTTCTGTCCCAGCTTTTACTGTTTATACGATGATGGTAACCTTGTGTAACTGGCACTTCTCTTATGATCTTATGATTGTGGTATTCATCAACTGTAAGTCACTTTGGATAAAAATGCCTGCCAAATGAATAAATGTAAATGTATCCTGTTGAAAAATACCAGCATATGCTGGTTAGGTATGTTTTAAAGCATGGTAGTTGGCTGAAATGCGTAGAATTTTACAAAGCTTATTGTTATGAAAAGCGTGGTGTGCTCTGATAACTGCTATATGACGGAAGTGTCACGACCCTTACCCATATTTGCAATATCAGCTTCCAAAGCAATACTGACATCTATTATTAACAAGGCATTTGTTGCATACATTGGGGACATAATTACTAATTATGATGACTTTAATTGTCTTTTTATGTGTTGCGTCGTGCCACGACATAGTAGTAACAGACGATACTATGTAAACACTAAAACCATGTCTGCATTTGTGATCGAAACAACAAACAACAAGCACTATTCTAAACTGCTCAAAACTCATGTTTGAATAGTCATAGCAAATTCCTTAAATATGAAAATGTACTTACAGGCTGCGAGTCAGAAACGCCAGACTATCTTCGGAAAGTTGGAATTGCCCAACTTTTTAGAAAGAGCCTTTGTGCACAGCCAGTCTTGTACTCTCCAAATTTCAGAAAAACAGTCCTCTGTAAAATGTGCTGCACACACAAATATTTGTGTTGTACTGTTCTGAAACAGTGCTGTAAATACAAACTTAACTACTAATTTCTAGTTGTGTCCTCTTTCGGAAGGGCAAACAAAGTAGTTTTGCTTTCGCAACGAAAGACAGGGTCTCCACGTCATGGTGGCGACAGCAATAATACTACAGTGAGAATAAAAGTTACGCTTTCTTTCTTTGTGCATTCATTTGGGTGGTGTTATTCAAATCTTCTCACACAGTGACATAGGTTTGTGCTGGCGTGTTTGAATGAGGCGTTTTAGGAAAGTCTGGATGAGTCTTAACTGTTATAAAGAATATCTTTTGGTTTGAGACTTTAATCTTTGTAACTTTACGGATCTTATATATGCACGAACAGCTTGTAACACTTCAAAGACAAAGGAAAACATGAAATCATGTCATATGAGCTGGTTTAAGCTCAAATCAGCTACCATGCTTCAAAACATACCTAACCGGCATATGCTGTTTTTTTGTTTTTTGTTTTTTTGTTTTTTTCCCCTCAAAAGAGTAATGCTGCTGGGTTCTTCTGTGTCCTCACTCAGCATGTTAGAAAAAGATGTTTGTTTATTGCACTAACAATGGTCAGATACTGAAGTGAAGTTCAAAAGTACTGATTGAGTGAGAGATAAAGTCAGGGTTAGATTAGTTCAGTATTAAAGAACCACAAGTTGCTCATATTTCTGTTATGTAAACAGGGTAACAGGCAAATGCTTTTTCGACAGCTTTTTGGAACCCAAGATCCTTGACACCTCCCAGTTCTCCAGCCCAGTCACACAGCTCTCATATAAAAAATCTGAACCAGGCCTTCAAATTGAAAAAGACTTGTTTGTTTTTCTTCCATGTGAGTTTTAATGCGCCCTGCATCCAAATGTAAGTATGAGCTCAGCCAAATGGGAGACTGGGAAATTAATCCTCCATGAATTATTTTGCATCTCGACAATGGCATTTTAACTAGTTTGCAAGTATAATGCATGCATGCTGCTGGTTCTAATGCTATTAAAAACACACTTATTTAATAAAAAAAAATGCAGACATAAAAAAGTTCCATACACATGAATCAGTCAAGTCAGTTTTCTTTAAGCAAATTTTAATAGCATAACAGGATTTATAGGTTAACCAAGATTTCCAGGTTTCTCAGTTTCAAGAAATGACCTTCAACTGTACCCCCGCTCTGTCTAGGCTGTAGTCCAAATGCTGCCTCACCATCCACTGTCTACATAGGCAATATCCTATGGATCCTAAGCTGAAATGCTTTACAATAGGGGTGGGCGATACTGCAAATTTTGGTATCGATCCAATACCAAGTAAACACAGGGCCAATATTGCAGATATTGTTATCGATACCGATACATTTTCCTTTAAAAAAAAAAAAAAAACATTTTAATGACCAATTACACTTTGTGTATTAACAAAAACTAATATTGATATGGCTAAAATATTGCATTCATCTTAAACTACATGGAATATTCTTTGCCTTTCTGAAAGGAGTTTGCAAGAAGAGGAATCCAGAATATAAAGCAATGCATATTGTTTTATTTTAAGCATTTTCCTCCCCTAGAGTTATAAAGAAATGTATTAGTGTATTAATGTATTAATGTATTAGGAAAGTAATATTAAAAATAAAAATTATAAGTAATAAAAAAAATGCATGTTAAGTGTTTTCCTCTCATAAAAAACATTTAAAAAGAAAACTTTTAACATGGCTTAATGGTTGAAGACAGTAATACTATATAAAAAGGCCAAATTCAAAAATTGAATGGGCCTGGCTTTCAGTCTCATCTGCTTCCAGCACATTTTAGCTGTACAAAACAACTTGTTTTGCTGTTTGATATTGGAAATATATAAAATATCTGTTTCTTACCATATTATTTTAATGTATTATCTTATTTATAAACACATGAAACAATTTTACTGTTTATTGCAGTGTTATTTTTCTCATTATTTTCCTACCATGCCTAATGAAGCGAAAATCTCATACACAGAAAAAAAAGCTGGGCAAAGGGCTTGATTTGACTATTGGTTGCTTAGTCACAGAAAAAAAAAATTCCACAGGAAGTGTCGAGGTCTGTGATGGACAAGTCGTTAACGTCTGGTCTATGTGGTAATATAGTTGGACATCCAAACGCTCATTTATCGACCTCAGGTTTTTCATCTTAAAATATGTATGTTGTAGCAACTTTACATGGCAGCTCAATCTAATGTTAACCTAGAAAAAATGTGTGCTATTCCAGTATCTGTGCAGAGTGTGGAAGCTTAACAGGAGCATGCTGTCATGATCGGGGCTGTGGGTCTTCCCTCAGCCTCCCGAGGTCGCTGTTCCTGCACTGCACTTCCTGATTGTATTCACCTGTCTTTGTCATTAGCACTGATCACCCACATCTGTTCACTATGTGGACTATAAGAACTCTCTCTTCTCACTCCTGCTTCATGTCTGCATTGTCTTTATGTTCTGTCTTGTTACTCTGTGTTCCTGAAACTCTGGCTCTAGATCGTGTTCCTGTTCTGTTTATTTTGTGGTTTAGTTATTTCGTGTTGTGCCGTGTTGGCCTTTTTGTTTGTTTATTTTGTTATTATCATTAAAAAATACTTACCTGCATCTGGACCCAGACCTCCCTTATTTCCCGTGACAGAATGCAGACATCAAAGATGGGTCCTTTTTCGGGGAGGCGAAGCTTCCCCGTTTGGCGGCGGCGGACGCGCGTTTGGGGGCGGCGACCACCCGCTCTGTTCCCGACACAGCGGGAATGTCTTTCGAGGCGGCGGCGGCTACTCGCTTTGAGTTTATCTACGCCTGCCTGGCTGAGATGGACGCTCGTAGAGCCGAGACTGCACGGATGCGTCCCTGCTTTGCGGTGGGGGCGGAGAGGCTCTTCTGCGGGGAGACGGCGGTGTCCGTTATCTCCGTTCCTGACGCGGCAGTGTCCGCTATCTCCGTGCCTGACGCGGCGGTGTCCGCTATCTCCGTGCCTGACGCGGCGGTGTCCGCTATCTCCGTGCCTGACGCGGCGGTGTCCGCTATCTCCGTGCCTGACGCGGCGGTGTCCGCTATCTCCGTGCCTGACGCGGCGGTGTCCGCTATCTCGGTTCCTGACGCGGCAGTGAACGCTATCTCGGTTCCTGACGCGGCGGTGAACGCTATCTCGGTTCCTGACGCGGCGGTGAACGCTATCTCCGTGCCTGACGCGGCGGTGTCCGCTATCTCCGTGCCTGACGCGGCGGTGTCCGCTATCTCCGTTCCGGACGCGGCGGTGTCCGTTATCTCCGTTCCTGACGCGGCGGTGTCCGCTATCTCCGTGCCTGACGCGGCGGTGTCCGCTATCTCCGTGCCTGACGCGGCGGTGTCCGCTATCTCCGTGCCTGACGCGGCGTTGTCCGCTATCTCCGTGCCTGACGCGGCGGTGTCCGTTATCTCCGTTCCTGACGCGGCGGTGTCCGCTATCTCCGTGCCTGACGCGGCGGTGTCCGCTATCTCCGTGCCTGACGCGGCGGTGTCCGCTATCTCCGTGCCTGACGCGGCGGTGTCCGCTATCTCCGTGCCTGACGCGGCGGTGTCCGTTATCTCCGTTCCTGACGCGGCGGTGTCCGCTATCTCCATGCCTGATGCGGCGGTGTCCGCTATCTCTGTGCCTGACGCACCGGCGACCGCTATCTCTGTTCCTGACGCGGCATTGTACGCTATCTCTGTTCCTGACGCGGCGGCGAGGCCGGCTCGCGTTCCTCTGGCGGCGAGGCCAGTCTATGGGACTCCGCTGCACGGGCCTGGCCCGCCATCCCTCCCCCTGATTTGCCTTCCCCCGTTCCTCCTCCCTCCAGACTGCACTTCCTGATTGTATTCACCTGTCTTTGTCATTAGCACTGATCACCCACATCTGTTCACTATGTGGACTATAAGAACTCTCTCTTCTCACTCCTGCTTCATGTCTGCATTGTCTTTATGTTCTGTCTTGTTACTCTGTGTTCCTGAAACTCTGGCTCTAGATCGTGTTCCTGTTCTGTTTATTTTGTGGTTTAGTTATTTCGTGTTGTGCCGTGTTGGCCTTTTTGTTTGTTTATTTTGTTATTATCATTAAAAAATACTTACCTGCATCTGGACCCAGACCTCTCTTATTTCCCGTGACACATGCTTACTGCATGACAGATGGAGGCGCAGATGCGGTCACTTGCTTCTAAAATACTCTATCAATCTGCAAAAACTCTGCGTTTATTTGTGTGCACTCAAAATAACAACGAAACGTTGCGCTTTTGTAAAATAATGAAAGCAAACTGGCCTACATGCCTTCTCTTTGTCTCTGCCTGCTCTCTGTGAACTTAAGCGCGAATTCTCAGATTATGTAAACTTTTTTGCAGTTGCCTTCAAATGTCGATTTTTATTTTAAATTTAATGACATTTCGCAATTCGATTTTTTTTAATTTGACAGTCCTAGTGAATACGCCTGTATACAAGTTTCATGTGTGTCAAGGAAGCCTTATCAGTGGCACATGCGATAGTCATAGGGGATGACGATATAAGAGTCATTGCATTATAATGTTTTTTGTTAGCCTATCCAGTTGAAGCCACTAGATGTGGCACCACTGCGTTGTTTAGGGGTGGGACAATACAGGTAACTCACGATTCAATTCTGTGGCGATATGTGGCCCACGATAATGATAATATCACGATTCGCGATATCTACGATATTCAATATATTGGAAGAAATTTCATCAACGATATATCACGATATATGTGACTGAAAAAGAAAAAAATACCCATAATAAGGAAATCTTATGCATTTGCATAATAACTTACTGCCTCCTGGTCTTCAATGTAAACACTGTATAGCTAGACAGATAAAAGTGCATGAACATTAAAAAACAACATGAACATTAATTAACATGTGTAAACCATGATACTGAAACGTCAGTAGTAAGGTACTGTAAAGTGCTTTATGTTAACCTGGACAGTGGACACATCAAGGCATATTCTTCTTGAGGAACACTAACTGATCAGCATGCTCAACTAGCGGGTGGGTCTTTGATTTGTTTTTCATTATTTTCTGCCATTCTTCTCGCTTCTCTTTTTTCTGCGCTTCTTCTCTGTTGTTGTTAGTTAACTTGTGTTCTTCACTGGCCGCTGCTTCCGCCGCTTTACCCCTATTTACTCAAACAGCGCCCCCAGCAAACAGAATGGTAGATATTGGGTAGTGACAGTGACACTGACAACGGGTAAATTAATCATTTTGTGTTGTAATAAAATATCGATATTGGCCGTTAGTGTATCGATTATTTATTGCGACAGAGAGCACAACAATATATTGCAATATCGATTTTTTTTCCCACCCCTAGCGTTGTTCATTCAAAATATTGTGGAAAAAGAGAACATCAATGTGGAGATCTTGTTCATGTTAAAACTGAAACCAGGTTGGCACTAAATAGCCTTGTGGACCTTTCCAAATCCTATCCCCCTCTCTCTCGCTTCCTGTCATATCTCTACTGTCCTGTCAAGAAAAAATGGAAACCAGGACGTTGATATTGAATGCATATTTTGCTTTTTTTCTAGAGGGACATCTATTACCATTGTACTCGCATCTTGCACAAAAGAGCAGCATGTTTAGAAAGCAATGTAAAATGTGTGCAAGTTCAACTTTGAAAAAACATATCTTGAGACTCAAGTTTTTCAACTATGCATGCATACATTATGCTGTTTTGTTTATAGCTGTTTAAGCAATTTAATTATTGATAACTGGCCAGGGCTCTGTCCTAGGACCCCTTCTTTTCATCATTTATCTTTTTCTTCTTGCCAATATCTTCCGTAAATATGACATTGTATTCCACTGTTATGCAGATAACACCCAACTCTATTTTTCCATCAGAAATAATTCCTCTCTCCCTCCTACTGCCCTCACTGGCTGTTTAAATGAACTTATATTTTGGTTTTCCTCCAATTACCTCAAATGAAACAGTGATAAACAGGATTTCTTCTAATTGGCATTAAATCAACTTTATCCAATACTAAGAGTTTTTCTCTTTCAGTTGATAATTTGTCTGTTTCTCCTCCTCAGGTTAAGAGTTTGGGTGTCATCCCGACAGTACACTTATTATTTCACATATTAACAATACCATCCGGTCCGCTTATTTTTCTCTTCGATCTGCTTCCTCTCTTCATCTTAATATTCATTTTGCTCGCCTCTCCACTATGGGGAGCAGGGCATTTTTTGCTTTGCTTCCTGGCTCTGGAATTCAATACCACCAGTCATCAGAAATATTGACTCTTTATCTCTTTTTAAATCCAGACTTAAGTCTTATTTGTTTACAATTGCATATCCCACTCAAACTTTAATTGTTTAGTCCTACTTTACTTTGTTTTGTCTTTGTATATGCTATTTCTTGTTTGTTTTCAATTGTCTTGTTTGTGAATTTATTTACTTATTAAACAATTAAAGGCTGATTATTATAATTCATATGGTTTATTAATAAACGTGTGACTAGTTGACTAATGCTTAAAATAAATAACTTATAACGGTAACACTTTATAATAACGTTGTCACACCCCCGGACTTTCATGTTGGTTTCTCCCATTCTCCCCACAGTTCAGAGTGTTTTTGGCTTCTTCCTTATTGTTGTCACCTGGATGTGTAATCAGTCTGTCTATTTAATGTGTGTGTTTTCCCCTGCATTCTGTCAGTCTTTAATGTTACCACTCCGTGTTCCTGTGTCTGCCTGTTTCCCATTGGATTTATTAAATGTATGTCTTTTTATTACGTCGTTGTTCGTGTGTTCCTGCCTGATCTGTGACAGAAAGACCGACCGATACAGTTTATTTTTTTGGCGTGTTCACCTCCGTTTTGTTTGCCGTTCGTTTTTGCCAGTCTTTTTGTTTCCGTTGTGTGTCTTTTATGGATCCCCTACTACGTCCAGAATTCATCCTCCTTCGGCTGAAGCAGGGGGAATTGTCGCTCAAGGGCTACACGTTAATGTTCCAGCTAGTAGCTAACACCACCAGCTACCCGGACGACGCGCTCTGCGCATTCTATGACGCGAGTCTAAACGTGTCATGCAGAGCGCCGTCGTCCGAGGACGGCCCTCGAGCCGATTTTGCCTCGTTTGTGGAGTGGACACTGGCGAGAAACCGATCCTCGTTTCCTGCCTGTTCCAAGGAGAATCTCGTCAGTGTCACTCCAGACCCAGAGCCCAGCCAGCCACCCCGACCCGCGGATTATGAGCCCATCGTAGACGGGAAGCCCGAGCCCGGAGCGACAGCAGTGTTGAGCGCCGATGGGGTCATATCATCCGACCAGGTGCGAGAGCCGGCCACTACATCTGCGACGGTGGAGTGCTGCGTCGAGCAAGAAGGGGCGGTAGAGAGCCCTGCCCACTGCACCATCACTGAGGGTGAGCTGGAACACGATTTTGGGGATGTAACTGACTGTGTCATGGAAATACCCATCTGCCTGGACTTCCCACCTACCCTCCCTCTTCTGTCTTGTCCTGAATCTCCGCTGGTTCCGCCCAGCCTTCCTGAATCCCTGTTGTCTGCTGTCTGTCCCCTTGCTCACCCTCAGCCCACCATCTGTGCGGTGGGTTCGCCGCGGGTCTGCCAGTATCCATCGGTGTCATGGCTGGAGGATCCCTCACCATCGCCTCCAGCCTCAGAGTCCTGGACTCCGCCTCGGCCCTCCGACCCTGCGGCTCCACCCCGGCTCTCTGCTCCCTCGTCTCCGCCGTCGCCCGTCGGTCCACCAGCTCCACCAGGCTCCATCGTCCCTCCGGCTCCGCCCTGGTCAGTCGTTGCCCCACCTTCGCCTCTGGACTATACTCCTCCGGCTGTGCCTTGTCGCTCCGTCCCACCGGCTCGTTGGACCTCCGCCCTCCCGCGGGCACAGCCTCGGCCCTCTGTCGCTCCGGCTCCGCCGCGGACCTCCGGATCTCCATCTCCGCCTTGGTCGCCAGAGCCTTGGGTTCTGCCTTGGCCCTCCGGATCCGCGGTGTCACCCAAGATCTTCGGCTTTCCGTCTCCGCATTGGGCTCTCCCACCACCTGCTCCGCCTCCGTCGGTCGGACCCTTGGAGTCGTCAGCCTCTCCTCCACCATGGCTCCTCCCTCCATCGGCTCCACTGTGGAATTACATCTTGGCTGCGGCCTGGGTCCCACCTGGCTCCTCCTGCTCCAGCCCCCTCCTGTCACCTCCTTGGCTCCTCCCTCCATCATCACCTCCATGGACTGTTCCGTCACCATTCTGGACTCCATCTTTTGCCCTCCTCCCGGGAGTCCGTCCTCCGCCGAAACCCCCTCCTAAGACTATTTGCTGTTTCCCGTTTGTCGGCGCGAGGACACGCCTTCCGGGAAGGGGGAGGTAATGTCACACCCCCGGACTTTCATGTTGGTTTCTCCCATTCTCCCCGCAGTTCAGAGTGTTTTTGGTTTCTCCCTTATTGTTGTCACCTGGATGTGTAATCAGTCTGTCTATTTAATGTGTGTGTTTTCCCCTGCATTCTGTCGGTCTTTAATGTTACCACTCCGTGTTCCTGTGTCTGCCTGTTTCCCATTGGATTTATTAAATGTACGTCTTTTTATTACGTCGTTGTTCGTGTGTTCCTGCCTGATCTGTGACAAACGTACAGTTGTAAAGTCATTTATAAGTGGTTAGTTAATGATAAAATAATGATTTGCAAAACATATGTTTAATAAGTGATATGCTAACAATTTGTGTATGTTTTGTTAATTCAATTACAAGTAATTTACGAGTAATTAGTTAATGATGAACTAATCATTTACAAAACATGACTATGCATTCATAAGTGATTAATAAGTGATGTGTTAGTATTTTTATCTGTTTTGTAGATTAAGTTATAAATCATTTACAAGTGATTAGATAATGATGAACTAATCATTTACAAAACATGATTATAAATTCACAAATGATTATTAAGTAATATGCTAACAATTTACAAATCTGTCGTAAGTTATCTTAAAAAAATAGCATATCATGAAATAATCAAACAGATCCTTAGTAAGTGGTTAATACGTTACTAGTTAAAGTGCCCCTATTATGCCTTTTCAAATATGATATTTCATGTGGTGTGTCATGTAGCTGTATGTGAACATAAACTATCTGCAAAGTTGTGACGCCGACAGTGCACGATAAATGAAGTTTTTGTCTATTAAAAAAAAGAGTCGGCTCACATTCGCCTAAACGAGTCGTCAGCAATTCGAATCTTTTTCTGTAACGGCCACACGTCACGAGCTACACATTTGCGTAATGTCCGCCCACATTCGCGAACAACTTGCCCGCCCACAAATAGTAGGCCTACCATTTTCACGTGGATTACGTCATGTCAAGAAGGCGTCCTGCGCTGTGAGAGTGAATTTGTTTTATATGCCCTTCCGAAAGATGAAACTACCAAGAATGAGTGGTTAACATAAATTTTTTCAACACCTCAGCAGTCCAATTCCAATCTTGTGTTGTGTTCGCGTCATTTTACTGATGACTGCTTTTCCAATCTTGGGGAGTAACGTTACAACGCGGGATTCACCAAACGCTTGGTTTTAAAAAAATGGATCATTGCCCAGTTTATTTGGACCGGCTTGCTCCTCTGAACTTCTACCTGTAAGTATGATTAATAATTGATGATTGTATTTTCTAGCGATCGTTCAAAGTACGTCTTTGTGTAACGTTACGTTATGGTGTGTAACAACCCCGCACATGTCTTGGTAACCGGCTAACTTGCGTTTCTGTAGTTATGTTGTTCAGCTGTGAGTGCAATGTAGTCTAAAAATTGTGATTGATGCAGCTTGACTGTCTGTCTGCCTTATTAGTTTAAGTAATGATAATGATAAACGATGGCTTAACGCAGTGTTATGGATTGTACAATGTTGAAGTTCACAACGTAGAGGTGTGCCCGGTTCGCTTACAAAAGCAAATTGCAAGCACTTTCCACAGTTAACATATGACACCCACTGAGAAACGTCCTGCTCCAGTCGTGCTTGCAAAACAGTTTCTTGTCGATGTGCCACTTCAACCGTTTCATCGTCAGACTCCGGCTCGAATTGATACGGTAAAATCGAGGCTATCTTTTCTATGCATTAACAGGTCTCCACAGCTCCCATTCAGATATGGCAATGGGCGTTTCGTTTTTGCGCTGTAGCGGTAGACCAATCCAAAAGGACTGCACCATCTGACCAATCACAGCAGTGAGGGCTCACGGAAAGGAGGGGTTTAGAGATACTGATTCTTCGAACTGCTTCACACGAGTCGTTTATGAATCATTTAGAAACGGGGTAAAATTAAATCTAATTTTGGAGAAAACTAAAGTGTTTTTTGAACTTGCATACATGTAAACCTGTTTTAAGAGACTAATACAACAATATTAACTACCTTTAAAATGGCATAATAGGGGCACTTTAATATATTATTTGTCACTTAAAAATAATTAAAATATCAATCATTAAAATGTTTATCCTTCACTGAAGATCGCATCATGAATAAATAATTTACAAATCTTTCTGCATCCCCTAATCTAAAGTGTAAACAATTCATCAGTTGTAAGTGTTTTACTCATTTTTCAAAGGTCTTTCCCCCAGTGTGTATACCCACGTGATACCCACACAACCTGGAACCGGCGGTTTGTGAAACATTTACAACTGATGAGTAGTTTACACTTTAGATTAGGGGATGCAGAAAGTGTTGTAAATGCCTTATAAACACCAGATCATTTGCTAGATCTACAAATGATGTGTAACACATTTACAAATGATGAATTGTTTACAATTTAGATTAGGGGATGCAGAAAAATTTGTAAATTATTTATTCATGCATTTACACAACAGCTTTTGAATACTAAGTGTGTACTGCAATGTAAGGGCTGTCTGGTGAGGGTAAAGATGTCTTCTCTGGCAAACATGAGCTGCGCCCCAAATGACGCACTATACACTCTGCACTTATTCACTATGTACTTATGCACTAATGCACTATGCACCAGTGTATGAATTATATAAGGTTATTTAGTATTTTATAACACCCTAAGCAAACTTTCACAGGAACCTCAATTTTTTTTCATATCAACTTCAAATTTGGATAAATAACTTATTTAGATGTAAGGCTTCAAATTGATATCAAATGTATTTTACATGAAATATAATAAAAATTGCACAGTGTATTTTCTTTACAGTAAATTTGAACTTCTGTTGTGACGTAGTGATTCTAGATAGGCCTGTAACCCCAATCACACTTCACAGAACAATACAAATACAAAATAAGCTCACTTTTACAATTGAAAAATTTCTTTTTTAATTTAACTCAAAAATGGGGACTCGTTTCTTTTTTTCCTATATCTTGCTTATTCAAAGCATATCAAAGTGCAAAACCAATTACAAGAACGAAAAATTATCTTATGACATAATCATCATATGAGCAATCATTAAATCACAATCAGCTTTCAGAACAGAAGAATTTACGAGTCTTCAAATATAAATGACTAGAGATCAAAACAAAGTTGGTCAATATTCAGACACAATGCTTGTGAAGGTATCAAGTCCTTTTCAATTCAAAGTCCATAATGGAAGCAAACCAAACAATGCATTTGAAAGTTTGTCCTTAAGCAAAGCATTCAAGAGAAGGATGTTTGATGTTTGTGGGCTTGTGTAGGTGTGTATGAATGTGCTGTGTGTATTATGGGATAAAAGTCCGCTAAACCCATCTTTTCCAAGAGTCAGTGGTGAGTTAAGGCTTCATTTAGGAGCGAGGATAAACTGTTCAAGGCCTACCTGAAGTCCAACATGCAATCAGAATATCTGAGGCCTGTCCAAGACTAGATGAAATTCACTCACGGTCACAGCATTCCAACCCCACGCAGTTCAAACACAGCTGATAAACGAATGGCATCGCGGACATCCGAACACTCGTCCACTGTGTAGCTGGCGGAAGTCTTGTGACACGAAAACCTTCAGTCTCGTTGGCTCATGGTCGCATCATACTTCACAGTGCTTACTGTCTGTTGATTTAGCAGTTGTATAGCCCAACACTGCTATGGAAAGGAGCAACTTGACCTTTGTAGTCGAAACACTCTTCCACAGTGCAGCAAACAAAGCTTTTAAAACACAGTAATCTCCAGTCTTGTCTAAATTCTGGTACATTTTAAACGTCTAAAGACTCCAGGCAGCTCAAACTGCTTCAACTTTACTTTGGCTCTTGGTGTAGTGGGAAGAAGCCTTCAACCACATGCACACACACACCTGCATCTAAATTAACCTGATTCCATTTCCTTCTGGTTGCTGACTCCTCCTACTTGTTGCAGTGCATTATGGGTTCTGTAGTTTATTTTTTCCGTCACACTCCCCCTCAATTGGACAAAACATCTCATGGTTCCTTATGAGATGTTGAAACATTAAAATCCTAAGAATTCTTCATCCTCATCAGAGGATTCTTGAAAAAGGTCGACAAGCTTTTGTCTGTTTTGTGCTTCTAATTCAGTGGATGTTGGATAACAGGGTTTTAAATTACAAACATGAACAACACGAACATCCTCGCCTGTAGACTCCAGTGCTATTCTGTAATTTACTGGCCCCATTTGTTGGATTATCCTGTAGGGTCCTTTCCATTTTGGTGCAAGTTTGGCTGTGAAATTGTCCTTTGCACTGGACTGTGGGAAATGCCTCATCCATACCCTGTCTCTTTCATTGAATAGAATGTCCCTTCGATTCTTGTTGTAATTTCGAAGCTGTCTTAGATGGGCTTTCTTACAGTTCTCTTGTGCTCTTGCCTGCAGTTGCTTTAAGTGATATACAGTGTCATAGTGGGGTTCATTTGGTGACAGATCATGGCTTCTACCTTTCAGAATCTTATCCATTGGCCCCTGTAGCTTCCTTCCTATGTGGAGTTCTGCAGGAGACATTCCTGTGGTTTCCTGCACTGCAGAATTTATGGCAAACCTGATTTCTGGCAGGTACTGGTCCCATCGTTTATGACTGTCCTCTACGTATGCCGCAATCATGCTTTTAAGAGTTCGATTTACCCGTTCGGTCATGTTTGTCTGTGGATGATAGGCGGTAGTCAATTTTGGCTTGACATTCCAATTCTCACACAGTTCTTTAAATATTGCAGATACGAATTGGGTACCCCTGTCGGATATAAGAAAGTCTGGGACTCCCCATCTTGTTAGTATCTCTTTTCTGAATACAGTTGCAACAGTCTTTGCTGTAGCTGTACGTATAGGAAACAGTTCGATCCAACGGGTGAAGTAGTCAACAAATACCAAAAGGTATTCATTTTGATTGGTGCTACGGGGTAGTGGTCCCATGATGTCCACACCCATTATTTGATTTGGTCGTGTGCTGTTAATCTTCTGCATTTTTCCAGCAGGTTTCCGTTGGTCTGTTTTTTGGGTTTGGCACTTTACACATCTCTTTACAAATTGTTTTATATCGGACCACATCCCTGGCCAGAATGCGACTTCCTGAATTCTTTTGTAAGTTTTAAAGATGCCAGCATGCCCACTTGTGGGGTCACTGTGATAGTGTTCCAGTATAGGTGAAATAAGATCCCTAGGGAGGAAGATACGGTAGTGTGAATGCTTGTCGGACAGCGTTTTTAGGTACAGCTTGTCTTCGATGACTTCATATTTTGTCTGCTGACTTCCTTTATCCACAGCCAAGGTTTGGAGTATTTTCACAATCACTGGGTCACTGTGCTGTTTCTCCCATATTAGTTCATCTGTAACTGGAAGAGTATTCACATCCTTTTGATTTGAATACAAATTACAACTTGCGTAGGGGGTAATTCGTGAAAGAGCATCCGGTGCTGCATTTAATTTTCCTTTCCGATATTCAACAATGAAATCATACTTCTGTAACTGCAGAGCCCATCGAATGAGACGGCTGGTGGTTTTTGGAGAATTCATCACCCACTGTAGAGCAGAGTGATCTGTAACGACGGTGAACATTCTATGTTCAAGATAGTGCTGCCACTTATCTAATGCCCATATTACAGCTAAGCATTCTTTTTCTGTTGCAGAGTAGTTTGACTCAGCAGGATTAAGATTTCGGCTGGCATAGGCGATTACCTCCTCCGTACCTTGTCCTCTCTTTTGGGTCAAGACCGCACCTAGTCCAGTTTCACTGGCATCTGTATACACAATGAAGGGATGCTCAAAATTGGGATGTCCGAGGATGGGTGGAGTCATCAAGCAGGTTTTCAGTTCTTCGAAGGCTTGTTGGCACTGTGGTGTCCAATGAAAAGATCTGCCCTTTTTCTTTAAGGAATTAAGTGGTTCAGCAATTCTGGAAAAGTTTGCAACAAACCGGTGGTACCACCCGGCTAGTCCAAGAAATCGTTGGACTTCCTTCAGATTTCTTGGAACTGGATAGTTTTGAATAGCTTCCACTTTACTCGGGTCAGCTGTAATGCCATGGATGTTAATTACATGACCTAGGAATGTCACTTCAGGCAGGCAAAACTTACTTTTCCGAAGATTGATGGTTAAGCCAGCTTCTTGTAACTTATGGAAAACAGCTTGGAGGTCAAGGAAATGTTGAGTAACAGACGAAGAATAGACGATAATATCGTCGATATACACAAAACAAATACTTCCCCGTAGCTCTCCCAAGACAGTCTCCATAAGACGTTGGAAGGTGGCTGGGGCGTTTTTGAGCCCAAAGGGCATTACATTAAAGTGAAACAGCCCAGCAGAGGTGGTAAAGGCAGTCTTTGCTTTACTGGAAGCATTCATAGTAACTTGCCAGTATCCACTATTAAGGTCTAGAGTGGAGAAGATAGCAGATCCTGAAAGTGATTCCAAGATTTCAGTAAGGTTTGGTAGTGGGTATGCATCGCTGTCAGTTATAGCATTTAATCTGCGATAATCAACGCAAAATCGAAGTTGTCCATTTTTTTTCGGCACTAAGACTACCGGGGAAGACCATCCTGATTGCGAAGGTTCCACAATGCCTGTCCTCAACATTTCCTGGAGCTGCTGGTTAACAATGGCTTGTTTGGAAGGGGACATACGATAAGGCCGTTGCTTTATAGGTATTTGATGATGTGTGTAGATTTGATGCTGGAGTATATCTGTCTGTCCCAGACGAAGGGTGCACACCTGAGGATTTGTTTGTAGGATGTGATTTAACTGTTGCTTATGATCAAGCGGTAAGTAAGCTGCATCCACTGCTTGATTGATGAGTGTTAGGTCATCCTCACTGCCACTATCATTCAAGGATAAGGGTGACATTAAGGGTGGAACAGAACTTAATAATGAAATACTTGGTATAGAACGATGAGCTGTATTTCCACCTGGCAGACATGGAGACCCCATTGGTGAAGGTAAAGGCACGCTGGCATGACCAGGCTGAAAAAAGTAGTCCACGTCTGGATCAGAGATAAATGAATACTGTCCCTGAGAGACCTTTATCTGCATTCCACTAAAGAAGATAAAGTCTAGTCCCAAAACAATACAATAAGCAAAAGCTTTGGTTGTCAGCACAGCAACAGGTAAGGAGCAAATTTGATCATGTAATTCAAGCGAAACATTCAGCCATCCCAAAGGCACTTCAGCCTTTCCATTGGCCAAATATAAAGGTCCAAGAGTCCATGGACTCAGGCTTTGTTCTGTGGGATCTAGATCTTTCCATAAGCTTTAATGGATTAGGGTATAGCTTGCCCCCGTGTCGACGATGGCTTTACCTATCCAAGTACCAATACTGACAGGTACAATTAATTGTTGCGGTACAACAACAGATTGTTGTCCAGGTGTTGAACTGACTTTTGTAGGTAAAGCATTTGAAGTAGCTACAGAATTGTTACTAGGTCTACCTCTGAATTTTGAAGGAAAGGTTGGTTGCGTGTTGGCATGTTGGCTAGACGGTGGAGCAGACTGTGAGGACAAGGTAAACTGTGGGCAATTACCAGGAGCATGATGGCCCTTACACCTCCAGCACTGCACTTGCGGTTTGTCTGCAGGTCGGTTGACATTTGGACCTTTAGACCCAGCTTGACTATGTTTGGCACTCAAACGGTAGTCATACTGTAACTGTTGAAGATGATCCTTTTCCAATTGTTGTCCAAGTCGTACCATTTCTTCCACAGATGACACCCGACCACGCAGCTGGCTGGCCAAGTAGGGTTTTAGGTTTTTTAGAATCATCTTAACTAATTCAGGCTCTGTTAAGCTAGGTTTCCACCTTTTACAAAGTGCTCTGTACGTAAAGGCAAAGTCCCTTACCGACTCTCTCTCACCTTGAGTTCGAATTCGGACACGTTCAGCGAGTTCATCCTCGTAGTCTTCAGAAAGAAAAGCAGTAAGGAAAGCCGATTCAAACTCACCCCAGGTAGTTATCGTAGTTCTGGCTACCTCCCACCAATCTCGGGCCGTGCCATATAGGACTGTTCTGAAAGTAGCTAGAATTTCTGGATCAGACAGAGGATGTAAAGCAAGAAAATCCTTACATTTGATTATATACAACAAAGGATCAGAGTCATCTGACGGTCTTCCAAACGTAGGGAATGATAACTTGAGATGGTCACTCTTGACAGCAACAGCATTTAGCGGAGATGATACAGCAATGGAAGGCTGTAACAATTCAGCTTCCTTCGGAGGGTTCAGAGTAGTTTTGTGTTCGGTACTCACTGACAGTTCATTTACTTTATCACTAAGGCGGTCAAGCTGAAGGGTCCAATGTGAAAAATCTTTGACAAATTCGTCGTGACTTTTTTGAAAGTTTTGTTGGACAGCTTTAATGCCTGAAAAATCTTTAACAAGTCCATCATGACTTTTTTGAAAGTTTTGCTGGACAGCTTTGATGTCTTCTTGGACTTCCTTTTGAAGTTGCTCTACCATGAATCGAATATCAGATACCAGGGACTTATCACTTTCTTGAAGTTCATCGGTTATTAACAACTTCATTGTCTTCGCCATTTGGTCAGTCTCAGTTTCAGTCTGTTGTTTGTTATCGGACAAAATCTTTGAAATTTGCTGTGTGTGGTTGTCCACTTTATCAGCGAGACTTTTTAATTGACTTTCATGTTGTGAAGAACTCTGTTTCAATTCACTAGTAAGTGCACTTACAGCTGCCTCTTGTTTCTCCAGGAGATCAAACAATTTGTCCCAGTTACCCTGGACTTGGGTGGTAAGATGTCCAATCTCCCTTGCAGGTGTGGGAAACGTCCCAGGTAATTCATACTGGGCCCCTGAAGACACTTGAGAACCATCCCCTACTGTCCCTGCTGGAGAAGGAGTACACAGTTGCATTTGGTCTTGGTTTCCATCCCATACAAGAGGTTGCACAGACGTGTTAGGGGAAAGGGTTGAGGGAGCAAACTGTACATGGGTTCTTGATTGTAATGCAGTGGATTGAATGGGGGTATAGGGATAGTTGGACACCTGAGTTTGCAGGCCAGGCGTCCAGACTGGAGTGGCAACATCTGGAACATCAATATCCACAAAGGTTGATGATGGGTGAAAAGCATCTGCCATTATGTATTGTGTAAGAGAGAGATAGGATATGGTATATGTTATCAGTATATGAAGTGCAAAACAAATAAATGTATCACTTCACAATAATACCACTCACATATTAACACTTGTGATAACCAATAGTTCACAACTGAGATTACACCCTCTTTGGTTATTGATTACAAGCTTAACTCCACAAATCCAAAGACTTGAGTTAGTTTCTACACAATTCACATTTAGTAACTGCACTTAGATAAGTTTCAGTTACATCTTACAACTTAGTTCATCACGGTTATACTCAAGCAGGTAAATAAACAAAAAAGCATTTCATCAAAATGAGGATCATCCTATACTTTGCTTCAAATACTACAAGGTTTACAAATTTTCAAGTTTTCAAGTCCCTGTTCGGGCGCCATTTTCTGTGACGTAGTGATTCTAGATAGGCCTGTAACCCCAATCACACTTCACAGAACAATACAAATACAAAATAAGCTCACTTTTACAATTGAAAAATTTCTTTTTTAATTTAACTCAAAAATGGGGACTCGTTTCTTTTTTTCCTATATCTTGCTTATTCAAAGCATATCAAAGTGCAAAACCAATTACAAGAACGAAAAATTATCTTATGACATAATCATCATATGAGCAATCATTAAATCACAATCAGCTTTCAGAACAGAAGAATTTACGAGTCTTCAAATATAAATGACTAGAGATCAAAACAAAGTTGGTCAATATTCAGACACAATGCTTGTGAAGGTATCAAGTCCTTTTCAATTCAAAGTCCATAATGGAAGCAAACCAAACAATGCATTTGAAAGTTTGTCCTTAAGCAAAGCATTCAAGAGAAGGATGTTTGATGTTTGTGGGCTTGTGTAGGTGTGTATGAATGTGCTGTGTGTATTATGGGATAAAAGTCCGCTAAACCCATCTTTTCCAAGAGTCAGTGGTGAGTTAAGGCTTCATTTAGGAGCGAGGATAAACTGTTCAAGGCCTACCTGAAGTCCAACGTGCAATCAGAATATCTGAGGCCTGTCCAAGACTAGATGAAATTCACTCACGGTCACAGCATTCCAACCCCACGCAGTTCAAACACAGCTGATAAACGAATGGCATCGCGGACATCCGAACACTCGTCCACTGTGTAGCTGGCGGAAGTCTTGTGACACGAAAACCTTCAGTCTCGTTGGCTCATGGTCGCATCATACTTCACAGTGCTTACTGTCTGTTGATTTAGCAGTTGTATAGCCCAACACTGCTATGGAAAGGAGCAACTTGACCTTTGTAGTCGAAACACTCTTCCACAGTGCAGCAAACAAAGCTTTTAAAACAGAGTAATCTCCAGTCTTGTCTAAATTCTGGTACATTTTAAACGTCTAAAGACTCCAGGCAGCTCAAACTGCTTCAACTTTACTTTGGCTCTTGGTGTAGTGGGAAGAAGCCTTCAACCACATGCACACACACACCTGCATCTAAATTAACCTGATTCCATTTCCTTCTGGTTGCTGACTCCTCCTACTTGTTGCAGTGCATTATGGGTTCTGTAGTTTATTTTTTCCGTCACACTGTAATTTGTTAAAAAAAAATCTGCTGTGAAATCTGCTGACAGTTAAGGGGTTAACTTATTTTTTAACCGTTTACTAAGGATCTGTTTGATTATTTTATTATATGCTAATTTTAAGATAATTTACGACATATTGGTAAATTGTTAGCATATTACTTACAATAAAATGAACATATCACTTATTAATAATTTATAAACACATAGTCATGTTTTGTAATTAATTAGTTCATCATTAACTAATTACTTGTAAATTTACTTGTAATTGACTTGTAAATGAATTAACAAAACATACACAAATTGTTAGCATATCACTTATTAATCATTTGTGAATGTTTTGTAAATGATTATTTCATCATTAGCTAGTCACTTATAAAAGACTTACAACTGAACGTTATTATAAAGTGTTACCCTTATAACTTATATCTTATAGTGTAGTAACATAGTTAATTTCCGTAAGGATAGTCCTTGATAGTGCTTAAATTTGTTTTGATATTATACGGAGTTATGTCATAGGGCAGTGGTTTTCTAAGCAAGCCCAGATGGCCACAAGAGGATGGTAGAGTATCACAAAATGTATTTTAGGGCTGTCAAATTGTTTTCTTATTAAATTTGATATTATTACTTTCCATCTGAAATCATAAAAAATAATCACAATTGTTTTTGGATTATAATATGCCTATGAGTCCTAAAATACTGTCTAGGTAGGCAGCACACTAGGCTTTGGAGAGAGCTACTATGTGCAAAAGTATATTTACACAAGGACAAAAACAAGAGCTGGACAGGATAAAGTATCCTGATGGAAAATAGTGAGATAGAGAAAGACAGAGAAGGGTGGAGGGTGGAAGGAAACTGTAAAAAAGGAAAACCAATGCCAAAATATGATATACGCATTGAAAAATATCCAAATGTCTGTTATTGCATCAAAGTATTGGGAGCAAGAACACTGATTGCATTATATCCGACCAATGATCCACAGCTGAGTTTCTCTTCTTTCAGATTCATTGTCAGATTCTTCTGCATGGGTCCACGGCCAGAGAGGTGCGGCTTCATATTGCTGTGAATGCATCAATGCAGAGACCAAAAGAAAGTCATGTTGAACGGGGCAAGTTTTCCAGCAAAGGGAGGATGCCTAACCTTTGCTTTTCACTTTCTAGAGCGTGTGCAGCCAAAACGAGAAGTGAAATAGTATCTAACTCCTGAAGCTCTTCAGATCTTCCAGGCGTTGACAGGGTCTGCCAGAGTTTAGAGTGGGTTGCCAAAAACAATAGCAGGCACCGTGGCAAACAGATTTCCCCTCTAACCAGACAAGTGGAGAAACTGGAGGAGAGAAAGAGAACGGGAGAGTTTCCTCTTCTAAGTGCACTAAAGTTAGATGAATGTGATTGCCTTCCAAGAACCAAAGAGAAAATCAATTAACCTTCAGAAGGATAAAGGATCCTCCAATAAAAGAAGTAAAAAATGGGAAGAGAAGACCAAAAACGGCCTTTGGCCTTTTACATACCCCTAAAAAAACCACTTACTTCTTTCAGTTCTTTTCCAGCTTCTGACATCACTATATACCAGGCAACACCTGGAAGCATTTAGCGTCCAATATGGAGGTTCAATCCAAAATTCATTTACACACTCAAGTGCCGGGCCAACACATCAAGCCACTATCATCAAGGGCACAATTTATCACAGGAATTAATGGAAACAAAGCGAAAGCTACATCCCTTTGCCCTGTCAGAGCAGCAGTTCTGCTGTTATCCTCCGGTCAGTACAATAGGGCTCTTTGTTGGGTTTTGGAGCAGAGCTCTGAGAAGGTGCTGCTTTCAATGGCGTCATCACAATAATACTGTTTTGCTAAAGACCATAAAGTCTCTGTTTAACGTAATGTGAAATAACAAGCACATTAAGGTTGTACAGTTATCTGCTATTATGTTGTAGTTATCGTGATGATTAAAAATTATGATTATGCTCTTAACTGAGCAATCAGCAAATTGCTGATCTTTTGCTTGGTCCAAAAATTTGACGTTATGCCAAAGACCCTCAGATACTCCAGAATGGCCTGATCCTGGTAGAGTGTTTTTGTGGGATAAAAAAAAACAAGCATTCAGCATTGTGAAAAACAGTACATTTTCATAGAAATAAGATACTTTAATAGAATACTGATTGTACTGGTTTTGGACACTTAAAGGATTACTCCTTCCTGATAATTTACTCACCCCCATGTCATCCAAGATGGTCATGTCTTTCTTTATTCAGTCAAAAGAAATTCAATTTTTTTGAAGAAAATATTTCAGGATTTTTCTCCATTCTTGACTTCAATGGTGCTCAAAGGATTGAAGGTTAAAAATGCAGTTTCAGTGCAGCTTCAAAGGGCTCTACACGATCCCAGACGAAAAAATACGGGCCTTATCTAGTGAAATGATCTGTTATTTTCTAAAAAAAAAAAAAAAAATACAATTTATACATTTTTTAACCTCAAATGCTCTTCTTGTCTAGCTCTGCGATGCGTATTCTGTGCACTCCAGTTCAAGACAGAGTATATCGAAAAACTTTCTTCATCTCATTTTCTAAAATCACTCTACATCGCTGCAGAAGTACCAACCCAGTGTTTACAATGTTACCATGCAAAAAAGATCAAACACCCTTTACAAAAAAGATAAAACCGGAGTGCACAGAGTACACATGCACTTTGCAAAGCAAGGCAATTTGAGCATGTGTGGTTAAAAAGTGTATAAATATTATTTTTTAAGAAAATGGCTAATCGTTTCGGCTGGGATCCTGTAGAGCCCTTTGAAGCTGCATTTAAACTGCATTTTTAACCTTCAATCCTTCAATCCATTGAGCACCATTGAAGTCCACTATATGGAGAAAAATTCTGGAATGTTTTTCTCAAAAGTAAATTATCAGGAAATGTTTATTCTGGAAGTGGAGTAATCCTTTAATTGTGTAATTTACAATTAAATAAAATGCATTTTGGTTATAGTTAATATAAATTAATAGTGGATGCTATCTTTTAAACATAAGAGTGCTTTTCTTACCCACTTACGACTTAAGTATATCTTTATATGCAATTTCATCATTTCTTTGAAATATGATTCAACTGTACTGCTGAATGTACTGAGAAGCATAGTAAACTAAAATAAACATGTCATTTTTGTTTGAATTTGTACACTGGCCAAAATTATAAATGCAACACTTGTATTGGCCCCTATTTTTCATGAGCTGAACTCAAAGATCTAAGACTTTTTCTATGTACACAAATTCCATTGTTCACAAATCTGTCTAAATCTGTGTTAGTAAGCACTTCTGTGCACAAAAACTTTATAAAAACATTACTTTTAATAGTCTTTTTTTGCCTTTAAGCCATGTACTAGACTGTTTGAGAAACAGTTCTGCTCAAACAGATCTTCTTTACTTGCTACTCAAACAAAACTCAAGCAGGAATGTTTTACTGCGATTTAATGATGTGGACATTGCAAACTTTGTCAAATTAGTTCATCTCTTCAGTTTGTCAGACACTTCACATCTAATAATGTAAACTCCAATTTCCAGCTGCACTCTCTGTACTTGATTAAAAGTAGATTTTTTTTTAAAGCAACCATGTGAAAAGCAAACAGTCATGAATACAGCAGTCAAGAAGAAGTCCACGGACAGCAAGATCCTGCACTGCTAAAGACGTAATATTTACACGTGCCATACAGAAACCAAACTCAAAACACGTTAAAGCTCCACATCCCACCATAGTGTGTGTTTTGTAGGTAATTTTGGGAAAGTAACACACGGCCTAATGAATAATCCAGACATCAATGTTTTTATAGGCTTATAGGAGGAAAGGCATGCAGCTGGCACTATAGCTTCCTGGGACGAAGCGTGAAGCTATAGAAAGAAACAGCCATTTAACCCCACCCGTCTATTATAATGACGAGGATTATGAGAAATGAGAGAGACAGAGGCGTTCATTTAGGTTACGAGCTGAGCTCTGCATGCGGGCAGTGACAGTTTCTTTTCTGAAAGTGTCTGAGAGACAGAACAAACTAAAGACCAGTTAATGCTGACTGACACATTTCAGACATTAAACCTGTTCTCTCATTGGACTGAATTACTGGCCCTCACAAAAGACGCTATAACTCAAAAAGAGACCGTTCCAAACATGTCTGGATTCAAGCAACTCTGGTCACACAAGTGGGCAGGATCAAAATGTATTTAGTTGGTCATTAATTTATTGGTAACATCCAGAAAAAGTCCTAGGATTCCAAATGTTGTCATTTTTATTTTAAATACATTGTTATAATGTCAGTGCACTCCCTGCTGAAGAATACTGCTAAAACCAGCATAGGCTGGTTGGCTGGTCTTAGTTGGTTTAAAGTGGCCAAAATCCCTCTAAAACCACCCTGCTGACCAGCTATAACCAGTTAAAACCAGCCTGGTTGACTAGCTAAAACCAGCCAACCAGCCTAAGATGATTGGCTGGTCTTAGCTGGTCTCCCCGCCTGGCTAGGCTGGCCTAGGCTGGTTTTAGCTGTTTTTTTTTTTTAACTGGGCTGCTGAAAAAAAAAAAACTAGCCTAAGCTGATTGTGTCAGGATTATGTCTGTGTTTTGTTCTGTTTTCCTAGTGTTTTTCCCCCTCTGTTTCTAGTTTAAATGGTTTAGCCCTTGTCTTCCCCTCTAGTTTTGTTTCCATTTGGTTTGTTCATGCCCATATTTGTATTTCCCCCTCGTTATCCTGTTATCTTGTTTGTGACCACGCCCCCGTTTCAGTGTATTTAAGAGTCTGTGTTTGCACACCCCGTTTGTCGGTCAATGATTATGTTACTTCCGTTTGTTTTGTTACATGTGCTCATTTCCTGCTCCCGGTTTTGTTTATTTGTTCATTTTGCAGTGTTTTATTTAATAAACTTCAATTATTCAGTTACTCCGGTTCTCCTCGTCCATCTTCACTCCTCAACCCGCCTGACTGTGACAGATTGACCGACCCACAAAGATGAACTGGGTTGAGGAATACCTGTTTAATCTCCAGCAGGGAGGACGGCCATTGGAGGAGTTTGTAGAGGATTTTTTGAGCGTTTCACATCTGGTGAGTTGGAGTGATTCTATGATCAATGCTTGCTTTCGGATGGGACTAACCGATGATCACCTGTTTTGTTTGATCACTCCGGACGATTGCCGCCAACCCCTAGCAGATTTTATAAATTTTGTCCTCAATATCTGTAATTCGAAGTTCCAAGTGGAGAATTCCAATTCTCCCATCCGCAAGCATGTAAACACTCCAGCTCACCACAAGCCAGTATCCTCTACCTGCTTCTCCAATGAGCTCGACCCCTCCAAACCTTCCACGCTTCCCCATATCATCCTCAGCCCAGTTCAGCCGGCGGCCGCCCACAGCCCAGTTCAGCCAGCAGCCACTCCTCGCTCTAGTCTGCCGGCCACCGCCCAGCGCTCAAGCCCGCCGGCTTCCTCTCCGCACTCAAGCCCGCCGACCGCCATGCCAGTGCACAAGATGGCTACAATGCCCGAGTCTGCACGCAAAATGGCTGCAACGCCAGAGTCTGTAAGCAAGATGGCTGCCACGCCAGATTCTGCAAGCAAGATGGCTACCATGCCAGAGTCTGCAAGTAAGATGGCTACATCGCCAGAGTCCGTTCACAAGATGGCCACCATGTTACTAGCTGCCCTCAAGATGGCTGCCACGCCAGAGTCTGCAAACAAGATGGCTGCCACACCAGAGTCTGTACCCAAGATGGCCGCCGTTCCTGAGTTCTTGGCCAAGATGGAAGCCAAGCCTGAGTCCCCGGCCAAGAGGGCTGACGTTCCTGAGTTCCCGGCCAAGATGGCCGCCAAACCTGAATACCTGGCCAAGATGGCCGCCGTTCCTGAGTTCCCGGCCAAGATGGCCGCCAAGCCTGAATACCTGGCCAAGATGGCCGCCGTTCCTGAGTTCCCGGCCAAGATGGCCGCCAAGCCTGAATCCCTGGCCAAGATGGCCGCCGTTCCTGAGTTCCCGGCCAAGATAGAAGCCAAGCCTGAGTCCCCGGCCAAGAGGGCTGACGTTCCTGAGTTCCCGGCCAAGATGGCCGCCAAGCCTGAATACCTGGCCAAGATGGCCGCCGTTCCTGAGTTCCCGGCCAAGATGGCCGCCAAGCCTGAATCCCTGGCCAAGATGGCCGCCGTTCCTGAGTTCCCGGCCAAGATAGAAGCCAAGCCTGAGTCCCCGGCCAAGAGGGCTGACGTTCCTGAGTTCCCGGCCAAGATGGCCGCCAAGCCTGAATACCTGGCCAAGATGGCCGCCGTTCCTGAGTTCCCGGCCAAGATGGCTGCCAAGCCTGAATCCCTGGCCAAGATGGCCGCCAAGCCTGAATCTGCACCCAAGATGGCTACCGCCAAGTCAGAGTCTCCGCTGGTTCCGCCTAGCCTTCCAGAGTCTCCGCTGGTTCCGCACAGCCTTCCAGAGTCTCCGCTGGTTCCGCCCAGTCCTCCAGTGACCGCGCCGCCAGAGCGCCCTCCAGTGACTGCTTGTCCAGAGCCTGCTCTTCCAGAGTCTCCGCTGGAGACGCCCAGCCCTTCAGAGTCTCCGCTGGTTCCGCCCAGTCCTCCAGTGACCGCGCCGCCAGAGCGCCCTCCAGTGACCGCTCGCCCATAGCCTGCTCTTCCAGAGTCTCCGCTGGAGACGCCCAGCCCTTCAGAGTCTCCGCTGGGGTCGTCCAGTCCTCCAGAGCCCGCTCCTCAAGAGCGCCGTCCAGAGCCCGCTCCTCAAGATCCAGCAAGCTGGCTAGTCTTACAGCCTGACCAGCTAAGGAAGTGGCCAAAACCCCTCTAAAACCAGCCAACTAGCTTAGGCTGGTTTTAACAGTTTTGTTCAGCAGGGAAAATGTATAAAAACTTCCATGTTAGGTCAAGTTATCCACATTCTTGTGAGACAACCAAAATGTTTTGTGTGGCCTTCAACAAAGAGTTTGGGTCTATACTGAAATGACTTTGGGCAGAAACACAACCTAGAAGTCATTGAATCTTACTGTGGATGTGATGTGGCTAGTAAACAACAGTACTGACGATGCTAACTTTAGCTAGAACACAAAGTAAAGTTACCTCTAAAAATATTTTACACTGCAAGCTAAATAACAGAAGTTAGCTACATTTCAGTCAACTTCATATACAGTATTTGGTTTTCATTCATGTAAAATATTAAAAATAGTCAGCTGTATGTAGTAAAACCATTTTGTTGGGGAAATACCTTACCCAAGACGTTCACTGCACATCCAGTTCAGTGGTCGAGCTTAATAAAGATCTTCATGACACTGGTAAACGTCAGGATGCATTTTTTTTTGTTTGATGCATTTAATTGTTTTTTGAATAGTGTTGAGATTTAGCGCTCAAGTAATTCAATGCCCGAACCTAGAGCATTTCGCTAACTAGCTGACCTATTCATTGAATTGTTTGATTTATGCACAAACAGATGTTCTCTGGGAATTAAAAGGAAAACAAATAAAATAACTGCAGTTGACAGTATAGGTAGGCTGTAAAATAAACATGAACAGCACATGATAAGTTCCTATTAAAATTTCTGACATTTGATTTCATCCTGACAGTGTTTATTTTTCTCTAAAGGATTATACGCTTTGGAGAAGCATCTGGGAAGAACGAGACATCAGCTAAAATATGACTGTCCTACACGGATCAATCTGGTTTGAAATATTTGGCACTAATTTCAATAAAATTCCAGTGCACAGACATCATCTGACTAATCGGAAAAACCTGGAGCAAATCTGGCTGGATGAAACGGCTAGATCCTTAGGGTCTAAATCACACCTAAACAGTGTGAAATGTAGTGCAGTCCAACAGTTGATGAATAAACTATTAAAATGCAAATAATTCTACTATAATTGATGATGTTCAGGTTTAAATGCTTTGAAATAAATCTACTGACAACCGTAGGATGTATAGTTCAGTGTCTTTTTTTTATTAAACTGTTTGCATTTGGTGGGATAGTGATGGTCAGCGGTTTGATGGAAACTGAGGGGTCTATGTTTGCTTTGGCAGCTCCATTGATATCCCCTGAACAGACTGAAAACCTCAGTGTGACGGACAGCCTTCTGCTTACGAAAAATACATGTGACTCAGTTAAACAAACACAAACCTGATTGAAATGAATGTAAAGAATTACAAACATCATTGCTGCAAACTGATGCCAAGAAAATGCTACATTGAGGGAAACTAATAAAAATCATGAAAATCATGCAATTTTTCAGCAAATTTTTTGTAGTTACCAGTTAAAATATCTAAAAATTCTTAAATCGAAAAAGCATTTTCTAGACAAGTGACAACTATTTTCTTGTTTTCAGAAAAAAGTCAAAATTAAGTGAGGTTTTGCTTAAAACAAGCAAAATAATCTGCCAAAGCGGGTAAGCAAAATAATCTTAATTCAAGCAGAAAACTAGATTATTTTGCTTACTCCGCTGGCACATTATTTTGCTCGTTTCAGGCAAGAATTCCCTTAATTTTAACTTATTTTTTCTGAAAACAAGACAATAATCTTGATTTAAGATTTTTTTTTGTGATATTTTAGCTGGAAACAAGACACAAAATCTAAGTAAGTAAAGCATTTTTTGCAGTATGAGCATTATTATTTGTAATATTTGCCTCAGCAAACACCTCTATTAACCAAGGTGACTCTGACAGGTTTAACACGGTTTCTTTTGCTGATGTTAAG
This sequence comes from Garra rufa, assembly GCF_049309525.1. Taxonomy (NCBI): domain Eukaryota; kingdom Metazoa; phylum Chordata; class Actinopteri; order Cypriniformes; family Cyprinidae; genus Garra; species Garra rufa. Next base: position 16,065,228 of record NC_133378.1, read on the forward strand.
TCCATTTGTAGAAATGCCATGAATATGCAGACAAACAGCAGGTCTTCACAAAATATAAGACTGTCCAGAGTCTCCAAGACTTAGTTTATTGTGTACTGGCCTGCCCTCTAGTGCTCATACATGGTTTTCAGGGTCACAAAAACGAAAGTGAAGAACAATGAAGTGAAATAATTAGCTTTAATAAAACGGAATGCTCAATATTTCTTCAGGAAGAGACAGGAGAATATCCAGAATCTGGAGTATCTAATAAATGCATAATATAGACTGCTATGTAAAAACTGCTGTTATAAACACTGTATTTTGAAGTGGAAGTGTATTGTGTGAAGCGGCATCAGTCCACAGTGACTCCTTCTGGAAGCTCCACCACCACCGGAGCACATTCATCAAGATCTACATCAAAGTCCCAACGAAACTTTTTGGTAAGATGGACTTTGAATTTTTCTGCTCTTTTCCGTAATGTGCTGTCGACCCCCGGACCGCTGGCAAACTGGAAAAAGTCCTGAAATGCACCAACAGAAAGAAAAATGTTATACACCTACAATTTGGTAAATGCATAGCAATGTACATTTTGGCTGACAAAGAGCAGATCTTGAGAGCAAACCAGCTGAACCACTTTGACGTATTTATATTTTAAACTGATGCTTTCCACACTGGATACTGTATACAGAAGCGCCAGAGTGTCAGGAAGAAGAAAATAGAAATTTTATATAGATAATGTTGTCAAAACACTCACTCACACGCGATATTGTTGATACTTTTTTCCACACAATGATGTTATCCAATCATAACATTGGCAAGCCTTAAAGAGGCCACCTCTTTAAATGTCTTGAAAAAAATATATAATTTTGTAAATGTATTTTTGTTGCAAAAAACTTTATTAAATAACCTCAATTTTTTTTTATCTATCTCATGACCACTTTAAAATGAACAAATAAACATTGAACAATTATTGAAAAATTCAACATTACCAATTAAACTTCACAGTTCTCTCACATCAGTGGCCTTTACCAATATAAAGGTTAAAAATAATAAAATTATAATAATAATAATAATATAATAATAATAATAATAATAATAATAATAATAATAAATTAAATAATAATAATAATAATAATAAAAATATTAACAATAATAATGTTTAATCTTTTTATTTTAATTAAGTTTTTTACTTTAGATTCGTTTATTTTAGTGCTGTCAAACGATTAATCAAATCTAAAATAAAAGCTAGATTTTTATACACGTGTGTACTGTATATATTTATTCTGTATATAAACAGACACACAAACAGTATATATTGTGAAAATGTTTGCATGTATTATTTACATGTACATGGGTTGTTGACGTGACGTGGCATTTTCACTGTCACACAAGGTAAAAATAAACATACTGTAAAATGCAGTAAATCGTTACACATTTCTTTGTCCTGCATGGAGCTGGTATTAAAGCTGCAGTGTTATTTGATTTTTTTTAAATTATGAGCCAAATGTCAAAACTGTCCTATGGTGTGACCGTCTCAAACATAGTTAAATTAATTACTTTTATAAATTAAAAAGAAAAGCATAAAAAATAAAAATGTTAATAAATACCTCTGGCATAATTCTACAAGTGTCTATTTTAGTAAATGGCAATTATTTTTGACACCCATATATTACAGAAAACGTCTGAAAGACATATAGACATAAAGAAAATAATTTTGTTTTGTTTAAAAAACATGTTGATATTGTTTGTATCAAAATTAAACTTTCTTGAGAAACCAGAATTCAAGAGAATACACTTATTTTTCAGCAGTTCATAAATCATACTCGCGTATCGATTATTTCTTAACAAGCAACTCTCTCATCCCAGACATTTTAAATACAACAATTAATCCTATCATCATATCTGACCATGCCCCAGTCACTATAACTATCAATAATACAGATGTTGCAAAAAAATCATTTAGATGGAGGATGAATACATCACTGCTTAAAGACAAAGACTTTAATGAATATTTTAAAAAAGAATGGGCATTTTTCATGGAAACAAATAACATACCAGGCACTTCTGCATTAACTCTCTGGGAAACAGCTAAAGTTGTTTTAAGAGGAAAAATTATATCATACTCTACATATAAACTCAAAAAAGAACAAAAATTAGAAAAGGACTTAGAAAATAAAATACACACATTACACAATAGTTACTCCCGTAATCCTGATGAACAGATTTTAAAGGAGATTAACAAAACTAAAGATGATTATGAAGCTATTATAAATAAACGGATAGAATTTCAAAAACAATGTCTTAGACACACAATATTTGAGCATAGTAACAAATCAGGTAAATACTTAGCAAATTTACTCAAACGTAATCGAGAAAAAACACTAATCCCTATAATTAAGAACACAGAAGGAAAGACACTCCACACCATACAGGATATCAATGACACCTTTCGCACATTCTATAAACATCTGTATAGTAATGACAAAGATCCAAATACCAAAGACACTAATATATTCCTCAATAAAATAATCTTACCCAGTTTAACCTCAACACAAAGAGAATCATTAGATAAATCTATATCAGAAATTGAATATAAACAGGCTCTTGACTCACTATCAAACAACAAAGCACCAGGCTTAGATGGGTACCCACCTGAATTTTATAAACACTTCTGGTCAACTATATCACCATTATTCATGCAAATGACAACAGAAATTAAAAATACTTCTTCTATTCCAGCACATATGAACACAGCGTTAATTACAATTTTACTCAAACCAAATAAAGACCCAACATTATGCACTAGTTATCGCCCATTATCTCTTATTAATACAGATTTAAAAATAATAAGCAAAGCTTTAGCAACCCGTCTGGAATCAGTAATTACATCCCTCATTCATCCTGATCAAACAGGTTTCATAAAGGGACGCCAATCATCTAATAATACCAGACGATTATTCAATATAATGAACATATGTAAGCAAAATAAGGAAAAAACTATAATCATATCACTGGATGCAGAAAAAGCTTTTGATAAAGTTAATTGGCACTTTCTTTATACTACACTTAAAAAATTTGGATTTGGAGACTCTTTTATCAACTGGATTAAAACGTTATATAATACACCATTAGCTTCTGTTATAACAAATGGTAAAATATCCTCACCATTCCAACTTCAGCGAGGGACTCGACAAGGTTGCCCCCTATCTCCATTACTCTTCGCTTTATTTATAGAACCTCTGGCTACTGCAATAAGACAGAATGATAACATCCATGGAGTAATATCACATAACACTAATCATAAAATTTCTTTATATGCAGATGATATATTACTGTTTGTACAAAACCCCCAAATATCTCTCTCAGAAATAATTAAACTCATCAATAAATATTCGATTGTATCAGACTATTCCATAAACTGGACCAAATCAACAATTCTACCACTGAATATGAATTCACATGACACTAGTATACAGAATACGCCCTTCTCAATAAATAATATAACATATTTAGGAATAAAAATCTCCCAGAACCTATCTGACTTATTTAACCTTAATTTTATTTCACTACTAAAAACGATAGAAGATGACTTAACTAGATGGATGAACTTACCACTTTCCATTATAGGCCGCATTGCAACAGTTAAAATGTGTATACTACCAAAAGTCCTTTACTTATTTACCATGACACCTGTACAGCCAACTAAGAAATGGTTCACCTCATTAAATCAATCTATAAGCAAATTCTACTGGAAAAACAAGAAACCTAAAATAAGTTTACAAAAGTTACAAAAAAATAAAGCTCAAGGTGGTTTAGCAGCACCTAACTTTCAACATTATTACTTAGCATCTCATCTACAATACCTTTGCAAATGGATAAGACATGACACTACCCAAAACCCATGGCTAGAGTTAGAACAAGCAGAATGTAAAGACATTGCTATATCTGACCTCCCATCACTCACTAAAACAATTAAAAAACAAAATCTATTTTCAAACCCGATGATTAAAACAACTCTCACTGCTTGGTGGCAAACTAATACACTGACAAATCATGTGCTCACTCCACATATCAATTCACCCATATGGAATAACCCAGATTTTACTATCAACCATAGTACACTCAGCAATAATAAATGGAAGGAGAAAGGCATCACACACTTACATCATCTGTTTCCGGGTAACAGCTTCATTACATTTACAGAATTAATGCAGAGATTTAATCTAGGAAAAGAACACTATTATTACTATCTACAAATTAAAAATTCTATTAAAACCACAACAGGAATCAATGATATAGCACAACCTCCCCCAATTTTAAAACGTATTAGCACAATCAGTAACACTACAAAGTCGCTTTCGAAATTATATGCTTTACTATCATCTATAGACACAAACACTGCTGCACCAGTCGAACAATGGGAAAAAGACCTTAATATCAGCACAGATAAGGAATTTTGGGAAACAGTTTGCGGAAATACTTTTATCTTTAGCACAAATACAAATATCCAATTAATTCAGTATAAAGTTGTACATAGAACACACATTACGCAACACAAGATGTTTAAAATGGGCTTAAGTAATTCTGACAGATGCACCAACTGCAGTTTAAATACACAAGACACCTACCTTCATGCAATTTGGTTATGCCCACCAGTTAATCAATTCTGGACAGATGTCACAAATAAATTAACAGAAATCTTCAAAACTATTATCCCAATGCTCCCAGTACTATGCCTCATCGGCGACACCTCTCAAATTAACCCAGCTTTTAAACACCCAGTTCCTTTACTCATGTCTCTAGCTATCGCCAAGAAAACTATATTACTTAACTGGAAAAATAAATGCCAAATTTCAGTTACACAATGGATACATCTGTTAAGGGAACATATCATTCAAGAACAACATACATCAAAAACACAAAACCAGTTACTCAGATTTAATACAACCTTCAGCCCTCTGCTTTCACCATTAAATATTGAATAAAACTAGCTGATGAGCTGATGCCCCAATTAAGCCGCAAGATTTATAATTGATGCCTTAAACTAATTTCATGATATACAAATACAAACAATGATGTTGTAATTATATGATACTGTAGCTGTATGATAACTGACTTTGATGACAATGAAATTTTTGTTTGTTTGTTTTTTTTTAATCTGGCATATTACTACTAATATTAATACTACTTCTGTTGTTATTATTATTATTATTATTATTATTATTATTATGGTCAACAGGGTTGGAGGCAGTGGTTGTATGTGTGTTATATTAATTTAGATAGCATATAAGCTTTCTGGGTGTTGCAGCTGCTTTGTCCCTGTCGGTGGGTCTGATTGGCACATCCTGTCGGCATGGGCTCTATCTGTGTCTTGGTTAAGGCAACCTGATCCCCCCAATTGCTGCTTCTGCCAGCATTGCCCCATATTACTGAGTCTGACGAAATCAAAATTGAAACTGTGCTGGATGCGGTGTCTTTGGTTGGGGAGCTGACTGATGAACACCAGGACTACGGCCAGTTTGCAACATAACAAGGGCTCAGTTACAATCAGTACTAATAATGAGCGGTCACCCATCGGGTCACGCACAGACTGGGGGAGCCTGTTCTGGAGGTGCATGGTGTGGTGGACCATTATATAAAATGCCATTCACTGGCATAGGAGTGGGGTCTAGTCACTGGCAGGGTGAGAAGCAAGGTGGAGGGACGGGGTGGATCGGGGACGTTGTTGGGGTCTGTGCCGATGGGTGTGTCCGATGGGTGTGTTGGATGCGCTCGCTGGCAGGGATGGGGCGGCTGCTGGACCAAAGGGGATGGGAGACATCATTTGCAATAATTATCAATAACTCTACCAATTAGTCTATTTCATACTAGTGTACTATTACTATTACAATCATCGATGCTCCCACTGCTTCCACCTCTGTGTCCACTACTGATTTCATTATATATTTCTACTAGGGCTCCTCTTAGTTATCTGTTCAGTCACGTAAAAAGTAGGATATCATCTGTCATTGCCGTTATTGTATCCTGGATCTGTCCCATTATACTGAAGTTAACATCTACTGCCCCGATTGCTGTTTAACATTGTATTATAATATCACTACTATTGTATATCGTATTGCTTCCTGTTCAATATTTAGTACAGTTATGTCTATAGTTAAATCTTTTCACTAAACAACACAGAAATCGAATGATTTAACTTATCTCTGTACCCATTCAAACTACCACATCCATACATTTACAGCTTGTTTTTTTTGTTTTTGTCCTAATTTTTGCTCCCATCTTCTTGTACTCTTTTTTTTTTTTTTTTCTTTGCTTTGTTTTGTCTTGTTTTACTTAGTTTTCTCCCCCTCTGTGTCTCATTTGCGTATATATGTGTATATATCTGTGTATATATCTGTGACTGGTCTCAGTCTATGTCATCATGTTGCTGTCTATCTATGTTTTATTGCGCTCAATAAAAAAAAAACAACTTTCTTTCTCCTTTGACATGAAAAGCTGTAAATTATTACTTAATGAAATAAAACAAATACAAAACTAAAACTCTTTCATTATGTAATCAGCAAAGATGCATTTCTCTCTAAAGGTGCATCCAAAGAGGAGATTGCGAGTCAGGATCTTAGCGACACTGACTCAGAATACACTAGTTTATTAATAAATAATTCAAATATCTCCTTACTATTTCCCCCTGACACATTCATTGTTATTTTTGCCAGTGCTTTGTGGCAAGTTTCAGTCTATTGCGTGCGCTTAAACGAGCATCTCTTCCAGGTGAGCTGAAGGCACTGCTGCTGGCTGAGACACTAAACGCCATCCGAGTCTTGAAAGTCATAGCGAAAGTGAAGTCTCGAAGTTTCGTCACCATAATTGATGGATATCTAAAATATAAAAAGGAGGAGACACCTAAAACAGGCCTGATTCCTGGCCCGCGTCTGCATTGTGACGTGAAAATTGGCTAAGTATTGGGGTGAGGGTTTATATGAATGTGTCTCTGAAGGTAACTCTGGTTTTCAGAAACATTTCCACGTTTGGTGTCCCTAATCACAATCCTTTGTAATCATTTAATGAACAATGCATACAAATGTATGTCAAAGCCATAAACCAGACAATAATTTGACATAATCACAATTATTTCTTAGAAATTAATTTCAGCCAAATTTCATTACTGTGACAGCCCTAGATACAGCATCTTTAAAATCTATTTTGAAATATTATTGCTGCATCCTTATTGTTTAAAAAAGGCCATGCCTAAACAGCTACTTCGACTTTGGTGACATTGACCACAAAGAAAAAAAAAACGTGTCAGAGGTGGAAAAATGTATTGCGTTTTGATGAAACATAAAGAAAATCATTTTTTTTCCTTTGCAATGATGACTGATGAATTGTGCTGAATAAAATGTGTAATACGAAAGTTTTTTGATTTGATGTCAACTTAAATAAGTTCCACTTCTGTTTTAGATTTAAGAGGGGAAACTGTGTAAAGCGTACCTGAAGTGTGGAGGTAAGGAAGTTGCTCTGCGACACGATATCCACAAAGAAGTCTGGAGGGATTTCTCCCAGCTGATGGTAGAGGACAGCGATGAGGCCCAGATACAGATCCTTCCTCTCCTTCATGGCCTCCTCAGAGCGGCACAGCAGAGCCAGCAGGCATTTCCAGTGTTCGAAGGCCTCGTATACATTCCCCACGAGAAAACAAACAAAAGCAAACTGCAGCTCTCCTACAAACACGAAAACAAATAGTGACATTTTAGAATTGAATATTTCAGTGCACAAATCATAACTGGGTCATTCCGTGTCAACTCAACCAGCGGTCCTTGGCTCAAATGTTTTATTTTGCTAATATTTATTTTGAAGAAAGACAGACATGTATAGTGAGGAAATCCAAAATATTAAATGTCATGGATGAATAATTACGGAATAGTCCACTGTTTTGTAGAGGGAGGTCAAAATGGCAATTTTCACTATAGATTTAGAGATACAGGGGGGTAAAAATGACTTCAGAAAGATGGCAGCATCATTATCGTCTTTTTGCACAGAGATTGGTAGCTCTATTCATAAAATCAGTTGACTTTAGCAAGCTTTGTTGCATTATGTGCCAATTGTGACCATTCAAAAATGGGGAAACAGTTTTTCTCCAAAGTTTGCATGCCTGTAACTCAAGAAGTATTAAAGATATCTTAATGCTGTTTTAGATATTGGGTCTTAATAAACTTTCCTTTTGGTATCTTTATTTTTAATGCCCTATGAGATTCGGTTCCAGAGATATTGGAACTTCAATATGGCTCCAGGAGTAAATCATTAAAATTTAGACATTTTCAGTTGTCAAAAACCAAATGTGGGTCAGTTTGAAAAAAATACAATACTTATTTTATTTCAAAGAGGAATGTCTGAAGAACAAATAATGTTAAAGCTGGAGATGCATCTCGTTTCTTTCTGTCAAGACAACTGCATTGAACATACCAGTGTGAACACCATAAATATTCTTTTTCCAAAGTTTGCGTGTCTATAACTCAAGAAGTATTAAAGATATTGCAATATGATTTTAGATTCTAGTTGTTGATAAACTTTTCTATTGGAATATTAATTTTCAAGGCCCTACATCATTCAGTTCCTGAGATATGAGGATCTCAATGAGGCTTAATGTCCAGATTGTTGAATGTTACCCATTTTCAGTGGTGGAAATCCAAATGTCAGTCACTTTTGTATACAGCAGATAGTTATTTTATTTAAAGAACAATGTCTGAAGAAGAAATAATGTTGATATTAGAGTTGTGTCTTCTTTCCTTTTATCAAAACAATTGCATAAACATAGCTGTCTGAGTGCTAAATGTGCACTGAAATGGTCAAGCTGAGGCACATTAGTAGTCTATTCATAAGATTATATATTTGAATCAGTTTCAGGGATATTTGGAAGAAGGGATTTTGTTCGTTTTTACAGCTTCTTAAGCTACCAAGAGTTTAAACATGCAGTATTGTAACATGTTTGGAACAAATCCCACGCCTCACACAGAATTGTGGTTGCTTACACCATGGGAAAGTGGCGAAAACCAGCGAAAACCAGCCAACCAGTCTAGTTTTTTTTAGCAGGGGTGTTAGGATAGGATATGATAGGACAATATTTAGCCAAAATACAACAGTTTAAAAATCTGAGGGTGCAAAAATATCTAAATATTAAGAAAATGACCTTTAAAGTTTTCCAAATGAAGCATATCACTAATCAAAAATCAAGTTTTGATATATCTATGGTAGGAAGTTTAATGGTAGAAAATTGTGGTTGCTTACGCCACACATTGCTTTCACATCTACCAAGATTTGTCTCATCTCGATTAATTATTCAAATTTGTTTTATATTTCTTAAGAACCAGAATCTAAAATCATATTAAAATAACTTTAATAATACTTGAGTTACAGGCACACACATTTTGGAAAAAGAATATTTAGACTCAAACAGGTATGTTTCTATGCAATTTTTTTGACAGAGGGAAACAAGATACAATTCTAATTCAACATTATTTCTTCTTCAGACTTTGTTCTTTAAATAAAATAACTATCAGCTGTATACAAAGTGACCAACATTTGGTTTTTGACCACTGAAAATGGGTAACATTCAACAATCTGGACATGGAGCCTCGTTGAAATCCTCAAATCCCTGGGACTGAAAGATACAGGGCCTTGAAAATTAAGATTCTAAAAGAAAAGTTTATTAAAAACTAGAATCTAAAATCATATTATGATATCTTTAATACTTCTTGAGTTATATACACCTAAACTTTGGAAAAAGAATGTTTATGGCACTCAGACTGGTATGTTCAATGCAGTTGTCTTAACAGAAAGAAACAAGACACATCTTCAGCTTTAACATTATTTATTCTTCAGACATTCCTTTTTAAAACAAAATAAGTATCGTATTTTTTCAAACTGACCCACATTTGGTTTTTGACCACTGAATATGTGTACATTTTAACAATTTACTCCTGGAGCCATATTCAAGTTCCAATATCTCTGGAATGAAATCTCATAGGGCATTAAAAATAAAGATACCAAAAGGAAAGATTATTAAGACCCAATATGTAAAAGGCAATCAAAAATCTTTAATATAAAAAAAAAAACATTTTTGAATGGTCACCATTGGCACATAATGCAACAAAACATGCTAAAGTCAACATATTTTACTAATATAACTACCAATCTCTGTGTAAAAATAAGATAATGATGCTGCCATCTTTCTAAAGTCATTTTTAACCCCCTTTAACTTGACTCAGAATCTGAGGTGAAAATTGCCATAATGACCTCCCTCTACAAAATAGTGGATTACTCAGTAAATAATCATCCATGACATTTAATATTTTGGCTTTCATCACTATACGTCTATCTTTCCTCGGAATGAATATTGAGCTGGTGAAGTTTTTGAAATTTGGTTGATTTGACACGGAATGACCCAACAAGCTTTATACATTCCCTGAAGAAACTGTCAGTGGTCTAATCAATGATAACAGTATTACTAATAAAAGTGATGCTTGTCTTGATAAAACCCAACAAGGTTGTTAACCTAAAAAGAATGACATTTTATGGACTTTTTATAACAAAATGACCATCCTTTCAGGTTTAACATGATGTTCAACAGCAAGAAGTACTCACCTAGTACATTGAGCGGCTGCTCTTTATAATGGCTCTCAAGCATGGAATTGAGAGCGTAACTCCGATCCATACTGTACTCCGTGATCTGAGCAGGGGTCGCCCCAGGAGGATACGCCTGTTTGGGAATGTTGGAAAACCGCAACTCCGTGCCTTCCCTTTGTTTCATCCGTGGCAGTCTGTCCAGACCCTCCTTCATACTCTGACATTCCCGGTCATTGCGGGGCAGATTCTGCTCCTCCCGATCTTTAGTGTGAGTCAGGTTCAGCTCCGGGACAACGTCACTAAAGGCGCACACCCTCCCGCTGAGGGGCTGCAGAGCGATGGCGACCTCCTGACTGAGTCTGTCGGTCAGGGAAACCCACTTGCGGAGTGTGTCATAAGGATAGGGGCCAAGATAGCCATCCAGTTCTCTGAGATTGGCCCGTATGCGCTCAGCCTCCTCTGGGTCCTCTGAGAACTCCAGATCTTCTTCTCTCATGTTCCAATGAGCTACAAGCACCTCCCGAGGTTTCAGAGACAGAAACAGACCCATTTTTGGGCCAATTTCATTAAAAGCTCCATTGGAGTTGGCGGAGCAGTAGTGGAGAAAGTGAAGCCCTGGAGGAATCATCTTCACCCCACGGAAGCGAGGGCCCAAAGTCCAAGTTTTGTAGTCAAGTCCTAACTCTGTTCCCTCAGGAACACCAAGTAAAACAAGTGTGGCACCTTCTTCAAATAAGCCCCGAGCCACCTCAGGGTCCATATCCGCTCCTGCCATATCTGTTTAAAATATGAACCACAAAATCAGTCATAAACCGCACGGGCATATTTGTAGCAATAGCCAACAATACATTGTATGGGTCAAAATGATCGATTTTATGTCAAAAATCATTAGGATATTAAGTAAAGATCATATTCAATTAAGATATTTTGTAAGCTTCCTACCCTAAATATATCCAAACTTAATTTTGATTAGTAATATGCATTGCTAAGAGCTTCATTTGGACAACTTTAAAGGTGATTTTCTTAATATTTAGATTTTGCACCCTCGGATTCTCAAACTGTTGTATTTCAGCCAAATATTGTCCTAGCATATCCTATCCTAAAACCCCTGCTGAAAAAAAAAAAACAGCTAAAATCAGCCTAGGCTGGTTGGCTGGTTTTATCTGGTCAACCAAGCTGGTCATAGCTGGTCAGCAGGCTGGTTTTAGAGGGGTTTTGTCCACTTTTCCAGCTAAAACCTGCCTGGCCAAGCTGGAAGACCAGCTAAAACCAGCTACTTCCATCTTAGACCAGCTAAGACCAGCCAACCAGCCTTATCTTGTCAACCAAGCTGGTCATAGCTGGTCAGCAGGCTGGTTTTAGAGGGGTTTTGGCCACTTTTCCAGCTAAAACCTGCCTGGCCAAGCTGGGAGACCAGCTAAAACCAGCTACTTCCATCTTAGACCAGCTAAGACCAGCCAACCAGCCTTATCTTGTCAACCAAGCTGGTCATAGCTGGTCAGCAGGCTGGTTTTAGAGGGGTTTTGGCCACTTTTCCAGCTAAAACCAGTCTGGCCAAGCTGGGAGACCAGCTAAAACCAGCTACTTCCATCTTAGACCAGCTAAGACCAGCCAACCAGCCTTATCTTGTCAACCAAGCTGGTCATAGCTGGTCAGCAGGCTGGTTTTAGAGGGGTTTTGGCCACTTTTCCAGCTAAAACCAGTCTGGCCAAGCTGGGAGACCAGCTAAAACCAGCTACTTCCATCTTAGACCAGCTAAGACCAGCCAACCAGCCTTATCTTGTCAACCAAGCTGGTCATAGCTGGCCAGCAGGCTGGTTTTAGAGGGGTTTTGGCCACTTTTCCAGCTAAAACCTGCCTGGCCAAGCTGGGAGACCAGCTAAAACCAGCTACTTCCATCTTAGACCAGCTAAGACCAGCCAACCAGCCTTATCTTGTCAACCAAGCTGGTCATAGCTGGCCAGCAGGCTGGTTTTAGAGGGGTTTTGGCCACTTTTCCAGCTAAAACCTGCCTGGCCAAGCTGGGAGACCAGCTAAAACCAGCTACTTCCATCTTAGACCAGCTAAGACCAGCCAACCAGCCTTATCTTGTCAACCAAGCTGGTCATAGCTGGTCAGCAGGCTGGTTTTAGAGGGGTTTTGGCCACTTTTCCAGCTAAAACCAGTCTGGCCAAGCTGGGAGACCAGCTAAAACCAGCTACTTCCATCTTAGACCAGCTAAGACCAGCCAACCAGCCTTATCTTGTCAACCAAGCTGGTCATAGCTGGCCAGCAGGCTGGTTTTAGAGGGGTTTTGGCCACTTTTCCAGCTAAAACCTGCCTGGCCAAGCTGGGAGACCAGCTAAAACCAGCTACTTCCATCTTAGACCAGCTAAGACCAGCCAACCAGCCTTATCTTGTCAACCAAGCTGGTCATAGCTGGTCAGCAGGCTGGTTTTAGAGGGGTTTTGGCCACTTTTCCAGCTAAAACCAGTCTGGCCAAGCTGGGAGACCAGCTAAAACCAGCTACTTCCATCTTAGACCAGCTAAGACCAGCCAACCAGCCTTATCTTGTCAACCAAGCTGGTCATAGCTGGTCAGCAGGCTGGTTTTAGAGGGGTTTTGGCCACTTTTCCAGCTAAAACCAGTCTGGCCAAGCTGGGAGACCAGCTAAAACCAGCTACTTCCATCTTAGACCAGCTAAGACCAGCCAACCAGCCTTATCTTGTCAACCAAGCTGGTCATAGCTGGTCAGCAGGCTGGTTTTAGAGGGGTTTTGGCCACTTTTCCAGCTAAAACCAGTCTGGCCAAGCTGGGAGACCAGCTAAAACCAGCTACTTCCATCTTAGACCAGCTAAGACCAGCCAACCAGCCTTATCTGGTCAACCAAGCTGGTCATAGCTGGCCAGCAGGCTGGTTTTAGAGGGGTTTTGGCCACTTTTCCAGCTAAAACCTGCCTGGCCAAGCTGGGAGACCAGCTAAAACCAGCTACTTCCATCTTAGACCAGCTAAGACCAGCCAACCAGCCTTATCTTGTCAACCAAGCTGGTCATAGCTGGCCAGCAGGCTGGTTTTAGAGGGGTTTTGGCCACTTTTCCAGCTAAAACCTGCCTGGCCAAGCTGGGAGACCAGCTAAAACCAGCTACTTCCATCTTAGACCAGCTAAGACCAGACAACCAGCCTTATCTTGTCAACCAAGCTGGTCATAGCTGGTCAGCAGGCTGGTTTTAGAGGGGTTTTGGCCACTTTTCCAGCTAAAACCAGTCTGGCCAAGCTGGGAGACCAGCTAAAACCAGCTACTTCCATCTTAGACCAGCTAAGACCAGCCAACCAGCCTTATCTTGTCAACCAAGCTGGTCATAGCTGGTCAGCAGGCTGGTTTTAGAGGGGTTTTGGCCACTTTTCCAGCTAAAACCAGTCTGGCCAAGCTGGGAGACCAGCTAAAACCAGCTACTTCCATCTTAGACCAGCTAAGACCAGCCAACCAGCCTTATCTGGTCAACCAAGCTGGTCATAGCTGGCCAGCAGGCTGGTTTTAGAGGGGTTTTGGCCACTTTTCCAGCTAAAACCTGCCTGGCCAAGCTGGGAGACCAGCTAAAACCAGCTACTTCCATCTTAGACCAGCTAAGACCAGCCAACCAGCCTTATCTTGTCAACCAAGCTGGTCATAGCTGGTCAGCAGGCTGGTTTTAGAGGGGTTTTGGCCACTTTTCCAGCTAAAACCTGCCTGGCCAAGCTGGGAGACCAGCTAAAACCAGCTACTTCCATCTTAAAACAACTAAGACCAGCCAACCAGCCTTATCTGGTCAACCAGGCTGGTCATAGCTGGTCAGCAGGCTGGTTTTAGAGGGGTTTTGGCCACTTTTCCAGCTAAAACCTGCCTGGCCAAGCTGGAAGACCAGCTAAAACCAGCTACTTCCATCTTCAAGCAGCCAAGACCAGCAAACCAGCCTAGACTGGCTTTAGCTGATTTTTATGCGGGTATAGCTTTCAGATGATTTATACATCTCAATTAAAAAAAATGGACCCTTACGACTAGTTTTGTGGTCCAGGTTTACATATTATACTGAGTTACTATAGTAAATGCGTTAAAAATATAACTGGAATCACATCGCAATGAATGTTAACAAAGATTTAAGTATCATTTGTCTATATCAATAAAGATCACTTTGTCAGCTTGTTAGAAATTGATAACTTAATTAAATACAATGTAAACGACTTGCGTTATGTTAATATTAAAGTAAGACACTGTGAGTAATCTACACAATCTGTTTCCCGGCGAATAATATGAATAAACAACCACCAACAGCAAAACGGGTGTATAAAATTAACATTTCATAACAATATGTGAAAACTGTAAAGTGATAATACCCAAACAACTGCGCTCAGTCACGAATCCAAATATTTTACGTAAAGGCCATGTGTGAATCAAGAACGAAACTTCCGCTTACGTCGAACCTAAATTCAAAATAAAAGCCCTACTTTACAGTTCAACGGTTGTTGATGACAAATGTGTTGCTCCGCTACAAGCTTAACGTTTGGAATTTAAATATTTAGAGATACTTTATTAATGCCATTTATTTTTAATATCCAAGCAAACACGTTTTTTTCCTCTCGTGAATCGAAATGTGATTTAACGTTACGTCAAAACAAATTTCACAGAATAATTCCAATTAGTTATTACAAAATAAATTGTAAAACGTATTGGAATTGCATTCAACTGCTGTTTTCTGAAGAAAACCGATTTGCTTTATACTTTCACTCTAACCGCTGCGGTCTTCGTGGGACGCTTCACAGCTTCCGGCACACATCGAAAGCGGGTGTGAATGTAGTAGGGTTTGATGACTGACTAGTGTGAATTTCCTCGAGATCGGCCTTACCTGCGCGTCTCTGCACCCTTCAGGAGTGTTTGTTCCCTGTGATAAAAGAGCGATGGGGTTCCGAAAGAAGAACAAGAGTCCGCCTGTGCTGAGCCACGAGTTTGTCATCCAGAATCACGCGGATATGGTGTCGTGTGTGGCCATGATCATTCTGCTGGGACTCATGTTTGAGGTTATTATTTCCTATATCATAACATGATCATCACTCTTGAGCTTACGGTTTACTCTTAAACTCATAACATGTTTGCTCATTATCAAATCTGCATGATATGACCATCATGTTTGTTCTTACTGCTGTTAAACTCATGATAACATGACTATGCTTAAGGCTTTTATTGAGTCTATATTAATATGACTGTAATGTTCGACACTGTTTATTGTTTGCCATTAAAATCAACCATATCTTTATGTTTGAGTTTATAGTTATTTATTATTAAGAAGTTGTCATATCATATGACACGATCATGTTTGAGGTTATTGAAAATTGTACACAGTTTAGCTTATTGTTTACTTTTATGCTCAAATAATAACATTGTGGTCATATTTTAGGTTATTTTTGAGTCTTACACTCTTATAATAACATTAACATTAAAAATATTATGCATCAGTGTTGTATTTTGCTACATAGACACCCATGTAGCATAATAAAACATGACTATTCCAGTATTTAAGAGTATATTCTTAATATACTCTTTATAAAATCCCTTCATTTAATTTCTGGAACAATATGAGTGTTATTTTAATAATGTCTGAAGAACAAATAATGTTAAAACTTAAGTAGCTTGTTGGTTTTTATTGAGACAAGCATCACTCTTATTAGCAATACTGTTATTATTGATAAGCACCACTGAAAATTTCTTCAAGGAATGTATAAACCTAGTTGGGCCAATCCATGTCAAATCAGCCAAATTCAGAGTCAAGTTACAGGGGTGTAAAAATAGCTTCAGAAAGGTTGCACATCATTATCTTATTTTTACACAGATATTGGTTGCTCTATTAGTAAAATATGCTGACTTTAGCAATCTTTGTTGCATTATGTGCCAATGGTGACCATTCAAAAATGGGGAAACAGCACTTTTTAAGTTTTTCTCCAGTTTGCATGTCTGTAACTCAAGAAGTATTATAGATATTTGAATGCCCTTTTACATATTGGGTCTTAATAAACTTTCCTTTTGGCATCTTTATTTTTAATGCCTTATGAGATTCGGTTCCAGAGATATTGTAACTTCAATATGGCTCCAAGAGTAAATCATTAAAATGACATTTTCAATGGTCGAAAACCAAATGTGGGTCAGTTTGAAAAAATACAATACTTTTTTAAAATTTTATTTTAAAGAGGAATGTCTGAAGAACAAAATATGTTAAAACTAGAAATGTATCTTGTTTCTTTCTGTCAAGACAACTGCATTGAACATACCAGTGTGAACACCATAAATATTCTTTTCCCAAAGTTTGCATGCCAATAACTCAAGAAGTATTAAAGATATTGCAATATGATTTTAGATTCTAGTTGTTGATACACTTTTCTATTGGAATATTAATTTTCAAGGCCCAACATCATTCAGTTCCTGAGATATGAGGATCTCAATGAGGCTTAATGTGTGGATTGTTGAATGTTACACATTTTCAGTGGTGGAAATCCAAATAATGGTCACTTTGTATACAGCTGATAGTTGTTTTATTTAAATGACAATGTCTAAAGAAGAAATAATGTTGAAATTAGAAATGATTTCATGCTGAATTAAATCGTCAAATAATGATAGTATAAAACTGCTTGATCACATGCTCAGACTTTGCTTCCTCAAAGTCACACCGTCTGACTCTCAAACAGACAGAACTATGACCTCTTAAATAGTCTTGACTATTTTTATATTTAAACTGGCTTGGAAAAGCTGTATTATAAAATCTAAAGGCATTTAGATTTGAAGTTTAATATTATAATCACTGATTCTGTTCTAATATTGCTGCCGTTTGTGCCAGACTGCCAGGAAGTATTTAATGTGTGACTGCTAATCTTGTGGTTTTTGCATCTCCTTTACAATATGTTTGTGTATTCATATGAATATTGTTTTTTTATTGCAGGTGACAGCGAAATTTGCAATCATGTTCATCACAGTCCAGTATAATGTCACTCAAAGCCTGGATACGGGTATGGTCTAGATTTTTCAATACTGATGCATAAATGAAATACAACTGCGAGGTGCAGTCATCAGGGCCCAAGCTAAAATAAATGCCAATTTTGGTGACAATTACTAATTTTAAATAATAGACTCCGTGGGTTTAGTTGTTTTTCCATTAAACTGATTTGGCTGAACAATTGTCCTCTGAAAATAAATGGCAAACGGTTTAACTGAAGGATTCTGTGAAAACAGTAGTTTAGATTTTAGTGATATAAGTGAAAGAATAAATTCACTCATATAATGTGCATTACAAAGTCCATATTTTGCATTCACATTTGAAACTACTCAATGCTAGCTTTTTTGTTTTATTGACTAATAGAATTGTTATAATTGTTGAAAATAATATACTTTTTTCTTTGGTCATAGAGCCGCAATTGGCCAAAACCTGCTGTACCTTTTTTTTTTTTTTGGAAAGCTTCAGATATATTTCAGCCAACTGATAATTGAAGTGGCTTGTTTTTGTAAAATAAATTGAATTTCTTTAATGAGGCATATCTCTAGTGCGTGCATAATTATCAGGCATGATGATATTCTGATCATATTTTTTTTTCCAAGCACATTTGACCAATTCCAAACCACATCAATCCTAATAACTACTATTAATTTTGTATTTAATTATTTAGAAGTGATATATAATTGTTAATGAAGGCTGGAAGTGAAAAACTCTTTATATTCAGGTGTGCAGAATTATTAGGCATGTTTTCTTTTACAGATAAAATGAGCCAAAAAGAGATTTAACCTCGGACTGAAAAGTCAAAAATTATTAAATGCCCATGAGAAGGATGCACTACTAGAATTTGCTAGTTAAGGCATGACCATTGGACAGAGAAATGCTCACTGGGTCAGCATGTTCGGAAAAAACAGGTGGAGAAGAAAAGATGTTAACTGCACAAAAAAGTAAGAATTAAGGTGAAGAATTAGGTGTGAAACCATCAGGAACCATTTAGTCTCCAGCGCCAACATTTTCAAGAACTGCAACCTACCTGGAGTCTCCAGACGTGCAATGTATCAGGTTCTCAGAGTTTGCTTGGGTAAAAATGACCCTTGCTTAATAAGAATAACACGCTGAAGTTTGTGAAGTACATGGTTTAGTATAGGCTTTATAGACAGAGTTGAGAGTGACTCTTGAAGGACCAGCATGACATCCTCTTGTAGCACTCTTTCAAGAATTTCGGCAGTCTGGCAGTACGTTTTGTGACTTCAGTTTTAGTCTATGTCTTGCAGAGATGGACTAAAATGAACTCCCAAAACTTACTGCCAGATTCTAGAAGATAAAATCTTGAAAGAGTGGTATAAGAGGATGTGAAGCTAGTCATTTAAGAGTCACTAGCTGCGTTTCCATTTCCCTTTAAATGGCACAAATTGAAATTGCTAATTGAAAATACGACTAATGGAAACACGTCAATTGTGCAAAAACTCCCATATTTCACAAAAATGTTTTTAGGCTCGCATGAGGTGATTTTTCAGGCAATTCGAAAAAGGAATGTTTTGCAAAACAGCAATGGAATATTTTTATTTTTTTTTGCATTAACTGGTCACATTCGATTAAGTATAGCCAAAATCCAAATGCCGCGACTTATCGCCAGAGGAAAAAATTCAGTAATGGAAACGCAGTCATTTCGCAACACTTTTTAATCGACATTTATAAAATAGCGCCAAAGGTTTGCACAAATCTGTAATGGAAACGCAGCTGCTCTCAACTTATCTGTCTATAAAGCTTGTTAAAAAACAGGCCTCATGTATTTCACAACTCTTCAACGTGTTATTCTTATTAAGTGAGGGTCATTTTTTAGGATTCTTTTTACCCAAGCAAACTCTTTGAGAACCTGACAATGCACTTCTGGAGACAGGTATGTTTCAGTTCTAGAAAAATGTTGGCGCTGGAAACTAAATGGTCCCTGATGGTTTCACACCTAATTCTTCACCTTAATTCTTAATTATTTTGTAGTTAACATCTTCTCTTCTCCACCTGTTTTTTTCTGACCATGCTGACCCAATGAGCATTTCTCTGTCCAATGGTCATGCCTTAACTTTGCAAATTCTAGTATTGCATTCTTCTCATGGGCACTCAATGATTTTTGACTTTCAGTGTGAGTTAAATCTCTTTTTGGCTCTTTTTATCTGTAAAAGAAAACATGCCTAATAATTATGCACACCCGAATGTAAGAAGTTTTTCGCTTCCAGCCTTCATGAACAATTAAATATCACGTATAAATGATTAAATACAAAATCAGTAGTAGTTATTAAGATTAATGTGGTTTAGAGTTGGTAAAATGTGCTTGGAATAAATATGACCAGCCTAATAATCCTGCATGCACTCTATTGATTTGAATTGTTATTCTACTCAACTGAATGTGTTTTTATGCCGCTCATGACATTTTGCCGTTCACTCAGGTGGCTTGGAAATGTCATTGTGCGTGATGAGATGAAATGCCAGAATATCACAGGTCTCGCAAAGTCTCTAGTTGAGACAATTAGCAGAAAGCATCTCTAAATGAGCCGCTCTGTTCGGACCCCTGATGAGTGCATAATGTGCAGAGATGTGGAGTTTAAATGAGCAGGCTTTCATTTGTGGCTTCTTGGTTTTGTTCAGATGCAGAGGACAAACCTGAGCCTGTCAACTACTACAAATACGGCCCCAAGGACATTGCAACTGTCTTCTTTTACCTGCTCATTGCCATAATTCTTCATGCCCTGATTCAAGAGTACATCCTCGATGTAAGTAATATCATATTTTATTATTTTTGCAGCTTTTGAAATGAAAAAGCATTTAAGATTATGGACGTTTTCTTGATCACTGATCAAATGTTAACTTGTGACACTAAGCATGTGAACTCCTTTGTACAAAAGCCCACATTTCCTTCTGCTCTTTGGGATGTTGTGAAATCATTCTGGACATTGTGGCTCTTCAGGTCCAATCCAGCTTGAGATCATACTCTTATTGATGAAAATGGACATGCATACCAAATCTAAGAAATTCATGTCAGTTTCTCACTCATCTTTACTTGGCTGTTTAAATGTATAAATGCAAAAAAATGCTGTACACAGGGGCGTAGCGTCTAGGTGTGCAGGTCCATATGGGCCTGGACAGATTGGGGTCCCGCTGAGCCAAGGGGGATCTTTTAATTGAAACAAGGGGTTGAATAGAGCCCGAGTCCTGCCCGAGTCCTGCCCTTGTCTGACAACTTATCAAAACAGAGCCTATGTTGCAGTCATTAAAATAGTTCAGTTTTGGATTTTAATGGTAAAGTGGCTAGATTTTAGCCTGGAAAAATCCAGACCCTAATCTATTAAGATTAAGGGTCTGGCATCGAGCAATGAAAAGGGCCTAACTCGAGGGGCAGCACCAAGCGTGCATTTGAAACTCTCACTGCACGCAATTGGATAATGCCACGACCAATCACAACAATACACGGTGTGACGTATCCAGAGCGACGGTGAACATATAAGAATGGATTTCAATGTTATGACATAAACAGTGTGACAAGATTAATAACTATTAATTACGACAGCCTAATCAATCCCCATAAAACAATTAGGTCCGATCAAACTATTCCTTAACTATCAACTAATATGTGGATGGACGCTAGCTTTTCATTCAGTAGCGAGACATATCGTCCTGTTCAAATTAGGCTACAGTATTACTATTGAATAGTTCAGTTTTTCGTTACAGTAAGTTTACCAAGTGCCTCTTACCATTTGTAAATGAGATGGACCTCATCCACCACAATCCCGATCAGGTTGTCCCGGTAGACCTTGTTCGATAACATTTATCGCCACTTCTTTTATAACAGCCAGGACTCGAGACTGCCGAATGCTATCTGGCATTGCCCGCTTCGGATCTGTTCCTCTTCGTGGTCGCCCCATACGCTTAACTACCAGCGGAGCTAACTGATAGATTAAACTCTTGCCGTATCCAGTCGGCAAAACATCAAAAACGTCCTTCTTGCAAAGGAATGATTCAAGCGCGGTTTTCTGTTCCTCTTTTATATGAAAAGCCAAGTCTAACTCGTTCATTGTAGCGGCCAAAGCCGTTTCAAACAACTGGTGTTCATCTGTAGCCATCTTTCAATGTTTACTAAATGATTCTGGACGTCGCAGCGCTGTCGTCATCTGCTTAGCTACATCAGATACACCGATTTGATTGGTTCCCAGAACTGCTTACGTCTTGCAGTAAGTGCATCATTGCTCGATGCCAGAGTGTCTTGCAGAGACGATTCAAATTGTGTTCTCGCGAGACCTCTGGATTTCCAGGGTAGCTAGTTTCATTTTGTTTCTTTAATAAGTTAAAATTAGAAATATGTTTGGAACATTTTATGATTGTTAAATTCAAGCTTTTGTTTTTTAAAGTAACGACCAAGCGGCCAGTGGCAATGAGTTTAGCGTGTTTGATCAATTTATCCTTCTCAAATCAACACCACTTGCCTAAAATAATAACAATATTAATTTAAGCATTTAACCTAGATAAATGTGCACCGTTAGATGCATATCTAATCATTTGTGAGGAGAGTGGAAGCTAAAGCGCGATCACTTGCATTTTTTTTCTTAATAACAGTGGAAACCTAAAATACGCCATCATTTTGCTCATAAAGGTAAGAACAATACATCATTTGGAACTGCAAAAGGTCCTGCTTTTATTTGTGTGCACTCACCATATCAACAAAACATTGTGCTTTTGTAAAATAGCAAAAGAAAACATTCACTTTCTGCCATCTCTATCTTGAGGAGGAGCACTTCACAAAAATAATCCAAAACTTAGCAAATATTTGCCTCACAGACATGATAAATATATCTATAGAATTCTACTTTAAAATGAAATAATTAATGTAATAAAATGTAATAAAATCATGTTATATTGTGTAAAAGTTCACCTACTACGGCCAAAAAAAAGGCATCCAACCTGTCTTTACATTTAACATCGAAAACAGTAATAAAATCGTAGGCCTGAACTCGGTTAACTGGCGGATTTATAAGAAAAATAAAACAATGTTGGCAAAGTTATAGGCTTGTTGGCTTTTCTGAGGTAGGCAAAATGTTTAGTAACTGTTAGACTTATTCACAAGATGTTTTGACATTTATTCATACTTTTTAACATGCATTCAAATATGTTTTCTTGTGTTCTTGTGCTGTAAATATTAAAAAGGAAAAGATCAGTGATTCACATGCCACTTGATCTGAGGCGAATATAGTTTTCTCACTACAAATTAAAGAGCGTAAAACATATTAATTGTTAGTTGTTTGTATTTTATCATAAAATTGATAGAATTTATAGGCTGAGATTTGCGTGCTGCAAATAATGAATGGACTCGAAAACGTTGGATATTATTTCCAAGCATTTATACTGTAAATAAAACAGCTTGTGAATACTCACATAATGCACTTAAGAAAAATCAACAGGTTAACCGAGTTGGAGCTCATAATGATTGGGGGGCCCTTACGAATTTTGCATATGGGACCGGGGCTGACTTGCTACAGCACTGGCTGTACATGTCTATATATGTGGTAAAACCATAATATATTTTGTGCTGAAATATGCATTTATTACTTGTCATATCAGGCCTTACTATTGAAGCCAGTGTCAGGCAGTTTTATAAATAAAGATACTTGAAACTAATTTCTTTAAATTGCTCTTCATGTACAATCTCTCTCAAGGCAGTAACCTGATTCTGTTTGTATAGAAAATCAATCGTCGGCTTCATTTGTCCAAAACAAAGCACAGCAAGTTCAATGAGTCGGGACAGCTGGCCACCTTCTACTTGTTCTCCTTCATTTGGGGCTGCAGCATCCTCACTAATGTAAGAGATCTGTTCATGATGTCTCAGATTTGTCCCACTCTCCTTTGTACACAGACTGACTGACTGTTTCTTTAATCAACAGGAGGAATTTGTGACAAATCCAACTTTTCTTTGGGAAGGTTATCCTCATATCCACATGGCGTGAGTGTGAACAACCTTTTTTTTTTTTTTTTAAATGTGTCCAGTCTCCAAGTAAAGTAATAGCACATCTCATTTAAATAAAGCACATTTTGGTTAAGTGCTTATTCAGATTATTAAACGCAAGTAGGCACAACAGTAATAGTGAAGTGGTTCAACAATGTTAAGTCAAAGTGTTAGACAACACCACATTAAATTATTACAGTAAAATACGTTTATTTTAAGTATTCAAAAATACATTTCTGAACTTTAGTAAATCTTTTAATTCTTTACTCACCAAGAGACATCTGGCAGGTCTGTAGTGCAAAACACTGCAGGTGAATGAATGGGGTAAAAAATGTAACTAATAGCTGTCACCTTACTGCCAAGTTGATTGATTACATTTTTTGTTTTACAAGTTTTCTAAAATGTTAGGTTTAAATATGCAAATGAGGCATTATTTAATGAAATATGCGCTAATTTGTATACATTTTAAGTACAAAAAAACTGAATACTGGATGAAGTCAGTTGTAAAATTCTTGTTGAATTTCTTTTCTCATTTTGTCACACTATAATCAGAAAAAACTTAGAACAGACAGAAACCTGTTTTTTTTTTTTTTTTTTTTTTTCAATTTTGCGGGAATAAAATGTGTATAAAATCAAGCAAATTATATATGAACAGAACCCTCTCTAAAAACCTTCAGGATATAGACAGGAATAAAAATGTCAAGTTTGGTGTGTGTAAGTACTACTGAAGTGGAGATTTATGGCTCAGTGTAGGAGAAAAAACTCATTTTGAGAAAACATGTGTATTGTAATTGAAATCTCTTGACACAAATAGATAAAGTGCTATAAAAGAAACATTTAATGATGTTTTCTTTCCACTAGTCTGAAAAACACTTTATGAAAAACCAAAAAGCCCAAAATCTCAAACTTGACAGGTGCATGAAAAAACTGTATAAGTCCCCTTAAGTAAATGTTTAATATATTGCACACATAATTGTCCAGTTTTAATTATTGCAGGATCTTAATGAACACTGAACAAGTCAAATTACTCAAATGATAACCTGTTTATCTTTGTAAGTATTTGATACTCTAAGCAACTGAATGAATCTGTGTTTTGAACAAATCAGTTTCATGAATGATTCAATGACAGAATTAATCAGCCGTTTGAACAAATCATTTGAATGAATAACTCGACTCATTAAGACAGTGACTTGCTTGGTTTTAATGGCATATTTAAAGCATAGCTTTAAAAACACATGCATTCAAAACACTGAACAACACTCCAAATGCAAAGTCAGATTATGCAAACTGTAACTTGTTTGTCTTTGTAGTATTTTAATGTCATATTTAAAGCAAAACTTTTTTAAAAAATAATTTATTAACATTATTAACAATCAGCCATTGGATGAAATCATTTGAATGAATAACTCGACTCATTAAGACAGTGACTTGCTTGGTTTTAATGTCATATTTAAATCATAGCTTCATAAAAAAAAAAAAAAAAACTTATAGCTTTAATAATGCAGTTGTAAATGCAGTGTAAATGCATTCAAAAAACTAAACAACACTCCAAATCCAAACTCAGATTATTTGCATTGTGACCTGTTTGTCTTTGTTTTAGTGTTTTAATGTCAAATTTAAAGCATAACTTAATTTTTAAAATAATTTATTAACATAAAATTGAAGGAATCAGCCATTTGAACAAATCATTTGAATGAATAACTCGACTCATTAAGACAGTGACTCGCTCTGTTTGAATGTCATATTTAAAGCATAGCTTCATAATAATAAAAAAAACTCATAGCATTTATAATGCAATTGTAAATAAGTGTAAATGCATTCAAAACACTGAACAACACTCCAAATCCAAACTCAAATTATTAAAACTGTAACTTGTTTGTCTTTGTAGTATATTAATGTCATATTGAAAAAAATGTAATGAATCAGCCATTTGAACAAATCATTTGAAGAAATAACTCGACTCATTAAGACAGCGACTTGCTCGGTTTTAATGTCATATTTAAAGCATAACTTTATAATAATATTCATAATAAAAAACTCATAGCATTAATAATGCAATTGTAAAAACAGTGTAAATGCTTTCAAAACACTGAAAAACACTCCAAATCCAAATTCAGATTATTTAAAATGTAACCAGTTTGTCTTTGTTTTAGTGTTTTAATGTCATTTAAAGCAAAACTTATTTTTAAAAAAAAATAAGTTATTGACAGTGAAAAAATTGAATGAATCAGGCATTTGAACAAATCATTTGAATGAATAACTCGACTCATTAAGACAGTGACTTGCTCTGTTTTAATGTCATATTTTATGTCATAATAATATTCACAATAAAAAAACTCAAAGCATTAATAATGCAATTGTAAAGACAATGTAAATGCTTAAATTGTAAATTGTAACCTGTTTGTCTTTGTTTTAGTGTTTTAATGTCATATTTAAAGCATAACTTCATAATAATAAAAAGAAACTCATAGCATTAATAATCATAAATACAGTGTATAATCATTCAAAACACTGAACAACACTCCAAATCCAAACTCAAATTGTAACCTGTTTGTCTTTGTTTTAGTATTGGTAGTATTTGACAGATTGTGTGCACCGCTGAGGCCTGTCTACAACCCTCTTTCTGTCTTTTAGATTCCAGGTGAAGTTTTTCTATATCTGTCAGATTGCCTACTGGTTCCATGCTCTTCCTGAACTGTATTTTCAGAAAGTACGAAAGGTAAGCTTTAGTTTGTGCCATATGTACATATGTATTGAATCTGACAGGAACTGTTTCCAATACTGCGTGGTTGTTTTACATTATTGAATTGAAATTGTGTTTGTCTTTGTTTTTCAGGAGGATATTCCACGTCAGCTCTACTACATTTGCCTTTATATATTTCACATCACTGGTGCCTATGTCCTCAAGTGAGTGTTTTCTTATTTGAGTTTGCTTTTACGATAAGAGTAGTGATAGACTTTAAGACCCAAAGTTGTTTGTTTAAGAAAAAGTCCCTTTGAAATGAAATGCAGGAAAAAAATGTTCAAATGCTAGATTCTTTGTATAGTGACAGCATAGCCATTTAGACTAAGTAGCTGGGCTTCACTATCACTGTTATAATGCTTTAAAAATAAAATGGGAACCATATTGATTTCATAAAAGTTAACATTTTGAGATACATTTTAGACACAATATTTTGCTTTGTCAACAAAAATGTTCTGGTGAAATCACAGCCGAACTGTTTTGCAACTGAATGAATCTTTTTGTTTTGAACAAAATGACCAAATGAATCAGCCATTTGAACGAATCCGTTGAATGAGTAACTCAACTCGTTAAGACACTGACTTGCTCGATTTTAATGTTATATTTGAAGCATAACTTATTTTTTTAAATAATTGGTAACACTTTACAGTAAGGTTTACTACATTAGAGAACTAAGAATCAACAATATTTCTATATTTATTAATCTCAGTTAATATTAATTTCAGTATTAACTGATTAAAATTTCAATGTTTGTTTACATTAGTCAATGGACTGTGAACTAACATGAACAAACATTAATAAATACTGTAATAAATGCATTGTTTATTGTTCATTCATGTTAGTTAATACATTATCCAATGTTAACAAATGATACCTTATTGTAAAGTGTTACCAAATAATTTCATAATTTAAGTTTTTTTTAATGCAGTTTTTACATGCACCTGTCAAGTTTGAGATTTTAGGCTTTTTGGTTTTTCATAAAGGGTTTTTAAAGTGACTAGTCGTAAGAAAACATCCAAAAGACACTGTTAAGTGTTTCTTTTCATAGCACTTTATCTATTTGTGTCAATAGATTTCAATTACAATCCATATTTTTAAAGGCCGTTTTCTCAAAATGAGTTTTTTCTCCTACATAAATCTCCATAATCTCCACTTCAGCAGCACTTACACACACACCAGACTTTACATGTTTATTCCTGTCTATATCCTGAAGGTTTTTACAGAGGGATCTGTTCATATATAATTTGCTTGATTTTATACAACATTTTATTCCCCCAAAAATTGTAAAAAATATTGTTTTCTGTCTGTTCTAATTTTTTTTTAATTATGGCGTGAAAAAAATGAGACCCAAAATCCCCTTTGTAAAAATATTTGACTGTAATATGTCAAAAAATAAACAAGAATTTCGAAACTGAGTGTTTAGATTTTTAGTACTAAAAATGTATGCAAGTTAGCGCGTATTTCATTAAATAATCCCTCATTTGCATATTTAAGACTAACATTTTAGAAAACTTGTAATACAAATGTTTTTTACAATTATTAATATAATCAATCAACTGGGTAAGTAAGGTGATAACTATTCGTTTTTAATTTGAATAGTAACAAAAAAGACACAGAAAATCACTTTAAGGTGAGACACTGCAGGTGAATAGGGTAAAAAAATTAACTAATAGTTATCACCTTACTCAGATGATTGATTATATTGATAATTGCAAAAAAATTTTGTATTACAAGTTTTCTAAAATGTTAGGTTTAAATATGCAAATGAATGATTATTTAATGAAATATGCACTAATTTGCATACATTTTTAGTACAAAAATCAAACCACTGGATGAAGTCAGTTTCAAAATTCTTGTTTAATTTTTTTTTTTTTTTTTTTTTTTGCATAATTAGAGTCAAAACAGACAGAATACAATGTATTTTTTATAATTTCTTGGGAGAATAAAATGTTGTATAAAATCAAGCATATTATATATGAACAAATCCCTTTGTAAAAACCTTCAGGATATAGACAGAAATAAAAATGTAAAGTTTGGTGTGTGTAAGTGCTACTGAAGTGGAGATTTATGGCTCAGCCTAGAAGAAAAAACAGCCTTTAAAAATATGTATTGTGGTTGAAATCTATTGACACAAATAGATAAAGTGCTATAAAATAAACACTTAACAGTGTCTTTTGGGTGTTTTCTTTCCACTAGTCTGAAAAAACACTTTAGGAAACACCAAAAAGCCTAAAATCTTAAACTTGACAGGTGCATGAAAAAAGTGCAAATATTACCTTGTGGTGGATTTTAATTTCTGTTGTTTCTAACCACCGCACAGAATATGAAAATATATTTCTGACTATATATATATTCTGACTTATAACCCAGTGCATGGTAGATGAGTTCAGTGGATTAGTGGTTAATTCATAAGGAAGCAGTTTGTGGACATGTATGTTTGAATTATTGAAGATTAAATCTGTGTGTCCTCTCAGTCTCCACCGTCTGGGTCTAGTTCTTCTGGTGCCACATTACCTGATAGAGCTGCTCTTCCACGCCTCGCGACTCTTCTACTTCAGTGATGAGAATAAGCAGAAGGGGTTTGTACATGTCCTCTCTTGAGCAATCACATTGTGCTTCTTGTCATATAATCTTATCATTTTATAGGATGGCTTCCACTGCTGAATTGTTCGGTCTGTTGTTAAGAGGCCTGGCCTGTGTTTGTCTCTCAGGTTCACGCTGTGGGCTCTGCTGTTTGTCATCACCCGCCTCCTGACGCTCACTGTCTCTGTCCTGACGTTTGGTTTCGGCCTGTCCCGCACAGACAATCAGGGATTCTCTTTAGCAGAAGGAAACTTTAACGTGCTGACTGTCAGGTAAGTGTCTGTAAATGTTTGCCTGCTCTGTGATATTTACTTCATTTAGCAGACAGTAACGGTATGAGAAGACGGTGGTCCAAAGTTGGCCAGAAAAGTTTAGGCAACTTGTCCAGAGAAGGGTCTGATCTTTCTGATGTTATGTAGAGTAAATCTGCATGACCAGTGGTCAGTGATATGTTTTCTTTGAAAATAAAAGCTGGTCACCATCTACAGCCCCAAGGTTTCTGGCTGACTTTGATTAGGGCACCAAGGCTAAACTATGAAAGAATTCAGTTCTATGTTTATTAGGGACCAAGTACCTAAGGTGCGTAGGCACCTATTGTATCCATTGGTGTTCTTCTCATTCTTCTTCCATTTCTTCCTATAGAACCGCTTGCGGGAAAGTCATGAAATTTGGTACACTGATAGAGGACAGTCTTAACATTAACCATAGCAAATTTGGAGTCTCTAACTCAAACTCTCTAGCACCACCACTTCTGAATCCTTGGGTCATGCTAAGTCGAATGAACACAAATTCAAAAATCGTAAGGTTTAGATTTTTTTCCATTTTTAATTGTTTGAAAAACCTACTTTTTCGAACTCGTCCAGTTTGTCTGTTTTTTGTTTGTCTGATTTTTCACCAAAATTGGCTCAGATATCATCTTCAGACCATGGTGGCAAAAAGTTAAGGAATTCAAGTTGTTTAGTCAAACCGTTGGAAGTGAGGCTATATCTCCGCAACAGTTTGGCGTATTGAGACCAAACTTGGTGTGTGTTATAACCAGCATGACCTGAGGCTACCTCTAGTGTTTCGGCACAGTGCCACCTAGTGGTCAGGAGATATGAAAAATGTCTATTTTTGCTTATAACTTCTCAATGGTTTGGCCAAAAATCTGGTCTCGTTAGATTTGGAGGAGCATGCAGAGTCGAACCATATACAATTTTCCCATGTCAGTCATTTTGGAGTCTCTAACTCAAACTCTCTACCGCCACCACTTGTCCAAAGTTTCACTTTCTTTATGGCAATAACTTTTAAACCATAAGGCACAAAATCCAAATTCTGAATCCTTGGGTCATGCTGAGTCGAATGAACACCAAAATTCAAAAATGACTTGAGATTACCTCCAGTGTTTCGGCACAGTCAGGAGATATGAAAAATTGCTATCTTTGCTTATAACTTCTCAATGGTTTGGCCAAAAATCTGGTCTCGTTAGATTTGGAGGGGCATGCAGAGTCGAACCATATCAATTTTCCCATGTCAGTCATTTAGAATTTTGTCATAAAATGCTATATTTTACGAACGCATCGACGTATCTTTACAAAAATTGGTGTGTGTCTTCGGCACTATGCCCTGACAGTGCTCAAAAAGTTTGGTGGCAGAAAGTTATAAGAAAATTTGGGAAAATGCTAATAACTTCTGATGAAAATGGCTTATTGTAGTGTAAGTGATTTCAAAATATTTCTTAAGTCAGGCAGAGAACATTGATACATATATGTAAGTGAGTAAATAATGACAGAATTATATTTTTGGGTGAACTATCCCTTTAATGACAAGTGGCAGCATGTTTAGTACTGTCGCTTTAAGGGCTGCACGCATCTAATATACAGGCACGCATCCGTTTTTCTCTCAATTGTTTACTTTCACTTTAGACATAAGCAACTGTGTTTATATGTAAACCTTGTGTGTTTTGACAGCATTAGCACAACCAGACGCAATACGTAACTTGGGTAATTTATTAGGCACTATTTGACAGCCCTTTAAAGTGTGCATGCTTCAGGTGTACGAGCACTGGAAAAATCGTGTGTCAGAACAGTACGCAAATTAAATGTTTAACCGGCAAGGCTTTAAAGCAAATAATGTAGTTTTGTGTTTTTGAATAAGTGCAGTGTCCTCTAAGTAACTCTACAGCTGAGTTAACACTGATGTGAATGTATGTTGCGTTGTACTATAAAATTAAGAATTGAATAAATAAATCATTCAAGAAGTGTTTTCATGGCAGCTGTTTAGTGATTCTGTGGTGATTGTCAAACACTACTGAATGAATGCAAGGTGCAATTACGCCAAATGTTTTGCATTTTGGGTTTCTTCTTGATTCTTAGCACTGTATAACCTCAAGTACCATTACAAAAATAAAAAATATACAGCAAGAGAAACCATTAAACTTAGCATATAGGACAGTGCACACTAAGCATTGTGCCATCAGCCAAATTTTGAGGTGTGGTTTCTTGGCTGCAATAGAGTATGCGTTAAAGAGACCTTAGGACTTGAAATATGGCATACTGCCCTAGTTAAGCCAAATTTGGACGTTTTTTTTCTTTTTTACAATACCAGTCTTTTTTTTTTTTAGTATAGACCCTTAAAGTTGGCAAATAGGGCAATGTTCACAGTCGTATTATGCCATTAGTTCATTTCATGTCAAGTTTTTTCTGTCGCCGCAGTGGATGTGCTAAATTGGACATTAAGCCTTGATATTAAAGGTACTACCATAAGGAAAGCCAGTATGTACACCGCGTTCCAAATTATTATGCAAATTGGATGTAAGTGTCATAAACACACAGTTTTTTGTTTTTCAATTAAACTCATGGATGGTATTGTGTCTCATGGCTCTTTGGATCACTGAAATGCATCTCAGACACCTGTGATAAATAGTTTGCCAAATGAGCCCAATTAAAGGAAAAGTACTTAAGAAGGATGTTCCACATTATTAAGCAGGCCACAGGTTTCAAGCAATATGGGAAAGAAAAAGGTCTCTCTGCTGCCGAAAAGCGTCAAATAGTGCAATGCTTTGGACAAGGTATGAAAACATTAGATATTTCACGAAAACGTAAGCGTGATCATTGTACTGTGAAGAGATTTGAGGCTGATTCAGAGCACAGACAGGTTCGTGCAGGTAAAGGCAGAATGAGGAAGGTTTCTGCCAGACAAATTCATCAGATTAAAGGTTGTATCAGCGATTTCTAGCCTAAAACATAAAGTGTCAAATTCAGCTGACCTTTCATCACGATCCGCTCGCTGCCTGCCCCATAAATTGTCTGTGAAAAAAAACGCGTCTCTCTGGTCAGCCTAGGGTCCGAGATATGCCAAAAAAACAATCGGCACTACCAACCATTCCACACAAAAACAAACAGTGTTCCAACCAATCAGCGTCAGGGGTTTGGTGTTGTGGACTTTCGCTCCGCCTCCCTCACGTCCCAGCACCAGTAGGAAAGTCCACAACACCAAACCCCTGACGCTGATTGGTTGGAACACTGTTTGGTTATCTGTGGTGTGTTGATAGCGCCGATTGTTTTTTTTTTGGCATATCTCGGACCCTAGGCTGACCAGAGAGACGCGTTTTTTTCACAGACAATTTATGGGGCAGGCAGCGAGCGGATCGTGAAGAAAGGTCAGCTGAAATTGACACTTTATGTTTTAGGCTAGAAATCGCTGATACAACCTTTAAGAGAGCAGCTACTAAAATGCCATTACAAAGTAGCAAACAGGTTTTTGAAGCTGCTGGTGCCTCTGGAGTCCCGCGAACATCAAGGTGTAGGATCCTCCAGAGGCTTGCAGTTGTGCATAAACCTACTATTTGGCCACTCCTAACCAATGCTCACAAGCAGAAACGGTTGCAGTGGGCCCAGGCATACATGAAGACTCATTTTCAAACAGTCTTGTTTACTGATGAGTGTTGTGCATCTTTGGATGGTCCAGATGGATGGAGTAGTGGATGGAACATGTCCTAACAAGGCTGCGACCACAAGGAGGTGGCGTTTTTGGCCGGAATCATAGGGAGAGAGCTGGTTGGCCCCTTTAGGGTCCCTAAAGGTATGAAAATGACCTCGGCAAAGTATGTAGAGTTTTTGACTGACCACTTTCTTTCATGGTACAAAAAGAAGAACTGTGCCTTCCGTAGCAAAATCATCTTCATGCATGACAAGGCACCATCTCATGCTGCAAATAATACCTCTGCGTCATTGGCTGCTATCTGCATAAAAGATGAGAAACTCATGGTGTGGCCACCATCCTCCCCTGACCTCAACCAGATTGAGAACCTTTGGGGCATCCTCAAGCAAAAGATCTATGAGGGTAGGAGGCAGTTCACATCAAAACAGCAGCTCTGGGAGGCTATTCTGGCATCCTGCAAACAAATTCAATCAGAAACTCTCCAAAAACCTCACAAATTCAATGGATGCAAGAATTGTGATAGCGATATCAAAGAAGGGGTCCTATGGTAAGATGTAACTTGCCCAGTTAGGATGTTTTTGATTGAAATAGCTTTTGATTTCAGTAAATATGACCACCTAATGCTGCAAATTCAGCAAATGGCCATTTTCAGTTCTTTACAACCTATACAATGTTTTAACTCTGTTGTGCATAATAATGTGGAACAGTGCATTTTCAGTTTTTTATTTTTGAAATAAATACTGTTATCATTAGGAGGTTTGTTCAATAAAATTCAAATTATACCCTAATGGTTGATGACTTAAAAATTATACTGACTGTCATTTGCATTGACTAATTATGAAAACCAGAGAAAGATATCATTTGCATAATAATTTGGAACGCGGTGTATGTGCATCTATTGTCTTTATTCATAGTAGGATGACAGTGATGCACAATGGAAATAGGTTATATAAAACTATAAATTGTAATGTGTAATCATGCAAAAAAATCCTATGCGCATGTGAATAGTTTCTAGAGGGCACAAAAAAAGTTTCTTGTGTGCATGCAAGCCTTTTTTTTTTTTTTTTTTTAAAGGCTCTGTATGTTGGCCGGAAATCTATGAGAAAAAACGGAAAAAATAAAAGTATTTACAAATGACTGTATTACACCAAATATAAAGCTGAAAATAATGCATTATTACATTTACATTTACATTTACATTTATTCATTTAGCAGACGCTTTTATCCAAAGCGACTTACAATTGGGAATACAACAAATAATTCATCCTAAGGAGGCAGATCGACATAGGAAGTGCTCAAAAGTACCATATGTCAGGCGTTGTTAGATGAGTACGGGCTAGAAAGGGAAGATCAGGAAAGAGAGGAGAATTTTTTTTTTATTTTTTTTTTTTTTTCAGATAGTCAGATAGTGTCGAAAAAGATGGGTTTTCAGCAGTCGCTTGAAGACAGTAATGGAGTCAGCGTTTCGGATGGGGGTGGGAAGATCATTCCACCAGGCAGGGACATTGAAGGAGAATGTTTTGGAAAGTGATTTCGTGCCTCTCTGTGGTGGTACAATAAGGCGTCTTTCACTAGAGGATCTCAGACTTCTGGAGGGAGTGTAGATGCGTAGTAGTGAATGGAGGTAGGATTATGAACCATTTTGGTCTGAAAATCTACTGAGAAGTTTGGAAAAGTATGTAATTTTGAAATGGAAAATGTGAAGGAACCCTGAGGTAGAGTTTTGAATCTTCAGCATAGCAGGTTGGAAAAGCCATGAAACTCAATAACTGGTCTCAGTGTAATTGTGTACATCAAGAATAAGAGAAGGCCAAATACCAAACCCTGAGATATCCAATGGTTAGCTGATGTGACTGCTACAGCTCTCCCATCCAAGACACCTTAAAGGATCTAACAGTGAGTGTAGGACTCAAATATGAGAGATTCTGAGGCTGAATTGGAGTATTTGTGAATATTGGACTCTCTTTTAGGATGACATGCCTGTCAGCCATCTGCCTGACCCAGGCCTGGATGATGTGGAAATTCATCAATTTCCAGCTGAAGAAGTGGAGAGAACAATCTCAAATCCAGGCCAGCAAGAAGAAAACCGTCAGCCCGAAAAGCAGACCCAGCAAAAAGGACTCTCGGGGTGAGTCTTTTCTGAAATGTCTATTTGATTATCTTTATCTTTTTTTGTTGTTGTTCACAATTAGACAATACTTTTCAAATTGCTTTTTTTTAAATAGCTTTATACCATTGTTTGAAGCAACTGCATGCCATAATTTTATATAGAAATAAAATAAACAAGCTGAAAACACTCTTCCTGAAAAACTTTTATTGCTTTTCTCATTGGCACAAATGTCAACCATACATTGGTTTGGTCTCTTTAAATAAAAAAAGTAAAAATATGCAATATGCATAAGAATAAGCCGGAAGCAATTTTCATGTTGCGATTAATTGATTATGCTTTTATCACGTTATACGGTTTTATCATGATATTGAATTTTATTTGGTGTCATAATACAGTTTAACAGCTTTAATAACAATTTTCTTATAACAAAAATAACATTTAAATACAATAAAGCAATACAGACAAAAATGTATAGAGTTAGTGCATTTACATTAATTAAAGTGCAAAAGAATTATAAAGACCAATAGGTATCACTTTACAGTAAGATCTCTAAGTTAATGCATTAAAATTCACAATGAGCAATAGCTACATTTGCTACATAAGTTATTAATCTTTGTTAAAAAATACAACTCTTAGTTCATGTTCATTTAAATAACACAGTTGCAACTTTTGATTTTAACAATTTGTTAATAAATACTGGAATTACCTAAGATTTATAAATGTTTAGAATTTTTTTTTTCACATAGTTATGTGTATAGCCTATTAAGTCTAAATATTTAAGTATTTAGTGCTATAATGAACACCATAGCAAATACACATTGTGACCAGTTAAAGGGAAAAGTTATCTTAAAAATGCATTCAACATTCTGAACAATTTGTTATAAATAATCTTTCTCAGTATTTTGATGTGCCCACGATAACAATATCGATTCGCCTCTTAAAATGTAACATGCTCTAAACACCTCTTAAGCATATGAAAATATGAAAAGGCAAAAAAAAAAGTGTTTTTAAAATATATTAAACTTTTTATTCTACCGTAAAAAGTCTTTTAAAGTTGTGTTTTGGGTTATTATTAAGCTTTGACGCAGTATCTGTCAAACAAGCTAAAACCAAAAGCCCAATATGGCCTAATCCCGTCATCAAGACAGTTTTCACTGTGCATTTCAAATCGAAGTGCACACTTCGTTCAGGCGATCAGCTTGTGATCCGGTGTTTTCTGCCCCTCAGAGCGGCTCAGTTCACATTGAATACAGTGAGCTCGTTTATTTCATGTGCTGTGAGTTTAGTGCGTTTGAGAACGCAGTGGACACCAGTTAAGCTTTATTTTGGCAGCAGATGATTACATTTCACTAGATTTGTAGTGAGGTGCATTTTTGTAAGCCTGTTTTCACTGACGCTTGAGTTTTCCATCAAAATAAAAGCTAAAAGTGCAGTATAAATTGCTGACAGCTAGTGGTTTAAATGAGTAACGTTACTGCAGTCCAAATTCAAAATATCTCTTCCAAGTGTAGAAATGACAAATTATGACAAAATATTCCTTTTCATTTATTTTACAGTGCAAATGTTTTACAGTATATGGCTATTCCTGTCATAGGAATAACAATAATATAATGTTGTTGTTATCATTATATTCTATTAGGTTTGGCTTCCTAAAACACCAGTGTGAATATAATTTAGACTATAAATAAAAAAGGTTCCCCTTTTATAGTTCAGGTACGAGTCACTTTACTGACTTTTTTCGTAAGTTTTCTTGTTAAGAACATGGGTTGAAGCTCTTAATTTGAGCTCTCAAAGTGCATTAGCTAGAATAATTTAATTTAAGTCTTCATTTGTGACCCAGGACCACAAAACCAGTCATAATGATCGATTTTTCTAAATGTATCATCTGAAAGCTTTCTATTGACGTATGGTTTGTTAGGATAGGACAATATTTGGATGAGAAAGAGCCATTTGAAAATCTACAATCTGAGGGTGCAAAAAAAATCTAAATATTGAGAAAATCACCTTTAAAGTTGTCCAAATGAAGTTCTTAGCAATGCATATTACTAATCAAACATTATGTTTTAATATATTTACAGTAGGAAATTTACAAGATATCTACATGGAACATGATCTTAATATCCTAATGATTTTTTGGCATAAAAGAAAATAATTTTGACCCATACAATGTATTTTTGGCTATTGCTAAAAATATATCTGTGCTACTTAAGACTGGTTTTGTGGTCCAGGGTCACATTTGTCTTTTTTTAAATCTCGAATAAATGTCATATTGTGATATTATCGTATCGTAAGGTACAAGATACCTGGATAAGTCATTTCAGATAAATGTTTGATGCATATATCATATTAGTTCTCTTTTAGGCTGTAAAAATGCTATCAGAAATGCTTCAGCTTCAGACATCGACAGTGGCATTAAAATCTCTTTGTTATTATTTGTTTACTTAACCAAATGATCTTTTATTTCTAATCGACAGGGGGTTCGGTCAATGGAGTCATGAAACCAGATGACAAGACGTCACCAAGAGCAAGAAAATCGAAAGCCTCGTAAGAGGAAAGAGAGAGCAGGTGCCCGAAATGTGATGCTCTGTTTCCACTCTGAACTTTAGAAACGAAACAGATTTGATAACTGCGAAAAGAACCACAGAAACAAACTAAGCAACTTAGTTGTACGGCATGGTTCAGGTTTTCTTTGTCTCTTGTTTTTCCTGTCTGCATCTTACAAATGAACTATAGATTTATAACCGATCATTATATCCATTTGCTCGCGACTTTTAGCAAGACTGAGAGGTTTTCTGAAGGTTTTGTGATGGACGTGATGTTACGCACAGGCATCTTCACTCACTCCTAGTGAAGTCCAGGATCTGCTCGACAGAAATGTTTCTCTAAGTCTATCTTGCTCAGAAGATAAAGCATTTATCAGGCCCTCAACACAATTAAACCTGTTTAACACGATTTCTGCGCTTATGAAACACTCTGTGTGGACAGAAGCTTTTGAGAAGTGTCCTTTGTTATTTGTTGACCTATAGCCCCTCAGTCCTGTACGCTACTATGAAGCTCAGTGAGAAACTCCAATATAAAGAGGCGGAGGTGGCGAAGGACTGCTACACGTATTGTTTTTACGTAGCTTTCAAATGACCTTAGCTGTGTGATTTTTACATTTTGATACTGAGAGCAGGAAGTGTCCCGTTTGTGTGTGAATGTCGTTTGAGGAGAATCAGTTTTATAATTGTTAGAAGTAGAGCTGTTTGCGAAAGCGCCATCTGAAGGCTTGGATGATGCAGACGACTAGTTTGAGGGTGGTGTTTTGGTTTTTGGTTGCATTTGAATTGTTTTTTATGGACAGATGTGGCTCCCCCTTTCAGGCTTGGATGATCAGTTTCTTTAATGACTGCTATGCCTTTTTCGCAGGTTTCACATACTTACCCAGGACTATTAAAGAGCCTAACTGGCCACTTTCGGTGCCTTGGTGCTTATCATGGCTACCTTATGGTTATCGATATAATCCATAATACACACGTCAATGGTGATATCGCTTTTAGTTTCAGTTAGGGGTGCTCCGATCAGGATTTTTGAGGCCGATCACCGATTGCCGATCACAGGAATCATTATCTGCCAATCCGATCTTTTTAAAGCCTTCTTTTTATCATGTAGAATTATTTATAGTAAAACTCCAATCAGGATTTTTATGCATTTAATCAGTTTTTTAATTTGAGCGGTGGAGTGAAGCATTTTTTTTACATTTTTCAAGAATATATATTTATCTCACCTAAATGTTTGATCATGCAGTGCATTTTTAGGGTTTCGAGCACATAGTGCTGAAACCCTATTGTAAGATTTTTTTTATTAGTAGTATCATTTTTTTCTCCGGTAAAACTGATTGTGCAGCCCAAACTGTAAGGCCAAGAGAGCTGAAACTTGGTCAGATCGTAGTAGTATTGCTCGCTACTCAGATCCAAAGGCTCGCCCCAATCGGCCTAAAGGTGAAAAACTAACATTTTAGACATTTTTGGCTGTAGCTCGTACACTGTTTGTCGTAGACTCAAAAACTTACATCGTTGCATTCCTTGGTGGGCACGAACAAAAGCTACGACGTACAGTTGTCCCTAAAAAAAAAGTTGTCCCTTTTGCGAACTAGTTTTTCACCCGTTCAGAACCAAACCAATGCTACTTGGTGGCGCTATAAGACGAAAAAAACATATAAATGGCTATAAATATGCAACTATTGGTCCGATCGACTTGAAAATTGCATGCAAAGTGACATAAGTGTCTATGAGAACATTTGTCATTTTATCTCAAAAAACATGGCCGTCATCAGCCAATGAATTTTAAACACCTATTTGACCAGGTTAACGGAGGTCAGAACGAAACTCGTTGGGCATGTTCGACTCATGGCCCTAAAGGTCTGTACGAATTTTGAAAGAAATCGGCCACTAGTTGGCCCTAACAAGTTTTATGGCTCTGTGTGTCATGTAGTGTTTTACACATCCACAAAATATGCATATCATTTGATAGAACATCTTTGCCTCAAGAACCATTGTTGTCAATCAAATCGTTCATGAATTATGCTCAATCATTTTAAAAACCTACTTTTGCGAACTAGTCCTAGGTTTTTCACCCTATGTCGATCAAACCACTGCAGCTCAGTTCTCCGGACTCTCTAGATCTGGGTTTCTCAACTCTGAACCTCAAGGTCCACTTTCCTGCAGAGTTTAGCTTTAACCCTAATCAAACACAGCTGAACAAGCTAATCAAGGCCTTCAGGATCACTAGAAAGTTACAGGCAGGTGAGTTTGATCAAGGTTGGAGCTAAACTCTGCAGGAAAGTGGACCTCGAGGGCCAGAGTTGAAAACCCCTTCTCTAGATCAATAATTATAAAAAAAATAAAAAAATTGTCCTTTGGTTAGCTACAAAGAGGTCATTTTAAAAAGAGGCATGGCCACATATACCCAAAAGCCCATAAAACTTAAACAAAATCTCAAAACTTTACGAAAATTGGAGGAAACATGTAGCAGATGACTCTTAATAAGCATGCAAAGTTTCATGAATATTGGACTATATGTGGCGCTATAACAGTTAAAAGGTTTTCAAAAACATGATATTTCTATTGTAAAAGAACTAAAATCTCAATAAAATGTCCATATATTTACATATACACTATATGAGATTATTTAAAAATATACATACTTTGGTGAACTAGTCCTAGGTTTAAACTCAAACGCAATAAAATCATTTATTTCATGTTGGCCTACACCCTAACAGCATAGAAGCCATAAAGGCCTTAAATGCTCGAACCCCGGTAATTGCTGCTAGCAGCTATATTTGTTTTTATAATTGTGCAATTATTACACAATAGCTTACACAGCACAAGTCTGATTTCCACACACATTTATCCATTATTTTGATTTCAATTCCAAACATTGGTATTGAAAATGCTTTTTCAGCATTGTGATTCGTTTTTTACACAGTACAGTAATCTTTCATAGACGAATTTAAACACAATAAATATAAGCAACACATTATTCAATTGTTTTTACTTTGCATTTACTTTTAGATTTATATATTAAGTTGCTAAAGCAAGTGGCAGAACATTTAAACTACTTATCTCAAACATTCTGAATTAAAAATTATTCTTGTTGTTAAAGAACTTTGTTTTCCTACCTCCACGAGTGCCATCTATTATTGCCTTGTTTATCTAAAAATGCTCTTTTCCTTTAACCTAGCCAAAAACCCATATGCATTGAGTGTCTATTGTGCAAGTAACAATCCCTGTGTCAACTGGGCAGTGTGCAGCTTGCTTATGGTGCGTTTCCACTGGTTTTCAGTTCATTCCTATAGAGGTTGAGCTTAAACGCTCTTGCGGTGCATTATGGGATTGATTGAGAGTGTCAAAAAGGTTGGGCATTTCTCAACTTTATCCAAATCTCGAGTGAAAAATCTTGGGTGACAACCAATTGCTGTCAAAAGTAGGCAAGATTTTGGCGTATGTTTCCAAGAGTTTGCAGAACTGGAGGATTACTAAGCTGAAGTCACATATCATTGAAACATCATGCAAAAGCAAAAGCACTTTGCATGCTTTCATTATATGCTATTGTTTAGTTTGCGAACCGCCGTTAAAAGAAGACAATGAAATGCAAACAGGGTGTAAACATGTTTTTCAGAGGCGTGCTCTGCCCTAAATTTGACACTCCCCAAAGCAGTGGCGTTGTAGCGTTGCCAGTGGCACTGAGTGCAAATTTGACCCTGTTTGCGTTTTATCGTCGTCTTTTAACGGCGGTTCGCAAACGAAACACTAGCATATAATGAAAGCATGCAAAGTGCATCTTGCCTTGCCTACTTTCACAGCGATTGGTTGTCGCCTGGCATTTTTCGCTCGACGTTTGCATAAAGTTGAGGAATACCCAACCTTTCTGATGCTCTCAACGCTTTCTCTGCGCCACTTTCAATCCCATAATGCACAGCGAGAGCGTTTAAGCTCAACTTCCATAGGAATGAATTGAAAATGCTCGTCATTTTCACACTTTGAACGAGAGAGAGAGAGCGTTGTCATTCACTCATGCTGTTTGTGAAATTACGTCTCGCATAAGGTTTTCAAATTACTTTATATGTTATTTAACTAAGAAATATGAATTGTACCTCACCTTCAGCATTATAATTGTTTTACCTGCGGCGGACAGAGACTGAAGCTGCGTTTCCATTACCCTTTAAATTGCACAAATTTAAATTGCGATGCCTAATGGAAACATGTCAATTGCGCAAAAACTCCCATATATTGAAAACAGTTTTTACGCTCGCATGAGGTGGTTTTTCAGGCAATTTGAAAAAGGAATATTTTGCAAAACAGCAATGGAAACGTTTTTTCACATTTATAAAAAGTCACCAAAGTTTGCGCAAATCTGTAATGGAAAAGCACCTTGAGACAGTAGGCACATTTCCATTTGCGTCATTTCGCAATAAACAGTATTGCGAAATGACGGTGTTTCCATTAACCGATGTTATGTGACTGAAACGCAATTTTTTTCCTCTTGCGATAAGCCATGGCAACGGATTTTTATGGGATTTTGGCTATATTTAATCGAATGTGACCTGTAAATGTGGAAAAAAAAAAATGTTTCCATTGCTGTTTTGCGAAATATTCCTTTTTCAAATTGCCTGAAAACCCACCTCATGCGAGCGTAAAAACTGTTTTCAATATATGGGAGTTTTTGCGCAATTGACTCGTTTCCATTAGGCTTATTTTAAATTCGCAATTTCAATTTGCGTAATTTAAAGGGTAATGGAAACGCAGCTAGTGCCGCTGCATGTCGTCCCAAACCTCTCACGGCAGGCGCGTCATCAGCTTTAGATCGGTTTATGAGATCGGCCTTTTTAAAGATTATCGGCCGATAATGATCGGTATCTGATCAATCGGAGCAGCCCTAGTTTCAGTTGCAAAGCCTTGGAGCTCATTAAAGATTTTACTATGACATTGTGTACGTGTGGATTTTATCTTTAATGCAATGAAAGCCAGCCTTTTGTTTCAAATGAATTAACAATCCGAAGAGGTTTTGAGCCCAAGAGAGTTAAATGTGCAGGTATACTGAGTTATACAGACGTTTATGAAGCCCTGAATCTCTGTTCTCATGTGAAAAGTGTTGGAACATCACTTTTTCAACACTTTGTGGCCTTTTTCCTTATGTTTGAGTGATCTGCTCTCTGTTATCTCTCATCTGTAACCGAATCTGTGAGGACAGACGTCGATGCTGCGGTGTGTAGTTAATATGAAACCATACGATTCTTTAAGTGTCCTTAAGCTAACAACAGAAGTTGCGTTCTTTCTCGGTTTAAGCACTGTTGAGTTCACTTTGTGTCTGTGTTATGTGTTTATTAGTGTGACGAGAGAGTTTGATATTGTTTTTCCTCGTTGAAATGCCGTGAATGTGTGCATGTTGCGATCTGTGAAAGAACTGCCTCCCTGAAGCATTTGAAATAAAACCGTACACACTGAAAAATAAAGGTGCTTCACGATGCCATAGAAGAACCTTTTTGTTTAAATGGTTCCATTAAGAACCTTTAACATCTGAAGAACCTTTCTTGGTGGCAACAGAAGGTTCTTCAGATTATAAAAAGGCAAGAAAGAGATGGTTCTTTAAAGAACCTTTGACTGAATGGTTCTCTGTGGAACCAAAAATGGCTCT
The DNA here is from genome assembly GCF_049309525.1 of Garra rufa. Taxonomy (NCBI): domain Eukaryota; kingdom Metazoa; phylum Chordata; class Actinopteri; order Cypriniformes; family Cyprinidae; genus Garra; species Garra rufa. Next base: position 16,108,334 of record NC_133378.1, read on the forward strand.
TCTATGGCATCGCTGTGAAGACCCTTTTAAAGCACCTTTATTTTTAAGAGTGTAGGCATAGAATCAAAAGTGGCGGTCTGTTATAGTTTTTTTTTACTTTTTTAAAAAGCAAGACACAAACTGCCAGTTTATTTCATTTATTATATGAACCCTGTCTTCACACACTGTCAGATTATACAGATTCATATAGTCACGCTCTGTACCAGTTGCCAAATTACACTCTTAAAAGTAAAGGTGCTTCACGATGCCATAGAAGAACGCTTTTTGTCTAAATGGTTCCAGAAAGAACCTTTAACATCTGAAGAAGCTTTCTTTTTCACTAAAGGTTCTTTGTGGCAAAAGAAGGTTCTTCATATTATAAAAAGCTAAGGAAGAGATGGTTCTTTAAAGAACCTTTGACTGAATGGTTCTTCTATGGCATTGCTGTGAAGAACCTTTTAAAGCACCTTTATTTTTAAATGTGAAAGGGACTTGCTTTGGTATTGTCTGTACATATTAGAAATCATACTTGGTTCTCGGTACAGTTTGTAGGTCAAGTGCCTAAATCTGGCGGCAGAATCGGGTCAATCAGTCCGAATCGGTCAATCGTTTGGTGTATTTGTGAAAGAGCCCAGATTCAAAGAGGTCATTTTCAATTCAGGGTTTTAAAATTACGATCTGTAATTGCTGTTAAGTGACCCTTTATTAAACATGTTGAAATAACACAGATGCCTCCAAACACACCTGTACGGATACACCTTGTGCATATTTTCTTAAAAAAATGTGAAGCTTTGTTTGCAGTGCAAATTCAAGTTGGTGCTGGTTCTTCTTCAACAGAGGTTGTGTTTGAGGACTGAACGGAGGAGTGATTTAAGTTTGATAAATGCTAAAATCTCCCACGTTTACACAGTCAAAAACTGTTGTTTTTTTTTTGGTTTTTCCCCAAAGTTCTGATTTTAAAAAGTGTACAATTTTTCCAGGGTTTGTCAGGAGGAAGCCTTTATTTTTTGTTTTCTGATTAGTTTTGTTTGCTGACTAATGTTTGGCAAACTAAACAGGAAAGGAAAATGATTATATAGAGAAATTCACTACTGAATAATTCAGATTTTTAAACTATTTTTATAGCGTTGAACTGTTGAGAGATGAACATTATTTAGATCATATAAATATTTTACTGCTTTATGGGTTTATTATTTTTATACTGTGTGGGAGAAGCTTTCTACCATTTCAGTGGGACTGCAAATGACAAATACTTTTGGTGACCATAAATATCGTGAAGAGAAAACGTTACTGCCGCTTTCCCTAATTTGTCAGTGTTTTTTGTTTTCGTTTGTGTTTTTGTTTGAGGTATGAGCAAGTTGTTAAAGTCTGTAATCTGTAAAGTCTTCATTTAGTTTTGTTTTTGAGTAGTGGGATTCTGGTGGACGATGAGAATAAACCTTACTCTCTCCCATTGTTCTGTCATGTAAGAGACTCTAATGGATACCTGTGGTGTTTTTGATGTGGCTTAATCGTTTTCATTTGGTGTATATAAATGTAAATGGGAAAAAAAATCACAAAATATGTTTTTACAATATTATTTGCAGTGATCAGCCATAATCATCATCATTATTATTCTGAAATGTCGAATTAAAAGATGCACCAAAGCCTTCTGGAATATCAGATACACAGAACCTAAATTATTTTCCACCATGCTTTACATAGTATAAGCACTGTTACTTTTCTAATGCTTGCCTGTATGTTGAGATATATTGTTTTTTTATATATAAAATGTTATTAATATATGTATTTATGCAAGTCTGTGTGATGCTTTTTGTATGTTTGTCCTTTGATTAAATCTTTTGCTTAACCCAAGTGTGAGCATGTATTTTGTTCATTTTGACGCCATATAGGCCTATAATACACATTTTCATACACGTCTAGATCAGAGTTCAGATATGTCTTGATAACATCTTGTGATGTTTGAACTCTTTAAAACATAAAAAAACCAATATGTGACCTTGCATCTTAAGTAGCACGGGTATATTTTGTAGCAAAATTATCGATTTTACTTTTCTGCCAAAAATCATTAGGATATTAAAATAAAGATTATGATTCACTAAGATATTTTGTAAACTTCCTACCATAAATATATCAAAACTTAATTTTTGATTAGTAATATGCATTGCTAAGAACTTAATTTGGACAACTTTTTTTCTCAATATCTAGATTTTTTTGCACCCTCAGATTCACATTTTTTAATAGTATTATCTCAACCAAATATTGTCCTGTCCTAACAAACCATACACTTGACCCTTATTACTGGGTTTGTGGCCAGGGTCACATATATGATTGTTCTTTAATTTTTCATGCCACACATGCTGGAGACCAAACAAGCCAAACAAGTTTATCTTATAGTCTCATCAGACCACAGGACATGGTTCCAGTAATTCATGCTCTTGGTTGTCTTCAGCAAACTGTTTGTGGGCTTTCTTGTGAGCCAGCTTCAGATGAGGCTTCCTTCTGGGACGACGTCTATGCAAACCGACTTGTTGCAGTGTGTGGCGTATGGTCTGAGCACTGACAAGCTGACCTTCTACTTCTGCAACCTTTAAAGTAATGCTAGCAGCACCCATGCGTCTGTTTTTTGAATCCAGGTTCTGCACCTGACGCACAGAACGAGTGTTAAACTTCGTTGATTGACCCTTGCGAGGCCTGTTCAGAATGAACCCCATCTTGGAAAACATCTGTATGACTCTGACCACTGTAGAGTAACTCTGACCACTGTAGTGTAACTCTGACCACTGTAGTGTAACTCTGACCACTGTAGAGTAACTGACCACTGTAAAGTAACTCTGACCACTGTAGTGTAACTCTGACCACTGTAGAGTAACTCTGACCACTGTAGAGTAACTGACCACTGTAGAGTAACTGACCACTGTAGTGTAACTGTAGAGTAACTCTGACCACTGTAGTGTAACTGACCACTGTAGTGTAACTCTGACCACTGTAGTGTAACTGACCACTGTAGAGTAACTCTGACCACTGTAGTGTAACTCTGACCACTGTAGTGTAACTGACCACTGTAGAGTAACTCTGACCACTGTAGTGTAACTCTGATCACTGTAGTGTAACTGACCACTGTAGTGTAACTCTGACCACTGTAGTGTATTGTAACTCTGACCACTGTAGTGTAACTGTAGAGTAACTCTGACCACTGTAGTGTAACTGACCACTGTAGTGTAACTCTGACCACTGTAGTGTAACTGTAGAGTAACTCTGACCACTGTAGTGTACCTGACCACTGTAGTGTAACTCTGACCACTGTAGTGTATTGTAACTGACCACTGTAGTGTAACTGTAGAGTAACTCTGACCACTGTAGTGTAACTGTAGAGTAACTCTGACCACTGTAGTGCAACTCTGACCACTGTAGTGTAACTCGGTTTCAGGGTGTTACTGAATCTCTAATAGCCTTGGCCATCTTTGTGGAGAGCAACAATTCTAATTCTCAAATCCTCAGAGAGTTGTTTGTCATGAGATGCCATGTTGAACATCCAGTGGTCAGTATGAGAGAATTGTACTTAAAACACCTAATTTTAACTGCTCTAATACAAGATACACAAGTTTGTATGGTCCTGTCAGGCAGACAAAAACATAAACATGATGAATAGGACATGTGGCTTTGCATGGTTACACAACATACTGCTGCTATCACTTAGGGTGTACTCACTTTTGTTGCCAGCTATTTTGACAATAATGGCTGTATGTTGAGTTATTTTCAGAGGACAGTAAATCTATACTGCTATACAAGCTGCACATTAACTACTCTAAAATATATCCAAGTTTCATTTCTATAGTATTGTCCCTTGAGAAGATATACTAAAATGGTTGCTGAAATGTGAGGGGTGTACTCACTTGTGTGACATACTCTATATAGTTATGTGTATGTGCTGTGTGTATAATTCCATTGTGCATTTTTTTACATTATTTATATACAAAGAAGACAAATGTAGAAATATTACTGAATGTCTGTACAGTTCAGTGATCCCTGCACACTGAGCAAGGCCTATTCTTAGAAGTGCGCTTTGCAATGTATAGTTTTCAATATAATTTAAAAAAATATTTTTTTAGTTTTATATAGAATTATTAAAAAACAACAACAAAAAAAACACTCATGTATGGCCTTTAAAATGAATATTAAAATAATATTACAATTTTGTTTTGTTGTAAACAATAATAGCAGATCAACAAAATAATAGCAATAAATAAGCAAAAATATAAATAGTAGATCATTTAAACATTAAAATCCTTAAAATACTCACTGTAACAACAGCCCTCTCACAATATCTGGCTTCATCGGTTTGCTAGCATTGAGCAGCATATGTTTCTACTAGATAAAAGCTATTTCTATGAAACATAAATCTAGTCCTCCGCCAGTAGGCGCTTTTTGGCTCATAAAAGCCAGTCTCCTTTGAGCCACATTCAATCAAATCCCAGGGCATTTTTCTTCTTACTGGAGATTTTTAAATCTTACGTAAGCATAAATATCCGAGAAAAGTAAAATAATCTCGATAAAAATTAATAAATATATCACCAATCACAAACAACTTAGGTCTATCCTGACCACTAGCATGGAAACTTGAAAAACTATTGGACTGAACTGTATTTATACCCGAATAATGACACTTAAAAATATTACCAGCTGTTAATTTTGAAAAATTTTAATAAATAGTTAGCAGATATTAATTATTAATTTGATTCATCGTTCTTGACCAATCATTGAACTCGTTTGGGCCGCGAGCCCCGCCCACTAGTATGCGTGTGCACGCCGCTCTAGGAATCTAGGATTAGGTCTGCTTCATCATAGCTCTGGTTGGCATCTGATCTGAGCTGTCAATGATCGGAAAGCATCATGGCAGGGATGGAGCTCGCACCGTTCAGACCGTGGGATGATTTTTTCCCTGGTGTTGACCGATTCTCAAAACCTGAAGTGTCTGATTTAAGCAAATGGAATAACAGAGTGATCAGCAATCTGCTTTATTATCAGACTAACTACTTCGTAGCAGCGATCGTCGTAATGCTCGTTGTCGGGTAAGTTATGTAAATGTCTTAAATATCTAAATCATTTATATTCGTGAGAGTATACATCATTTAATCTGTTAGCAAAGCACAAATGCTGTGTGTGTTTGTTATCTTTGGTAAAGCTTGAGTTAATGTCGCACCTAGCTTGGATAGAGCAAACTCATCCTCCATTTAATGCGGTGGCTGTATACTTTACACTGCATTATTACACATCAGAAGGTTAAACACAGCACTTAAACAGTGAAACAGAAACATACCGTATGTTTGTTAATACCAAGACGTGAGAAGTATTTTTAGTTGATGTGAGGAATGTGTTTAAGGTGGACCCACCCTTCTTTGGCTGAATGTTTATAGTGTTGTCAAGCTCCCAGGCCTTTTGTTTTCCATCTGTCTGGAATCAGTGAGTCACTTGCTGTGTGAGCAGCTGAACTGCCTGCTCTCTCACATGTGAGGCCAAACTCTAGAAATGTAGTTTAAAAGCATCCTTAACAATCAAGGATCTTGTTAAAACCTATTACAGCCATAATTTTGTACCAGGAGTCCATGACACATAACCTAACATGTTTTAAAAGACCTTCATGACATAAAAAAAGCAATGACATGCTTTAATGTGCATTACTTTTTTTTAACTATATCACTGTCATTTTTATTATAAATTCAGAATTCCAAGCTGAACAAACAGTTCAATTCAATTGCTATTTATTTTTAAAAATAATATTTAATATATAATATTTAACGCTCAAATAAAAGTTTAAACATTTAAATGTAAAAGTGAAGCATATATATTTCAGAAGAGCTTCCGTGCCACCTTTGCAGTGTGTATTTGGCATTAGACATTCATTACAATTTATTCCTATGTTTTAAAAATCATTATTGTTATTATATTCATATACTGTATATATTATTAGTCTTCTGCCTTACATCTAGGCCTACCTCACTGTTTGGGATCTAGGCTGAAAATAAGTAAATAAATAAAAATGTGCATACATTTTTTGTCACATGTTAAGGCTACATAATTTTTGCAACCAGAAACGTTACTTTTACATTACTTTTACGTTACTTTTACGTTACATTATTTATTTACCAGCCACATTTAATACTTTACTTCAAAAGGCCTGTTCACAAGTACAGTATAACAGTAACTGTATTAGTGTCCACACCAATGGACAAAAACATTTATTTTATTCTGCTGCTTTAAATGCTTGTTTATCAGCTGCAAAAAATATTCTGAAAGTGATTTCAACAATATTGTTCCTCTGTGATGTTAACTTGCTGTGGTGGACTCTTAGGACAAGTATTTAAACTTTATGCTTACAACTATACCAATAAGCTAAGGTAACTATACCAACAACTAAAGATAGCTATACTGGTAAGTATGAGATAATTATACTGATAACAATAAGATAACTATACCATTAACTTGAGGTAACTATGCCGATAACTTAAGATAACTATACAGATAACAATAACTATATCGATAACTGAAGATAACTATACCAATAACAATAACATGCCTATATCGATAACTGAAGATATTTATACCGATAACTTGAGGTACCTATACCGATAACAATAACATGCCTATATCGATAACTGAAGATATTTATACCGATAACTTGAGGTACCTATACTGATAACAATAAGATAACTATGCCGATACCTTAAAGTAACTATATTGATAACTGAAGATAACTATACTGATAACAATAACATGCCTATATCAATAACTGAAGATAACTATACAGATAATAATAAGATAACTATACCGATAACTTGAGGTAACTATGCCGATAACTTCAGATAACTATACCAATAACTTGAAGTAACTGTATCGATAACTGAAGATAACTATACTGATAACAATAACATGCCTATATTGATAACTGAAGATAACAATACTGATAACTGTAAGATAACTATACCGATAACTTGAGGTAACTATGCCAATAACTTGAAGTAACTATATCGATAACTGAAGATAACTATACCGATAAAAATAACATGCCTATATCAATAAATGTAGATAACTATACAGATAATAATAAGATAACTATACAGATAACTTGAGGTAACTATGCCGATAACTTCAGATAACTATACCAATAACTTGAAGTAAATATATCGATAACTGAAGATAACTATACTGATAACTGTAAGATAACTATACCAATAGCTTGAGGTAACTATGCCATTAACTTAAGATAACTATACTGATAACAATAGCATGCCTGTATCTATAACTGAAGATAACTATACTGATAACTGTAAGATAACTATACCGATAGCTTGAGGTAACTATGCCAATAACTTAAGATAACTATACTGATAACAATAATATGCCTATATCAATAACTGAAGATAACTATACAGATAATAATAAGATAACTATACTGATAACTTGAGGTAACTATGCCGATAACTTCAGATAACTATGCCAATAGCTTGAAGTAACTATGTCGATAACTGAAGATAACTATACCGATAACTTGAGGTAACTATGCCAATAACTTGAAGTAACTATATCGATAACTGAAGATAACTATACTGATAACAATAACATGCCTATATCAATAACTGAAGATAACTATACAGATAATAATAAGATAACTATACCGATAACTTGAGGTAACTATGCCGATAACTTGAGGTAACTATGCCGATAACTTCAGATAGCTATACCAATAACTTGAAGTAACTATTTCGATAACTGAAGATAACTATACCGATAGCTTGAGGTAACTATGCCAATAACTTAAGATAACTATACTGATAACAATAATATGCCTATATCAATAACTGAAGATAACTATACCAATAACAATAAGATAACCATACCGATAACTTGTAGTACGTTATGCTGATAACTTAAGATAACTATACTGATAACATTAACATGCCTATATCAATAAGTGAAAATAACTATACCGATACTGATAACAATAAGATAGCCATACCGATAACTTGAAGTAACTATGCCGATAACTGAAGATAACTATACCGATAGCAATAACATGCCTATATCAATAACTGAAGATAACTATACCGAACAATACGATAACTATACCGATAACTTGAGATATGTATACCGATAACAATAACATGCCTATAGCGATAACTATGTCGATATCAATATAACTATGTTGATAACTTAAGATAGCAGTACAGATAAGGTCAGTATAGTTATTATAGTCAGTATAATTGCTCTTGACATAGTGTACTAACTGAATACATCCTGTTATTCACACTGATATTAAGAATCCTGTTTTATGCCCGTTTGATGTAGCACTGCTTTGTTTTTTCAGTTTATAGTTATAATTACTATAGTGATTCATTCATGTCACTACTGTGCATTCAATGTCTTGTGTGGTTTTTGCAGATTTATGAACCCGTTGGGCATGTTTCTTGGTGGAGCGGTCGTGGCTCTGGTCTTCATGGGCTCTGTTTGGGCAGGAGAGAATAAAACCATGATCAAGAACTTCAAGAAGAAAAATCCCACCCTGTTTGTTGTGGGCGTCTTGGGAATCAGCTACTTCCTGTTGTCCTTGTGTGGAGGAGTGATGGTGTTTCTCTTTGGCATCACATTCCCAATGCTCCGTAAGTACTAGTATTAAATCTTTGTTTTTAATATGCTTTCTTGGACTTTATACTGACACTTGCTGGTGTGGATGCAGCATCACCTCCAAAACAAACACCATTGTAAAATTACTCTATTCACAGGCAAATTTGTTACCCACATTTTAAAGACTTCAACAGTGGATTTTCACAGAGATGCCATAGAAGTTCCACAAAAAAAACTTTCAGTAAACAGTTTTTCTTTGAACTAGCCACTTTACTTGTAAAAAATATATCCTTTCACTATGAAGAACCTTTTATGCAGTGGAAAGGTTCAGTGATTGTAAAAGTTTTTTTTTTTTCAAATAACCATCAATACCAATAAGGAGGCTTTATTTTTAAGAGTGCAGGATTAGTTTATTTTGCAAATTTGCATGCCAGAGGATACTTAGAGAAAGTGAAAGCATTTATGTTTAATTATACAGCTCTTTGTACACCAGTAATGTCTGATGACATCTCATTTAATGTATATCATGCTTGACACATAATAATATTTAAAAAGAACAAAAACTAATAAAAATGGCATAAGTACATAACAGAATGACTCAAATTAAAACTGAAAATATAAAAATAAAAGCTAATTAAAAAAAATAAGAATATTTAAATAATACCAAAACAAATCATTTCCTCATGTCATTCTAGACCTGTATGACTTTTTCTTCTGTGCAACATGAAAGAAGATATTTTGAACATTGGACAATCCATTGTATAGACAAAAATACACCAAGACTTTTTTGAACATCCTTTCTGTGTTCCACAGAAGGTTTGGAATGATATGAGGGTGATAATGGTGGGATAATTGACATTTTTGTGTAAACTAACACTGCAGTGTTGGAGGATCTGAGCTATCAGTGTGAGTCAGAGAGACATTTGTAACAACAGATCTTTCCTCAGTTCTTAGGTGATTAAAACACACTTATTATTTACTCAGAATTGAGTCAGACTGCATAAGAGTTTCAAGGTACTGTGGAAAGTAGGCAGAAGTCTAGCAGTTTGTTTTGCTTGTAGTTATAGCAACGGAAATCATCATTATCTAATTACGCTATATTCCATTTTAGCACTTGCTGACAGCAGCAGATCAGATGATGAGCAGATCATGGCAACCTCTCTGACTAAAATCAGTACAGCAGTCTGCCCTATTACTACAAAACTACAAAAATGTATTCATTTATTTTTCATATCAATTAAATAATTTTTCCAATTTATATTTACATGTACAATATCTTACTAAAGTGAGTACACCCCTCACATTTCAGCAACCAATTTAGTATATCTTCTCAAGTGACAATACTACAGTAATGAAACTTGGATATATTTTAGAGTAGTTAATGTGCAGCTTGTATAGCAGTATATATTTACTGTCCTCTGAAAATAACTCAACATACAGCCATTATTGTCAAAATAGCTGGCAACAAAAGTGAGTACACCCTAAAGTGATAACAGCAGTATGTTGTTTAACCATGCAAAGCCACATGTCCTATTCATCATGTTTATGTTTCTGTCTGCTTGACAGAACCATACAAACTTGTGTATCTTGTATTAGAGCAGTTAAAATTAGGTGTTTTAAGTACAATTCTCTCATACTGACCACTGGATGTTCAACATGGCATCTCATGGCAAAGAACTCTCTGAGGATTTGAGAATTAGAATTGTTGCTCTCCACAAAGATGGCCAAGGCTATTAGAGATTCAGTAACACCCTGAAACCGAGTTACACTACAGTGGTCAGAGTTACACTACAGTGGTCAGAGTTACTCTACAGTGGTCAGAGTTACTCTACAGTGGTCAGAGTTACACTACAGTGGTCAGGGTCATACAGAGGTTTTCCAAGATGGGTTTCATTCTGAACAGGCCTCACAAGGGTCAATCAACGAAGTTTAACACTCGTTCTGTGCGTCAGGTGCTGAACCTGGCTTCAAAAAAACAGATGCATGAGTGCTGCCAGCATTGCTTTAAAGGTTGCAGAAGTAGAAGGTCAGCTTGTCAGTCCTCAGACCATACGGTGCACACTGCAACAAGTAGTTTTGCATAGGCGTCATCCCAGAAGGAAGCCTCATCTGAAGCTGGCTCACAAGAAAGACCACAAACAGTTTGCTGAAGACAACCAAGAGCATGAATTACTGGAACCATGTTCTGTGGTCTGATGAGACTATAAGATAAACTTGTTTGACTCAGATGGTGTCCAGCATGTGTGTCGATGCCCTGGTGAGGAGTACCAAGAAAATTGTGTCTTGCCCACAGTCCAGCATGGTGGTGTTAACATCATGGTCTGGGGCTGCATGAGTGCTGCTGGTTCTGGGGAACTGCAGTTCATTTAGGGAAACATGGAGTCCATTATGTACTGTACATTCTGAAGCAGAACATGATGCCTTCCCTCCAGAAACTAGGCCGAACGGCAGTTTTCCAACATGATAACAATCCCAAACACACCACCAAGATGACAACTGCCTTGCTGAGGAAGCTGAAGCTGAAGATGATGGAGTGGCCAAGTATGTCTCCAATCCTGAACCCTATTAAGCACCTGTGGCTGTGGGGCATCCTCAAGCGTAAGGTGGAGAAGCACCATGTGTCTAACGTCCAGCAGCTCTGTGATGTAATTATAGAGGAGTGGAAGAGTATCTCAGCAACAACCTGCAGCTCTGGTCAACTCCATGCCCAGGATGATTAAGGCAGTGTCAGAAAAGAATGGTGATCTGATAACACAATATATTGACACTTTGGACAAGTTCTCTTAGAGTGTGCTCACATTTGTTGCCAGCTATTTTGACAATAATGGCTGTATGTTGAGTTATTTTTAGAGGACAGTAAATCTATACTGCTATACAAGCTGCACATTGACTACTCTAAAATATATCCAAGTTTCATTTCTATAGTATTGTCCCTTGAGAAGATATACTAAAATACTGAAATGTGAGAGGTATACTCACTTTTGTGAGATACTGTATATACGTGTATTTGACATAGAGAAGATAATAAAGAATCTGAGCTTTAAATACTGAAAAGATGGCCTTCTCTGTCAACTTTTCTTGTGTGAGAGCGTTTTTGTTGCTGATGTCTTGTGTTTTGCCCTGCAGTGATCCTTATCCACGCTTCTCTGAGACTTCGCAGCATGAAGAACAAGTTTGAGAACAAGATCGAGGGCGTTGGCCTGAAGAAGACACCCATGGGAGTCATAATGGATCTCCTGGACCAACAAGAAGAAAAAATCAACAAAATCCAGGATTTCTTGGAGAGTAAGCTGAAAGATTGAGCATGAATCACCTCATTGTCAACTATATTCAGCCACTCTTTCTTCTTGAGTTGATTTTTGTTTGTTTTGGTCTTGGTTTGACAGCCAAACACCAAAATGGAAATATCTTTTAAATACCAAAGTATGACTTAAGTTCCAAACGCATACATGTTTGTCACATGACCAGAAAGTATGATTGGAACTGTTGACAATGCTTTTTAGTCTTTGCTAATATAAGTCCTAGCTAGACGTCCTAAACTCATTCCTGATGTGTATATGCAGCTTTCTTTGACATTTTGTCTACTTTTTTGTTTTTATACAGAACGATTTAGCATAAAAGTGTATGCTTTGTGAAGTTTGAACAGATTTATAGACAGAGTCACTGAAAGCACTTTAAAAAATTGTAGATTTGGTTATACCTTATTTTCCCCTATGACGAAATGATCATCATTCTTCTATTGCACAACTGTAATAGAAATTAAATGTTTTCATATGAGCTGATATGACAGATGACAGAGGAGTGTGTATTTATTGTATCCCTTGCCAAATTGCATGTTTCATCTCTTTTTTTGGCTAATGCAAGCTCTGCAGTGAACAAACATTCACATGCTTCTGAACTTAATGCACAAATACTGTTTGCTGGTTTGAATAGATTTAATAAAGGTGGAATGTGGAAACGTTTGGGCATGATATGAGTCAGTACAAAATAAACACCCCCTTTGGCAGAAATCAGACTGTCCAAACATTACTTCTCATTTGAAGTAATACATTGAGGTACAGTACATTCTGGATTAAAAAGGCAGGGTTATCCTCTTATAATGTCTGCAGATTATATTTTTTCAACTAACCTTTCTTAAAGCAGTAATAGCAAATGATTTTAGATCATATATTTGGTTTAAAGAATTTCATTTGATAATTGCTGATCATGCATGGTGAAACCTGGTTGCATAGATAATATCTGTGGAGTTTTTACAGAGAAGTTTATATTATTCAATGTGCTTAAAACAACATTGGCTTTAAACACTTTTATCTACACTTTAAGACACTTTTATCTAAAGCATCATTAAATTGCATTCAAGGTACACCTTTACATTTTAGCAGTTCTTGCTTTACCTGGAAATCAAACTCATGACTTTGGCAGTTCTTAGCTCAGTTCACAACCTGCTGAAGCCCTTATGTAGGAGGAAGGGTATGCTAAATAAATGTCAGCATTTTCTACTACTTCTACACTATGGTTTAGCATTATCCCACTACATTGTTTTACTCATTTTGTGACCTTTAGCCTCTGAAAGACACTGAAACATTCATGTGACACAACGCTGGGTGATATTTCTTACAATTACATGTCGAAAAGTAGCCTATCATGGCAGTACTGTACTATGGCACAACAATTATTCAATTATTTAATTTAGTAATACCGTGGTATTTTGTTACATTAAATGGTACTGAATGATTAGTCATTTTATATATATATATTTATATATATACAGTTCCCTACACTAATATTGGCACCCTTAGTAAATAAGAGCAAAAGTGACTGTAAAAATAAATCTGCATTGTTTATCCTTTAGATCTTTCATTCGACAAATTCACTCAATTCTAACCTTTCAATGAAGTAAAAGGATGGAAAATGGTGGGGGGTCTCATTATGAAATAAATGTTTTTCTCTAGTTGACGTTGGCCACAATTATTAGCACCCCTAAAAATTTGTCTAAATAAAATATCTCTGAAGTATATTCCCATTAATATTACATTTTTTTTAGCACACAAGGGTGGCTAGGAGTATACAGTTGTCCAGTCATGACTTGAAGAAATAAGCAATGTTGCAACCGTCCCCACTCTCCCCTACTGTTATATAAAAGTTTTGAAGTTACTTTGTGCACCAGAAAGGCCTCTTTGGCGTGTTTCTTTTAAATTGAAAGGACTCTTATTTTAGAATGTGCGCAAAAACAGTGGGATACGGAGAAAAAAGGTCGGCGGTTCTATAGAATTCAAAGGAAAATGGGAGAGTTGAAATAGTAATATCAAGGGTGAGATTTGGACACACAAGATTAAATAGTACACTTTATAAAATGGGTAAGCATGATACGGGAAGGTGTGATTATTGTGGGCAAGAGGAAACAGTGGAGCATGTTTTAATGCATTGTCAGAAATATGAGACTGAAAGAAGGTTGCTAATTCATAATTTAGGGAAAATAAAAATGCAATTTATACCAAAATATATTCTGCAAAATAACTCGAGAAATGAGTGTTATATTTGTATTTTTCAGTTTCTTGAGGAATCTAATTTGTGGGAGAGAATTAAAAAAAAAAGGGGGGGGGGGGGGGGGGGGCTTAGTCATCTTGATCCACACTCCATACCAGTTGGTGGCGGAAATACACCATTTTGTTGTTTGTCAACCGCCAATAAAAATTCAAGAAGAAGAAGAAGAATGTGCGCTTTGGGTCGAGGATCTTCCGGTTGAAACCAGAACAAAAGCCTGTTTTCTTGTTCTGGAGATAATCGGCGTTACGGCTGCTGAGTTCAAACGAAATCAACATGCCTCGAGTTTACATCGGCCGACTGAGCTATCATGTCCGCGAGAAAGACATCCAGAGGTTCTTCAGCGGCTATGGGAAGCTCCTGGAGGTGGATCTGAAAAACGGGTGAGTTCATTCATGCGCACGCGACACAATAATAATGCCCAATACCACAAAGCTAAACGCTTTACTCTGCAGAGAGATCGTTTTAAAGCTGTTCACAGTGCCTCTTGGTTTTCACTGCTAGTTTTAGATTAATGTTAAGTTTAAGATCTAAACGTTGGTTTGTTGTTTATAACAAGAGACTTGGGCTGAAAGGCCAGTTTTGGCGAATGCGAGTTTGTTTGCAGTCGCTGATTGTGCTGTAACACTGAACATTATAGATATTTTGGCCAGATTTGTTAGTTTAAGCAGGTTATTATTGCAGAAATGTGCGGTTGATAGTCTCGCCACGTTTACACCGCAGAAGCGCCTCCATTTTATCGGCCCTAGAAATAGAAACCGCTGCTGGAGCAGAAACCAGCACGAGTCTGTGAAATGGGCGGCAACTCCATGACATTAAAACGCGCTAAAACAATATTACAACGCGTTTATATTAATTAATTGTTAATCATGTTTGAAATGTATTGTTATAAGTTGCATTTGTGTAAATTCTCTGTGTTTTACACACACTCGCGGATGAACACAGTTCATGTGGTATCTGTTGTTGCGTTGACTGAAGCCAACACACTGTTCTTCGATTTCGACTTATTCTTCAGAGACTAAAATGACTCATTCTAGAGCAGGGGTAGCGAGCCTGTTTGGCATGATGAGCCAAAAAAAAAAAAAAAAAAACTTTCACTGCAAAGAGCCACACAACTTATACACCTAATTATATAACGCAATAGTTTTCATGGATTTAAATTAGCCTACCTCCTTTTACTTGACTCAGTGGGACACCTGACATTCCTTGGCTTCCACAATCTTTTTCAGGTCTGGCTCGTATTCAGTTGTGGCTACTTTGTAGTAACTCTTTCACATGTGTGTCAGTAAGAACAGAGCGATGCTTTGATTTGATGTTGAAAAAAGTGCTTCACAGACATAAGTTGACCCAAACATGGACAATAGTTTGAGTGCAGCCTGTTTGACATTGGGATATCTCTCAACGGGCACAATCTTCCAAAACTCCACGGTTCCTTCCCTCAGAACACTTTTCAGTCTGTCATCCTCAGAAAGTTTGATCATTTCAAGCTGAGATGCTGCTTCATCTTCCGCTAAAGGGGCTTTTAAACAGCCTGATTCAGCAGTGAATGGGTTGATCGGAAATGTAATCTGTTGTCTTTTTTGTCGTAGGCTGGAGAATCTGTCCTCAAAACTTTGCTCACGGTTTTCAAGCAGCGTAGCATACTAGAGGTCGACCGATATTGTTTTTTACCGATAGCTAGGTTGGACCACACTGGCCGATACCGATTAATTAACCGATAGTTTTTGAAAATAGAGACTGAACGGCAACTAAAATAGTGCTCTGCTATTTTTAAAAAAAAGTACTAAACCATACTTCGTAAATTAATAAAAGCATTAATTTTAATTATATATTGGCTATTAAAGTTATTTCATAGTTCATTCATGTTAACAAAATACACTAACAAGGAACAACACTTCTATTCTACATCTTTCATCAATCTTAGTTGATGTTACAAATGGGCTCATTGTAAAGTGTTATTTCACATTAACAGTAGGGGTGGGAATCTTTACATTTTAACAATATATAAAATTGCAGTTTCTATGCTTTGTTTATGTTTGGAATCTCTGTATGTTAGTACTGCCTTCTTAAAATTAAGATTCAATTTAATTACTATTTTACAATATCAACTAAATATAACCATGCATCACATTCTCAGTTTTCAATATTACTGCACATTATTTTTTTTATTATATAAGCAGGCTACTTTTAAAATCAGTGTTCTTTAAGTATCCAAATGTTAACAGACTATAGTTATTGTTTTTTCATTTTCGTTTGATTACTGATGAGATCATAGACGGTGGCTGCTTTAACAGGCTGCATTCAAACGAATGCACATCTATTTCCATTTATCAGATGTCCTGCTCTGAAAACATACTTTACTGTGTGTACATCAGTTTCGTATAAAAGTATTTGAAAATGCAAGTGCATTTAACCGCATCTGCAGTCGAGCTTTTTAAGACATACAAACACAGAGCAAGTGAAAATCTGTCAGTGCGCGAGTTCAGTGCATCTAATAGTGCTGTATTACAAACGGCAGAAATGAAGGCACGTGTAAAGTAAGAAACTGTGGATGGGAACACTGTCAAACAATGCGCACGTATCTCACAGTGCAAATTCTGTGCAATGAAGCCAGCCGCGTTTCAGACGCGCACGCGTGCCTTATGAGAGGATTGGGATGCATCAGAGAATCGATTTTTCACACACCCGTAATGTAACCGGCCAAAAGTACAACTTGCAGGTATCAAACACACACAGGACGCGTCGTGTGCTTCAAGCAGAAATCTAAAACAGTTTATTTAATCACCAAAAGGGCAAATGTTTACTTCAATAATGATCAAAAAAGCGGCAAAGATTAGTTTAAACAGCAGATCAAACGGAAAGAGAAAGTGCCATTTATTGTTGTAGCCATTTAAGAAAATTTATTTTCTGTTTTACATATTTAAATATTATTTGTTTGTTTTTGTTTCAGTTTAATTTGTTAATTACAAAATTAGTTTGTGTAGTTCGTAAATGTCATAAAGGACGTGGTATGAATTGGATGGCAATACGCCGGGAGAATTGGAGAGGGTCAGACACAATTTTTACCCACTTCGTACGTTTTTATTTAAGGAAAATCCCTTCTTACAACGAATTTTGTTTTGTATAATTTTTCTTAATTTTAAATACATGTTTTTGTTGATCAGTTATTAAAATTAAATAAGAGCAAGGAAATGGCATTGTGAAATAAAGTGCGTAACAACATGCAAACCCAACATGCTTCAGTGGCCTGAAGAAAAGGCTAAAACATAAATTATAGCTCTATATGAAGCATACAGACTTTATTAGAGCTACAGAAATACAAACTTATCACTTAAATCCACAATACTCAATCTTCCAGCCCAGGGTCAAACCTTTATAAACATTAACAACAATTTGGGACAGCTATGTAATGTAAAATTATGAATGGAGTGCTGTGGTGCGGCAGGATTCTGTCGGCTGAATGAACACGGTTTGCTTTCTCACATCAAGTCTTTAAATCTGCAACTGGTTGGCTAACATTATGACCAGCTGGATATAAATCAATGCAAATATATGGTAACAATCCTGACATTAAACATTAGTGTCTGACTTAACTTCTCATACTCTATGACAGCGGAGCGGAGCGTGAGCCGCTTCAGCAAAGAACACAATCCGGAAAAACTATCGGCATGGACTTTCGCCGATAACCGATAGCTCAGCCAATCAACTATCGGTGCCGATTAATCGGCAAAACCGATACATCGGTCGACCTCTATAGCAGCGGTTCCCAATTCCAGTCCTCGCGCCCCACCGCTCTGCACATTTTGCATGTCTCTCTTAGTTAACACACCTGATTCAGATAACCAGCTCATTAGAAGTGAGGTCCGTGCAGGAACTGCGATCCAATTGACATGGTCCCTGCAAAGTGTTCATGGCTCCCTGCTCCTTAAGCGGGGGAAATCTGTTTACTATACTTCGAAACATTCATTCACATATTTGTGCTACGCCACCGCATGTAGCGTCTTCACACACAGATGAAACTTACTAGAGAAGTGTGACATAAGTGCATCTGTAAATAAATGCATTTTAAATTTACGTCTCGCACCCTTTAAAGGTTGTATCAGCGATTTCTAGCCTAAAACATAAAGTGTCAATTTCAGCTGACCTTTCTTCACGATCCGCTCGCTGCCTGCCCCATAAATTGTCTGTGAAAAAACTGTCTCTCTGGTCAGCCTAGGGTCCGAGATATGCCAAAAAAAACAATCGGCACTACCAACCTTTCCACACATAAACAAACAGTGTTCCAACCAATCAGCGTCAGGGGTTTGGTGTTGTGGACTTTCGCTCCGCCTCCCTCACATCCCAGCACCAGTAGGAAAGTCCACAACACCAAACCCCTGACGCTGATTGGTTGGAACACTGTTTGTTTATGTGTGGAAAGGTTGGTAGTGCCGATTGTTTTTTTTTGGCATATCTCGGACCCTAGGCTGACCAGAGAGACGCGGTTTTTTCACAGACAATTTATGGGGCAGGCAGCGAGCGGATCGTGAAGAAAGGTCAGCTGAAATTGACACTTTATTTTTTAGGCTAGAAATCGCTGATACAACCTTTAATGACCTTCAAATGGAACACATACGCTCGCTTCGAACTAATGAATAATGGGGGAATATCCTGTGATGTCCACTTCGAAGGGCAGTAACGTTGGAATAGAACAAACGTCGGAAGCGATGCGTGAAACACACAAAATGTGCAGAGCGGTGGGACGCGAGGACTGGAATTGGGAACCGCTGCTCTATAGCGTACCGTTCAGTACTGCCTTTAACAACCTCTGCTTCTTGTCCACTTGCCTTCAACAAGGTTGGAAAATGTGTGTAGTCTCTCTTTTGTAGATGTGTCTTGAACAGCTTGAGTTTGTTGATAAATGCAAAAACACTCTGCACCAGGTCAGGCAGCATCTTTAACTTCCCTTGCAGATCCACATTCAGTCCATTCAGATAATGCAGCAGGTCGACCAAAAAAGCCAAATCTGAAATCCACTGGGGATCATGTAGCTCAGGATAGTCCTTATATTTCTCTGCGAGGAACAGCTTCACTGCATTCAAAAGCTGAAAGAAACGAGAAAGCACATTTCCACTTGAAAGCCATCTCACGGCACAGTGAAGAAGCAGATCAGATGGAAGGTCTTCAATGAGATTTTTGAACTGTCTGTAATTGAGAGCATGTGTGCGTATAAAATTGACAATTTCCAGCACAGGTTTCATGATGTGGTCTAAGTTCAGCTTTTTGGACACCGAGTGCTCTTGATGGATAATACAGTGAAAAGTCAAATTCTGGAAAACGGTCATCAGCTTTACACAGCCCTACAAGACCTTTCTCAGATCCCAGCATGGCTGGAGCTCCGTCCGTGAATATGGCTGTTAGTTTTGATAACCGCAGATTTGCTTTCTCAACAACAGTCATCAGTGTCTCTTTCAGATCGATGCCACGAGTTCTGTCTTTCAGCGGCACTATGTCAAGCAGCTCTTCCTTAGTTGTGCGGTCTTCTGACACAAACCGTACAAATATTGCCAATTGTGGCTTGTCTTGAACATCGCAGGACTCATCCAACGCAATGCTAAAATACTGGCACTTCTGAAGATCTGACAGTAAATGTGTTTCTACTGAATTGTCAGTGTCCGATATTCTCTGTTCAACAGTGTGTCGTGACAGTTGAAGGTCCTTTACTGAACATTTTAAAATTTTCATTTTCGGGACAAAGAATAGCAACAGCATCACTGAGGCACTTTAACAAATTCTCCTTCAAGGTATGGCTTCTTTGCACGAGCAATGTTCCATGCTAGCTGATATGATGCTGATGTGACCGTCTCTGAATGCTTAGTAAATTTTCGGAAAAGCTGAGTTTGCTTTTCTGCCTGACCTTTCAGTGTCAGTCGTCTTGCGAAGTTCACTGCCTTTGGGAAATTCCCGGGCTACGGCAGAATGGAGAGAGGTGAAATGGCGCTCGAGATTTGAAGCCTTAAAATGTGACAACGAAGTCTGGCATATCAAGCAGAATGGCTTTCCATTTCTTTCAACAAAAAAAATAAATCCTCCCATTCAGATAAAAATGTTCTGCGCTCATCTTCGTATTTACGCTTAGCTGTACGCTTGCCTGACTCTGCCATGACGATTGATATTAACGAACTGCACGTCACTCGTGTTAGTCAGTTGGCTAATGTATGTTAAATCGCACGAGAGGTTGAGTAAAATAAAAATACAAATCCAAAGTAGATTCGGCAAATGCATTTAAATACATACCCATTTATTGCTAAATTAAGTTTCGACATTTTAAAAATAAACTGCGAAACACAACATGTGGACGGATTGAAGAGCCGCACAAGAGCAGTGAAAGAGCCGCGGGTTCGCCACCCCTGATATAGAGCTTTAATGATGTCTGTCTATCTTTATAGTGAAGCCTAACAACTTTTGACATGTTAAACCAAACTAACTAACTTTAATCCAGGCCATATGCTTGCAGCGAGCTAAAACGTATTAGCAACATGCTAAAAAGGACCAGGGGTCCGTTCTTCGTACCTCGCTGACTACATCCAAGATCAAATGACACATCTAAGATCAAATCATCACGCTAACTATGAGCTCGCTATTCCGGTTCTCCGAACGCACCTGTTGTTGATGATTAGTATAGCTGGATGAAGTTATTTGAGATCACTGGGTGGCTTAAAAGGGGCTACGTATCGATAGTAGAAACATTGATCGGCAACTCTTTGATTGGTCGGCGAACATGACGAAGGAGCGCGCTCCGTATTTTTCTGCAGCAGAGCAAGAACTCTTGATTGAGGGATTTCAGGAGTTTCAGAGTTTATTTAAAACGCAAGGGAACACTGCAAAGGCTGGAAAAGCAAGGAGAGAGGGCTGGCAAAAAGTTGTGAACACATTAAATGTGTTAATGCTGCCCATGTTACATGTTTTTTCCTTGATATGTTATTTTATTTATATTTTTATTTTTTTTATACACTACTGTTCAAAAGTTTGGGGTCAGTAAGACTTGTAATAGTCTTCAAAGAAGTCTCTTATACTCATCAAGGCTGCATTTATTTGATAAATACAGAAAAAACAGTAATAGTGCAAAATGTTTTTACAATATAAAATAATGTTTTTTTTATTATTATTTTAACATACTTTAAAATAGAATTTATTCCTGTGATGAAAAGCTGAATTTTTATCAGCTGTTACTCCAGTCTTAAGTGTCACATGATCCTTCAGAAATCATTCTAATATGCTGATTTATCATTAGAATGATCAATGTTGGATAACATCAACAGTTGTGCTGCCAAATATTTTTTGGAACCTCTGATAGATATATATATATATATATATATAAAACAATGTAAATTATTTATTATTAACTTTTAATATTTTTTAAATTATTAACTTAATAGAACCTTGGTGAATAAAAGTATTAATTTCTTTAAAAAAAAAAAAAATGTACTGACCCCAGACTTTTGAACGGTATATATACCATAGACTGTAAAAAAAGATATATACTTTCTTGCAAGATACTTTTTTTTTTCCCCATGTGAGTCAGTCCGCG
This sequence comes from Garra rufa, assembly GCF_049309525.1. NCBI lineage: Eukaryota > Metazoa > Chordata > Actinopteri > Cypriniformes > Cyprinidae > Garra > Garra rufa. The sequence continues at coordinate 16,130,049 of NC_133378.1, forward strand.
TCAGTCGTGCTCTTTAACCAATCAGATGTGACCTCGCCATTTCAACCAATCATAACCCGACAGGAGCGCAGCCTAAATCCTGTTTACATGAAATAAACCTGCTCCAGAGCAGGTTTAAGCTTGCGCACCTGTTGCTATGACAGCAAGTCCCGGATGAGCTTCGAAGAACCGAACGATCCAAGATCACGCAAAATCGTCAACAATCAAATCCAGCTAACTTAGTTAGCGAGGTACGAAGAACGGACCCCAGGACACCTTTTTATTATAAACATGTAAACAACATAATTACAGAAAACATGCATCAAAAACAGAAGCTCCAAAGAGGGTTAAAGAACAAAAACAAAACAAAAAAGACATTCACAAGATGCCAAATACAGATTATTAATATTTTACAATTGACATTGACAACTTTAAGAGACTTCATTAAAAAGAGTTTGTTTGAGGAAACCTTGCGTAAAGGAGGGGATTTTGACAATCTACACATATGACTAAAACATTTGCCATTCAGAATGATACACTTTACAAAATTGTGAACATTTTTATCTTTCTCAAAATAACAAATTTATTTTATGTTCAGTGTTCTCATTAGATGACAGAAAAAGCTGAAAACAATCTTTCCAAAATGATTGTACACTCTGGCAATCAACAAACAGATGACAAAGTCTTTTTACAACTGTTCCAAAAAAGAACATTGTTTTCCAGTATCCATAAAGCAACATATTGTTTGGATATATTTTGTAAAAAATCTCTTACCTTGTTTAAAATTCAAAATTTGTAAGGAAGCAGCTAAGCTTTTCTCCAATTAACATCCCTTAGGATGGAACTCTTTGTGAAATATTTTCCTCTTGGAGTCACACTTTATCATTAAAGACTTGTCTTTTATCATTGTTAGTACATTTATCATCAAATACATTTTTACCGTTTATAAGGAAATTGCAATCTTGTCAACTTTATATTAAGGCAGGTGGCTGTTCATTAAATAAGTCCAGAAGGAACAGCTTTGATTACTACAGAAAATGTTTTAAATTTTATAGGAAAGTTAAACTTGGACAAAAACTGAGTCATTAGAGTAAATTCTTAAAGAAGCAAATAAATCACTCAAGTACATTAACCTGTGATCCAACCATTTCTCAAAAAATAAAGTCTTTCCTTTAACTGTAATCAATTTGTTATTCCAAATTTCCATTCTGTGAGGGGAAAAAATATGCACAAAGCACAATTTCCATGCCAAGGAATTAAGACATTTTATGCGTAATTTAGAGGGCAAAAAGTTACAAGTCAAAAGAAAATCAAGACCGTGGGGGGCCAGACCTTATTATCTTACGTTATGTAACATAAATGCTAAAACAATGCATGTATTCTGAAAGTTTAGATTGTAAGCTTTTAACCCTCTGTGGTACGGAGTTTCCATATGGCAACCATTAATTTCTACTGATTTCCTTGCTATTCTGAAAAAAAAATACAATATGGTATTTAAAAGGGCCAGCCCTAAGGTAGTCAATGATGTTATTTAAGTCAAATGACATTTGAATGTTCCTCAAACACATGGAGGACACCTGTTGATGTGCTCCTGAAATGGCCGTGTTAAACTGACTTCTTAAAATTTCTTCTCAAGGGGGATTTTTTTTGCATCATCTTTGGTTAGTAAATTACATATTTTTATTAACAAATCAACATTATCTAACATAGAATTACTGTAAAATGAGAAAATAATAGGGATGCACCAAAATGAAAATTCTTGACCGAAACACCGAAAGAATTATGGCAATTATAAGTACCATTGCATTTATGGCCATGACCGTGTACTAATCTTATTAAAATCAAGGCATTGCAATTGCATAAATTAATATTAAAGTTTCAAAGAATAAATAAATTATATTAATTTAAACAATTATTATCAATCAAATATTATATTACTTAACACATCCATATATTTTACAGCCTTTGTTTAAATTGTTACAATTTTTATAACGCATTATCTTGTGGATCCATCAGTTCACATTTACAACTCTACCTGTTTCTCTTCCAGCAGGAGGTGCTTTCAGAATGGTACACAAAGCAGCGTAGCAAGCGACTTTGAAACGTGCAGCACTCATATTTATTCAATGGATAGCCTTTTGAAGTTTCATCGCAATTCTTGTCTTTCAGTCCCCACATTTAAGACCACCTGAAATCATCATTTAGACCAGGGGTGTCAAACATGCGGCCCGCGGGCCGAATACGGCCCACTAAGGCGTCTAATATGGCCCGCGGGATGCTTTGAACAATAATATTTAATATTATTATTATCATTATTATTAGTAGTAGTATTAAACAAAGTCTATATACCAGTATTCGCGGCAATATTGTCTTTGGTTTTATTCATTTGTTTTTATTTTATCATTGATAATTTAATTGTGCTTCTATTGCGCTTCAGCAGGACAAGCATGCGCATTCCAAAGCGGCACTCGCGTGTGTGGTAAAGGCAGCGGAGCTTGTGTGTCCTGAGAAAAAAACAGGCTTTTGCCAGTATTAGCTTGTCAAGAAATACTGTGGCTAAAAGAATTAAGGACAATTGCAAGAGACTTGAACCGTCAGCTGAAAGACAAAGTTAAGATATTCATTGCTCTCTCTGTAGCACTCCATGAGAGTACTGACGTTAACGACGTAGCTGGTTGCTGATGTTGATGCACTGTTTTCCTTTTAAATATATTTGATGATTGCGCCTGATTCGCCCGCTCTGTCTGGGAGGCGAGTGGTAAAATAATAATTATTATTGATTACTTATTTTAATCAGTAGGCTACATTATAACTAAAACAATACCTTAAAAATGAAAAGAAACAGAATTTTACGATCTGAAATTTCTTAAACTGGTGAAGTATGCGTTTAAATAATAAATTCAGAACGGCTCTAATATAGAGAAAACCTGACCGATTTCATCAGAGATTGTGGAGAGGCACGTCCAGATGTCAGTGAACCTTATTCTTTTCAGCGTGGATTTGGTTTAAAAGCATGTGATTGAGCGAATATAAGTGTGTGCAGCGATGTGCAGATCAGCTGTTAAAACGAACCATCCATTCATCATATTATCATGCAAAACTTAGAATTAGAATAATTGTAATAGGAAGATCAAGTGCTTCCCGAAGATTTTTATTTGTTAAAGTTCTCATTTCTAGTGTATAGTTCATATCCAAAGTAAATTATTTGTTTTTCATTAGAATTAACCATTATTTTTTTTACATATAATTGTGAAGTGTTTTTCTAGTTTGTAAATTATATTGTACCATTTAGCTTCATATTTAATGTAACTCTGTACACACAATCTTTAGCATTTGTTATTTCTTATTTTCTCATTACTAAAAGGTATCTGACAAATAATATTAGTGTTCGAAAAGGGTTTTGTTGCCATTACTTTGGACAACTTTGTTTTCCCAAGGAGTAAGAGTGTTAATGAACAGTTTCTGAGGACTTATTAAATGAAGTTTTACAGAATATTGTGTCTTTCTAGGTTTTTTTTTTTTTGTATTATTATTTTTTGCAAATTCATTTGTAATTTGGTGCACTATGATTTGAAAGGAGATTCTATGAAAAAAGGAGATTCGGCCCGCACATGGTCACATTTCTTCTCATCCGGCCCTCACCCTAAAATGAGTTTGACACCCCTGATTTAGACTTTCTTAACCCTAATAACACTGCAGTCATCAATGAAAATTAAGAGCTTTAAGTCTTTCAAAAAACAACCCTTACACAAAATATGTTTCTTTTTATTTTTTTCCCACCATGTTCGGGGCACAAGAAAAATATTAGGGGACTAAATGATGCTGAAAGCACTGTCAGTTTTTACTTTCACTTTAACGTATTGCGCAGTTTTCACGTTGCTTGTGTGATATCCATTGGCTCACCTCCATGGTTTAAAACATAAATATTTATAAAAATACAGTATATTGAAAAGACATATCTTTAAAATATTGCGGCGTAACACCAACGTAAAGCCATTGTTTTTCAGTCACTGAAAGCTACATCTGTCTGTCTCTTCTCTCATCACTGGTTGCCCGCACGACAGACACACCCCCTCTTGAAATTTCGGCATTCAAGTTTTGCAAATCGCTATCCGTGGGTCTTTCTCAGATAGACTGAAATACGTCCACACCGCAGACGTGTTGCTTCAGACAAGCAAGTGCAGACCGCGGTTTCTGTTTGCGTCAACATACTGTTTCGGCCGTGTTGTTTCGGTGATAAATGTCTTTCGGCCCGAAAACCGAAAATTTTCGGTGGCCGAATATTCGGTGCATCCCTAGAAAATATCAGTGCTGCCATATGGCAACACTGTACCACTACAGAAAAATAGTTAGTTTCCCATTGGGATTTTTTTTATACTTAGTAACATCAATAATTTGATTGCAGTTATTTTTTTTTTCTGAAGTGTTTATTGTAGTATAGTTGTATTTATGTATAAATAATACAATTATTTATTTCAATAAATGCATACAGCAATATTTCACGGAGAGTGCAGAGTTGTCTCTCCCATGTGATGGCAATGAAGATAAGTTAGCCTTCGGTGACCATAACATGTGTCTGCAATGTGTATGTCAGAATGGAAATTGAAATTGGATGCATCAATTTCTAAAAGAAATGTGCATTTGAATTGAAAAGAAAATCATAATTTAATAGAAAAACCAGTTTTTGGCCATTTTCCATTGTTGCACACCGTTCGGGCTTGAAACCGCCCTTAAAATCGTCTAGTGTGCAGCCAGCTTTAATTTTTTTTTTTTGGGGAGGGGTTTGTTTGTTTGTTTGTGCCGAATACCCACTTCTGGGTTTATTACAAGTTTTGTAAAAAGAAATTTGTTGTACAACACATACATGAACAGGGAAGTTACAGACTGATAAATTCCTACAAGGAACAATCATAAGATAAAAATATAAAAACAATATTCTGGATTTGCGTACATCAAATTATGGTGTAATCCATACAGAAAAGTATAAAAATAAGTTACATCCGTTTAGAAAAATTGTCATGATGCAGCAAAAATTTGGTGCTCTTTTTGTTATTTATAAGTCTAAGAGAAGAAACAACAGAATCAAGATCAGCTAGAAAAAGGGGAAAAGACAGGAGATTTAAGCCAGTTTTGCTTATGGATGAAAAAGTTTGCATTCAGTATAAGAAAGTTAACATTCAACTCAATTGTTTTAGATTTTCATAATGAAAAATAAACATCTTTGAGGTCAAAAGTATGGGTCACATTTGTAAGGCTAGAAATATGAGCTTAAGTCAAGCCATAGTTTGTTGATAACACCACAATCAAAAAACAAATGGGCAGCTGTTTCCTTAACAAAGCCACAAAATGAGCAAGACTCATCGATATCAGAATATTTAGAAATATAAAATTTATGCTGTTAATTTATCTAATGAATCTCCTTAACCTTATTAGATACCAGGGACCGAAATTAAGTTTTTGACACACCGGCCAAGTTGGCCGGTGGATTAAAAAAATCAACCGGCCAAGCTTGTTTTTTACCTGCCAAAATTCTGAACGATTTAACACAGATATATCCAAAGCACGTTATTCTGTATATTATGTGTGCTCCGGACAGAGAGGAGTGACAATTTAAAACATCAATAAGAAAAACAACTTTTTGGTCATTTTAGATTTTTTTTATTTTTTTATTATAACTTGGAAATGTTTTTAACGAACTATCTGATCTAGGTTCGGATCACATCACGGATTTTGAGTCACGGATCGGATCATTTTTCGGATCAGCAAAAAACAAAAAAAAAGTTTGTTTTTTAATAATTTCTGAATGCTTTAAGTACTTCTAATCCATAGCAAAAACTACTAGCTGAACTAATAAAGTCAGTAACAAAACAAAAACAATTACACAAATGACAAGTGTAGATGAATACAACAAAGTTACTAATAAAATCAATAACACTAGTATTCAGCAGCAGAAATGTAGTAATTAATTGTAAAATAACTAGTGCTTCTCACTGCAGGTATTTATAGGATGCTGTCTCTTTAAGGCCTAATGCACGTATCTAATACTGGCACGCATCTTTCTCAGCTGTTTCAGTTCACTGAAGACATGTATGTTAAGAGAAGTTTTGAAGAGGAATCAATCTGTGAATCACGCAGTCTAAATCGCGCGTCTCTCTCTGTCTCTCTCGCTCTCTCTCTCTGTGCGCGTGCTCGCTTGTGTGCGCCAGCGGTAAAAAACAACAACAACAAACATACATAAAAAACAACGCGCGTCTTCTCTTTTGCTGCAGCGGTTTAAACAGTTTGAATGGCTAAATTGGCAAGACAAAACACGTGCAAATTATAAACTTTTTCTATGATGGTTAAACTTAACAGTTAATCCGCGAACCACATGCGTACCGAACCGTGGAGTCCGGTCCGTACGGATCACGGATCACCTACGATCCGTTGCACCCCTACTTCTGACGCAGTCTTTGTGCCACAGCAGGGTTCAACGCTAAGGAATTTTTCTACTGGCTCAATGGAGAAAAAAAAAAAAAAAAAAAAAAGATAAATTTAAACAATATTAGTAAACGGAGTGTTATTAAGCAGAATTTAAGTTTTATTGTGATGAATTGTTCCAGGTCTTAATCAGAAGATCACAAATATTGTCTTTGTTCTAGAGCGATACTCTCTGAGCCCTTTCTGTATGAGAGTGCCACCTCCAACTACCTTCTGGCCATTGAAACGGTCCAACTCAGGCCCTTCAATGCTGATAAGAGTTTGTGGAGTGAATCCACTGAGAGGTTGCTTCTCCAGCCATTTTTAATTTGCTTTATTAAACTGAAACCCCTATCACAAGAAAGAGGTAGTGTTAGTAAGAGTTTAATGATCAGCAAGGTTTCTGTCTTCATTTTTACGGTGTTGTCCATTATTTTATTTTTTTTTACCTTTTCATACATTTAATGAGGCTCAGAGGTGCCATGAGTGCAATCAAATTCATAATGCACGTTGAGATTAATGTTTTAAATAATAAATTGATTACAGAAGTATTTAAGATTTCAATAAGTAAAAATATATGCCAGCAGGTGGCGGCACGAAACTGAAATTGATCACTGAATCATATTCATTTGATTCGTTTGAATGCATGGTTCATTCAAGAATAAAGCAAGTGACTCTCTTTATGAATGGGAAATTGAATCATTAGATCACTAGATTCGTTTAAAAACACATGTTCACTTATAAAAGAAACACAGCTGTGTTTGAATGGAGACGCGCAGAGCCGTTGCACATCTACTGTCAAACACAGCAGTGTGACTTGGTCCAGAATAATTTTGATGACGGAAAATCAGCCATAGTGTTATTATCAGACAATGTAAGTCACTTAATAATAACTTGTTTATTTAACTGCTGTTTTAAATATCTCATTTACAAACTCCCATTAAAAAAATATTAAAAGCGGTCACTCATCTTAGTTTCCGATATCACAAAGCTGTATTATAATCAACGACGCTCTCTGTACCGCAAGATCAATCTCTTATTTACTCTCTCTACACTTTGTTTATACAAGAATTCTTGAGATATATCTGTGATGCATTTAGGGATGGCTCGATACCACAATTTTTACTTCGGTACGATACTAGGATCTAATACCTTGGTATCGATACCAAATCAATACCATAGGTTAAAAAAAAACAAAAAAAAAAAAAAAAAACAGGCAAAAATAGGTGAATTGAAAACAGTTTTATTAAACACAGTGCTTGAAACTCTATGAACAACTGTGCAAAGAAATTGTTACAAAAAAATAAACTAGAGATGTTCCGATACCCTTTTTTCCTTCCCGATTCCGATACCTGGGCTCGGGGTATCGGCCGATACCGAGTACTAATCCGATACCTGGGTGTGTAATTGTATATACAGCTGTAGATAATACTAATAAATTATTTTATTGTGTGCTTCAGACTTATTCCTTAATA